>NC_141624.1:10268669-10574236 GCF_047967505.1 Dipteris shenzhenensis
TCCCTCTCCTTTGCTTTCTTTCTCTCGCTGCCTCTCGCGTCGCTTTCTATCCCTCTCCTCTCTCTCTCTCTCTCTCTCTCCCCCCCCCTACCGTGCCTCCTCTGCTCTCCCTTGTCCCTCTCTCTCTCCCTTCTCTCTCTTGTGCTGCCACGATAGTGCCTTCCTACTCTCTCTCCTCTCTCTCTCTCTCTCCGCTTCTCCCCTCCCTCACTCTCCCCTCCACCTTTCTCTCTCTCTCTTTAGTTTCTCTCTCTAAGTTCTCTCTCTAGAATAAAATTTCAAAGAAGAAGATTTTTTAAAAAATACCTTGAAAAAAGTTGAGATTGAAACGTATGCTTGTACTTGCTTTTGCTGCTTCTCCTCTTGCTCTTCCTTGTTGAAATGGGAGAAGGAATAAAAGGAGGAGAGTATATATAAGAAAAGCTAGGGTTTTAAGTGCTTCTCTCTCATTGGTCCCTATATTTCATTGGCTCCTCTTACATTGGCCCCTCTGGGGTAAAGGGCAGTGTGCCCACCCACTTGTACAGTGCCCATGTATACTCATATATATATGATAGAGGAATAAGTTGGAGTAGCTTTTGCTCCACCACTTTTGGTGTCTCCTATCCCTTTTTGTGTGTGCTCTCCTCTCCCACAACTGGTATTAGAGCTCGAGGAGAAGAGCCTGAGGAGAGAGTTCAATGGAGCCATCGAGGGAGCCGAGGCTGTTGAGGCACCCATGAGCGTGTGTTGCAGGACACTGTTGTAGAGCCGTGAGTAGGAGTGGTTGGAGAAGACATCATTTGGGAGCTTCATTGCCTCGTTGATGGAGGCATTGCTTCGTAGATATTTGCTGGAGATCGTTGATGGCCGTAGGCTTGGGCTTGCTTGTGAAGTGTTTGGAGACTCGGAGATCCGATTGTAGGAGCGTCATTTAGGCTTGCTACTACTGCTAAGGCTAGAGCTTTGAGCGATGCGTTGTTGTTAGGACGTTGACTGGAGAGGTGTGATGCCGCGCGACTGGCGTTGTAGGAGTTGCTCAATGTAGAGGTTTCTACGTTGGGGTGTGCTGCAGGCTGGAGTTGAGATTGAGCCTTCATTGGAGAGCGTTGTTTGGAGAGGGCTGTAGGGAAGCTCTTTGTAGGTGCAGCTGCTGTAGATGGCTCGTGAGCCACTGCGAGCTCTTAGATGGAGTAGATAGGAGTCTCTTTCTCTCCATACCCTTCTCCTTCCCGTGAGCAAAGGAAGAGAAGCCCAGTGATAGCAACAACATCCACTTTGGAGAAAAAGAGTGAGTTCTTTGTTTTTAGTCTGGAAATCTGACAGTATTTCAGACAGTAAAAGTGAGCAGAATGCCATTTTCGACAGCAAGTATTTGCAAATCCATAAGGATTTAGGCTCGGTGCCCAACAGAAGAGTCGGAGAACTTTGGAAGGGCTACGTTTTCTCTGTTGACATCTCGGTCATCCGAGTTTACAGTACAGAGTTATTTACTGTCCAAAATAGGGACAGTTCGTGATCAGTGTGCAGATAGCCATTTTGCAGACTGTATATCTTTTCACCTGTGCGGAATCTGCCGCTGCGTTCAACTAGAGAGTTGTAGATCCTTCAAAACACTACAACTTTGCTGTTGGATGCAAGTTGATTCAATTTTTGGATCAAAAGATATTGCTGTTTAAAGACAGTGACAGCACAAGTACAATGCCATTTTTTTTTGCAGATGTCCCAAGGGTTAACGGATGCATGATATTGTCGCTTACTTGGATGCACAAATGATATAGTGGTACATGCCATTTGGATGCCATTTTGGTTGTCAATTGACACATTTTGGATGCATCATTCCTCACATGCTGTGAGAGGTCTCAAGGTTGAGCAAAAAATACAGCCTTGGTAACATTCGTGAGGTGTCTTGATGCTGAGTTCAGTGACATTGATAATCACTTTGCACTGATTTGGTTGGGCATTGTACTTGCCATTTTGCTGGTGTTGCAGTTGACATACGGGGTGATCTGCTGGATGTATTTTGACCATTTTTTGGGGCTGTTTTTTTGCTGGAGCAGATGAGTGCTGTAAAGGGCAGCAAACATACAAGGAAGCTGCTGTTGCTGTTTTTATGACAAAATAGTCATTTTCAGGACTGAATATCTCTTTCATGGTGCGGAATTGCACTTTGTGCCGAATTGGAAAGTTGTAGTTCACAGAACATACTACAACTTTGCTTTTGGAAGCAAGTTGATCCGGTATAAGCTGCAGGAGTTACAGCCTCTGCAAAACCACAAAAAGTTGCAGTCTACTGTCTATCTGTGACCAATGTGCAGGAAGCTGTTTTTCAGGTGAGAATATCTGAGAATCCACAAGGATTTTGCTCTTGAGATCAACTGACAAGTTGTAGATCTTTCTACCAGCTACAACTTTGCTGTTTACAGCTTTGGCATCCGGTCTTTCAGTGAAAAGATATCGCTGTTCAAAAACAGGGACAGCGTGTTATTTTGCCCAAAGTGGCTGTGAGGTATTGTTGTAGGAATTTCTCTTGCACAACAGTGAATTGGGAACTCACAGTAAATTACAGAAAGTGATTGGGATCTCACTTCAGTCCAAGGGCATTATTGGCATTTTGGCAAGTCACTTTGGCACATTTGGCAAGTGGTGAATGCTTGATTTTGTTGCCAAAGGATTGCACACTTGAGGTGATGCATTGGTGATGCAGTAAATGCCATTTCGATGCATTATGGATTTGCATTGGTGGATGCCGCACTAATGTTTATGGATAGTTGAGCTAGGCTCCTATTGCCATTGGTTGAGCAGATATTGCTCATTTGGTTCAGTGCATTTCTTTCTTGGATTGCCAAGCATTGGCAGGTTACTGGGCTGCATATATTCTTGTTTATGCCTCTTTATGGCTGAGTGCTTTTGAGCATTGGATCAGCCAATTTATTTGGAGACCTGATTGGTCTGGACAACACTATATTTTTTGGTCATTTGGGTTGCCTATTGCACTATACTGCTCTTTGGTTGTGACCTATTGTGCCACAGATATGGCATCTACAGCTGGTAGTGCCCTCTTTGATATTGAGAGGTTGGATGGATCAAACTTTCAGTATTGGAAAGAGCAGATTTATGATGTGTTGGTGCAGAAGAGGCAGCATAAGCCCATTCAATGCAAAGGTGTCAAGCCTAATAGCATTAAACAGAGTGATTGGGATGACATGAATGAGCAAGCATGCTCTATCATTCAGTCATCACTCTCGAAGTCAGTCTACTTGCAGGTACAGGATGGTGTACGGGGTGTAGATTGCCATGCATATGAGTTCTATACTCGTATATGCCGGATGTATGACCATGATAGTGTTATGTTACAGCATGATGGGCTGAAATGTACTGATGGGCTGAATTACAGCCTTGATATGCACTCCAAAGGTCGATCAATTGGTAGAAATAGGTCATGTTCAAGGGGGAATTCCAGGAGCAAGTCTAGCCCTCGGACTTGTGTTAGATGTTTCTATTGTGGAAAGTATGGCGACATGAAAAAGTATTGCTGGAAATGGCTGAGAAAATACAAGAAGAAGAGCAAGGTTAAGAATGACAGGAAGAAGGAGAAGAAGCATGTTGAGCTTCAAGGCGTGAATGCCAAGGTTTCCACTAACAGTAGCAGTGATGAAGGCATTCTTTTGACTATGTCTCACACCTCCTTCTTGGCCACTGATGTACCCATTCTCGGTGATTGGATGTTAGATCCATGTGCTTCATGTCATATGACCCCTCATAGGTCATGGTTCAGTGCATATCAGGAATGCATTGTGGAGAGTGGTTTGATGGGCATTGATCATTCTATGGATGTCTATGGTTATGGGGATATCCACCTTGTTATGCTTAGTGGCTCTATTCTTGTTCTACAGAGGGTTAGACATATACCAGGACTTACTACGAGCACGATCAGTACTGGACAGTTGGTTGAGGCAGGTTATCATGTCTCTTTGGGTGATCATGTATGGAAGATTGCTAGAGGCAATCTGGTTATGGCTAGGCGATCACGGGTTGGATTCTCTTATGCATTGCATGTATCAGGTATCTAGGATAAGATGCTTATGATTAGTAAGCAGCCATCAGCTAGTTTATGGTATGCCAGACTTGGACATATGTCTACTGCAGGTATGGAAGCCCTTACAACATTGAGATACATTCCTGTTATGGATGTCTCTCAAATTTTATGTCATGATTGTGATGATGGTCATCAGTCAGGATCCTCCTTTGTGAGGAAGACAGTCAGTGAGAGGTATCTTGAGCCATTGCAGTTGGTTCATAGTGCAATTTGTGGGCCTATGCCTACCGTTTCACTGGGTGGCGCCTCTTACTTTGTGACATTTATTGATGCTGGTACAAAATACATATGGGTCTATCCGATTCGGCAGAAGCATGATGTATATGATACATTTCAACGCTTCTTGGGTAATGCTGAAAATCAGTCAGGAAAGAAGCTATTGAGCTTGATGACTGATGGTGATGCAGAGTTTACCTCTTCTAGATTTCAGCATCTATGTGATACACTTAGTATCAGGAGGGTGTTGACCACTCCTCATCTTTCTGCTCACGATGCCTTAGCAGAAGGCATAAATCGGATTCTATTAGACAGGATTGGTAGCATGCTACGGTATGTAGGTCTTACCGAATGCTATTGGGCTGAGGCATGTAAGACAGCTGCATACTTACTTAACAGGTCACCCAGGAAATCTCTGAATGGTAGAGTGCCATTTGACTTCTTGACAGGCAGGGCACCATGTTATGAGCATTTACGTGTGTTTGGCTGCGAGGCTTATGCTCATGGTTCCCGATCGAGGAGGTGTATCTTCCTTGGATACAGTGAGTCCAGTAGGGACTACAGGTTATGGGATTCTTCAACTAGAGAGTTGATACACAGCCATAATGTCTATTTTAGAGAGGATGCTATGTTTAGACAGCCCAAGACTGTGGATAGCAGGAGAGTGGTGTTCTAGGAGGGTGTAAGTGCACTGATACCTCCGAATTCTTTGCAGGGGCAGCCCATATCCCTAGGAGTGGGAGGTTTTTCCCACGATGAGCAGGTTATAAAGTTGGGACAGCCACGATTACTTCCTGATTTTGGTCACGGTCAGATGTCTCTAGTATTCCACAGGTTTATACTCCTATGGAGATTGTTGATGCATCTTCTATGGACAGTTACAGTTTACTCCCAGGATGCGGAGTGCCTCTTGCAGATGAGGATGAGGCTATGCATGGTGAGGAGGATACCTTGGCTAATGATGCCCGGTATGATCCATTGGCTGGTTATGCCAGGACAGATGTGGTTTCTGCAGTTATTGACTCGGGTCATATTGCGCATGGGCAGGAATCATTGATATGTTTACTTCGTAAGTGCCTCCATGGCCAGAAGCAATCCCCTCGAGCTTGGCTTCATAAGTTTGATACCGTTATGAGAGCTCAGGATGTGATGCGCAGTGAGACAGGTTATGGTCTCAGTATTCAGGAGGTCGCTATCCTTCTGAGGTTACTTGCCATATGGTTCCTTATGGACAGGGATGCTTTGCAGTGGGAGCTGCATGGTCTTGATGATGTTTCTCAGATACTCGGTTGTTTCAGTATGGAGAGGGGGAAGTTACTGAGTACTCCATTGCCTGTATTGGCTCCATACTTGAAACACAGTAGGTTTGACGATCACAAATCAATTGAGCAGCAAGTTATGGTTGAAATGGCAGCCATAGTACTTCATGCATCCATGACTGTGTTGAGACTTGGTTCTCACATGTTTGCCATTGGGGCTACACTTCCAGTTCTTGCTTCCGTTGCAGTGGGGGTTGGTAGCATGATTATGGTAGATTTTGGCAATAGGGAAGCAGTTGTGGACATCAGGTCCTTATGCTTCCAGGAGTAGCATGCAGGTGATGCAGGTTGGGTAGACCAGCAGAGGTCTATTGTAGGGCATGTGCTTATGGTCACAGGTGGTACAGAGACATTTTCTTTACACAGTGACAGTTCAGGTGCTATGGACTTAGCACAAGAGCACGTGGTGGTGAGAGTTCACTCTCCCAGTGAGATCTGGCATGAGATCTTGGTTGACAAGCATCTACAGCTTGTCATTTTCTATCCTGCAAACCTGATGTCTGCTAGCAGCTTATCCTCTATGCACTTTGCACATTGTAAAGTGCCGATGGGCATAGGATGATGGTGTGGTCATCTTGTTTTTCAGCCTATGGCTGATTATATTATATGTGTACTATACTCCCTTAAAGGCACACTGCCTTTAAGTGGGAGGTTGTTGGGGTAAAGGGCAGTGTGCCCACCCACTTGTACAGTGCCCATGTATACTCATATATATATGATAGAGGAATAAGCTGGAGTAGCTTTTGCTCCACCACTTTTGGTGTCTCCTATCCCTTTTTGTGTGTGCTCTCCTCTCCCACACCTCCATCACGCTATCTCCTCTCCCATTGGCCCCTCCATCCATCACATTTTTAGCTCTCCCATTGGTCCCTCTTCCATTGGTCTCTCCTACCCTCCCCTCTGTTAAGAGTTCACGCTCAACATCATGTGATCATATGTGCGTAGCGCCATCATATGATCATATGTGCATAGCAGTAACCCAATAGAGTGCTATAAAGGAAAGGGTTAGATGCCCTAACCCTAACCCTAACCCTAAATGGGTTTGTATATATTCTACATATTCAATCAAATCTAGTGTACAGTTAGTCATTTGTGGTGTGCTCTCTAGCTGTGCCCTCTCTCCTCATGTCCACTCTTCTCCTCTCCCTTCTTCATATTTTGTCATGGTATTAGAGCATGGTTCTTCCTTCCGCTGAGGTGCCATCCTTGTGAGATAGATTGAGTGATTGAGAGATCGAGAGATTGAGAGTTCTTTCACTTCCGTTGAGTGAGAGAAAATTTTCGTCCATTTGGTGAGATATTTCCCTTCATCTCCTTTGAGAGTTTGTGAGAGATTTCAGTTCCGATTTGAGAGAAAGAGAGATTTCATTTCTTGATTGTGATGTAGTATTCTTTCATTTGAGAGAGAGAGGGAGTCTTTTGTGAGGAAGAGATTCTTAATAGCTTTGACAACTCTGAGAGAGCCTATCCCATCTAGCTCAAAATCTTGTGTGAGAGAAGACCTTGTTGAGTTGTATTTCAGTCTCCAACTACGAGAAGAGCTTCTGGAGTACCATTGACAACCCATCTACGAAAGCCTGGAACTGACTGTGGCGTATATTGGAAGTCGGGAGTTGGTATCAATTTCTGCCCGTAGTCCTCATCCTGCATAGTGTACAAGTCCTCTAGCAGCCTGTGTAATGCCAGCCGCCTCCTCGATGCAATCCACAATCTCTGCTCCAATCGACTTTTGGCTTTGCTTCAGCCCATCAGAGCCAACTCCCACAACGCCACGCTCTAGCCTAGGCACACAGCCCACCCTCAACGATTGCTAAGCTACAAGCTCTAAGCCAACCACATGCACAACCGCATCTCATACACGCTCCATGAATGGCTTCCGACTCTCCAACTGCACCGCTCCAAAGCATCGCTCGTCCAACAGGCTGTTGTCGAGCTGCATACGAGTTGTTGTCGCCTCCATCAAAGACCTCACCACAGAGCTCATGGGCTCCCTCAACACACAACTGGCTGAGCTTGCATGTCGACCCAACTCTTAGTCCAATCTCCACATGATCTGCGACCAGCAGCGCCATAGAGCACATATGACGACGCCAAGCATCTTCTAATAGCGGCAACCCTTCAGTACCTAAGCTTCATCCAACCAACCCATTTCGTCTAACTCCTCAACGTGCTCATGTAGCCACATGACCATAGGCAGGAGCTCCTTTGCAAACAGCTGCTCACAAGCTCCTCCCATTCGTCGACCCATCGATAGCAACGACCTCCACGAAGCGCCAACCGGCCATTGTAAAGCCCAACGAAACGGGCTGCTCACGGAAGACGACGGAAAGAATTTCGTCAATAGAATCTTCATCGATTCCGTCGCATCTCAGCGAAATCTTCATAGATTTCGATGACCCATGGATTGGCCACAAAATTGACATGTGGCAGATCAGTCAGCCACGTCATCCACCCGGCGTTGTTCCAGAGGACACCACGTCATCCACCTAGGGTTGTTGCAGAGGGCACCATGTGGTACCCTATATTGCCACATCACCTTATCCTCTGCCACATCATCACACCTTATCTCTAGTGCCTTGTCAGCCCAATCTACCACATCATCTGGCACATGGCAACCGCTTGCCACATCAGTAGTCCAGTCACAGATGCCACATTAGTAGTGATCTACCACATCATTGGACACGTGTTCATGCCATGTCAGTTGCCATGTCAGCATAGCCCTGTCATCACTTGACCCTGGTCAACTTGACCCTTGGTGAGTCAACCAAACCTAGGTTAGTCAGTCTAACCATGGTTAGGTCAGCATGACCTTGGGTTAGGTCAGTTAGTGCCACATCAGCAGCACAATCAACATTGACCTCTGCAGGCACACACAGTGCTCCACAGGCACCTCATGTGACCACTCCTGCCCACTGAAGAATCGGGAATGCCCACATGTGAGTCAGTGACAAGGCTGAAATGATGTGCACAATGCCGTGAAATAGCCGAATAGGCTTTACAATGATAGCATGTGTGTGTGAAACCAAATCATGTGCTACCTGCCCACTGAAGAATCGGGAATGCCTCATGTGACCACTTCAGTAGTGCTCTCTCATACTAAGTTGATTTGGATGAGGAAAACGTCAGCGGTCGTTTATGCTCCCTCTTGCTTGTAAATATTTTCTGTTGCAATCAAGCGCGTTTTAGCGACCGTTTGGCACTCCACCGCTCTGCCAGTAACGTCATCATGCCATCTTGTGGGTTGTGTCCTCGTGGTGCACGTTGAAGTGCACGCACAGGAAAGCAAAACGTGGGACGGGTTGAGGGCACGTGAAAGCGAGTGGGGAACGGTGAGGGCCATTTGCATTCTCCATACCATTGTACAAACCGTGAACCGTTGGGTACCGAACCGGGACATTGGGATTGCCCGAAGGGGTCTAACGTGCCGACCCACGTAACGGCCGTTAACTGGGAAAGAAAGTGGGCTGAACAGGACGTTGCGCGGAGGACGTTCCTGTGGGTCTTGGAGACCCGTGTGATTCTGCAGACCAAGGTGTGTGAAGCCTAAGGGCTTGCCCAGTGGGGCGTGGTGCTAAGAGGGGAAAAACGGTGGACGGCCTGGGCAGGGGTCGTGTTGGATAAGCTGCGCATAAAGGGGATTTGGTATCAGAAGAGACATTAAGGGAGGCTGGGACTCGGAAACGGGTCCGACGTAAGGTGCTCGCAACCGGAGACTAAGTCCGGAAACACCGGGCCATTACACTTTCCATCGCCGGCTCCTCCGCTTGAGCACGGTCTCTGTATCACGGCTCTTCCTGAGCCCACGATTCCATTCTGTGTTACGGACATGAGGCATTCCCAATTCTTCAGTGGGCAGGTAGCACATGATTTGGTTTCACACACACATGCTATCATTGTAAAGCCTGATAGCATGTGTGTGTGAAACCAAATCATGTGCTACCTGCCCACTGAAGAATCGGGAATGCCTCATGTGACCACTCTGACCACTCCCGATTCTTCAGTGGGCAGGTAGCACATGATTTGGTTTCACACACACATGCTATCATTGTAAAGCCTATTCGGCTATTTCACGGCATTGTGCACATCATTTCAGCCTTGTAAAGCCTCTTGGCTATTCCCAGCATCATTTGCTACAACCCTTGTAATTCAGATCGGAGTTTATATATTGCAGTTCTATCTTCATTGACAATTCAGAATTGACTTGTCACAGTTAGTGTTTTGTAGTTGATTCATACAGTGATTTTCACGACACTTTGAGTACATTTTTTACACCATGTCTACGACTAGCAACCTCAATCTGGAGGCATCTGCTAAGCTAGACAACTCCAATTACGACACATGGAAACACTAAATGAAGACCATTCTTGTACTTCAGGACAAATGGGATTATGTCGATGGATCTACACCTAGACCATTGGACGATCCAACCACCAGTAGCTCTACTCCACTTTTTGTCACAGCACCAGCAGTGGGATCTACAACGGGATCTACAGCTACACAAATAGTTTCCACACCTGTAGCAGATCCTGCCATTGCCCGACGAGCTCAGGCAAAATGGGACAAGAAAGACAAGTACGCATATCATCTGATCAAGCAGAATGTGCAAGATGTCATGCTAGGACAGCTCAACACCGTCAAGACATCGAAAGAAGCATGGGATATGTTTGCAGCTCTCTACAAGTCTAAGAACACTTCTAGGATTCTCACACTGAGAAACCAGATCAACGAGAGTTTCTGCAACAGCAGCGAAACCGGTCATGCTTATGTACTCTGGATAAAAGACTACAACAATCAACTCGCAGCAGCAGGAGAGACGATGAATCCAACAGAAATGGATCAAGTCATCCTAAATGGACTAAGAGAGTGATACAAGAATCTAGTCCAAAGTATTGCCATCCAACGGCAAATTCCGACACTGGAAGAACTTCAGTCAGTCCTACTTGGTGAAGAACTCAGGACGCAAGCCATTCAAGCACACAAAGGTCATTCTAATGATCAAGCATTCACAACTTTAGACAAAAGCAGAGGTAGAGGTAGATCATTCTAGAGAAGTGGTAATCATCAACAACACAGTCATCAACAAAATTAGCATCAGCATCAACATCAGCATCATCCTTAGTAACATCAGAATCAACAAAGAGTAAATCATTCCAATCAAGGAATATTTCAAGGACGAGGGAATGCATCCACCAACGTGTCAAACATCCAATTCAACTAATGTCACAAGTTTGGACACTATGAAAGAGATTGCCGCAAGAAGTAGTACGACCAAGGCAATTAATCCAGTAACAATCGAGGGAATTTCAACGGCAGAGGAAATCATCGTGGTGGACATTCTAGTCACAATCATTTTGCAAATGAACATGGGAATATGTTTCTTACAAACAAGGAAATGCAGCAAAGTGATACAGTGTACCTAGACACTAATTTCAAACCAAAAGAGGATTTCAGTTATTATCAAGTCGACCAAGTAGATCAGGATCCTTGGTATATCCACAGTGGTACATCATCTCACATGACAAACCATCAGAAATGGTTCATAGCAATGAAACCATTAGAAGGTCAGAAAAATGTCATCTACACCAGCAAATAATACATCGAATCTAGTTCAAGGGACATGTGTTATCCCTATGAAAAATTTCACTTGTACAAAAGGATTGGTGAAAGATGTACTCTATGTTCCAAAGTTCAGCAAGAACCTCTTGTCAGTAGGTCAAATGACCGAATACAACTACCAAGCGATCTTCGACGGAGATGAATGCACTATCAGGGATAAATCTAGAAGATGTCAACTACTAGTAGAGTACTGGATAAGCATGCCATGTCAGCTCCACTGCAACAAATGCCACTATCTTCAAAATGGCACAAGAAATGTGGTCATGTCAATTTCAAGTACTTGTTAGATCTCAAGAATCAAAATATGGCAATTGCGATTCCTAAGCTACAATTTCTTGGAAAAGTTTGCAAAGCATGCTGCTTCGGCAAACAAAAGCGAACCAACTTTGGCAGAAATGCCTCTCGTGCATGAGGTATTCTTGATTTGATACATATAGATGTATGGGGTTATGCTGAGACCCGCAGCATCAATGGTTCACTTTACAACTTGACTTTCATCGACGACTACAATAGATATTGTTGGGTCTACTTTCTAAAAGAGAAATCTGAAGTGTTTTACAGATTCAAAGCCATGGTAGAAAATTAGACAGATAGAAAGATCAAAGTCATGAGATCAGATAGAGGAGGTGAATACATGTCTTCAACATTCATGAACTTTTGCAAAAGTCATAGCATACAAAGACAATTCACTTGTGCAGATACTGCTCAGCAGAATGCAAGAGGTGAAAGGAAGAATGGTACTTTAGTAGCAATGCTTAATGAGAAGCATCTTCTAAATCAGTATTGGGCAGAAGCAATAGCCACTGTGGACTACTTACTTAATCGGCTTTCAACGGAACCGATACAAGGTGTGACACCTTATAGAGCATTTACTAGACATAAGCCACACATCAGGCATCTCTGCATATTTGGTTGCATAGCATATGCCCACATACATGATGATCATCGTAGGAAATTAGATGCGAGGTCACGAAAATGCATCATGGTTGGTTACAGTGAGGAAAGCAAAGCATACAAATTGTATGATCCCATCAATCGCAAGTTCATTATCTCCAGAGATGTCATCTTTGATGAGGAATCAGAATGGAAAACCTCAAACACTCAGGAGATAAAAGCATCGACTTCATAGTCATCTACAGAACAGGTTGATGAAGAAGAGCAAGAATTGCTAGCAACACCGCAATCAGAGCCACAGTAGCTCAGATGGTCTACTAGGGAAAGCATACCACCAGCCCGATTGACGTATGCTCAGAAAGGCAAAGCAATTCAGGTTGAAACCACCAACTATGCTCTTATGACTACCATCATGGCTATAGAAGAGCCAGTGTACTTTGAAGACATAGTAGACAAGCAAGAATGGCAAATTGCTATGAATGAAGAAATGGATGATTTGTATAAGAATAATACTTGGGAATTATGTGATCTTCCACCAGGAAAGAAGGCCATAGCAAAAAAATGGATATACAAAGTGAAGTACAATCTAGATGGCAATATTCAAAGATACAAAGCCAGACTAGTTGCAAAAGGATTTGCATAGCAATATGGTCAGGATTATGATGAGACTTATGCTCCAGTAGCAAAGATGGATTCCATATGGTTCTTGATATCACTAGTAACACTCAACAAATGGAACGTGTATCAGCTCGATGTCAAGAATGCATTTCTCAATGGTTACCTAAACGAGGAAGTATACATGCAACAACCACTAGGTTATGTTGAACCAGGAAATGAGAATAAGGTTTGCCATCTCAAGAAAAGTCTCTACGGCTTAAAGTAAGCACCCAGAAGTTGGTGCAGTAGAATCAACAAATATTTTGCTACTCTGGGATACATGAAGTCCAATGCAGATCATACTCTCTACTACAAAGTTCAAGGGGAAGACGTTACTATTGCACTTTTGTATGTAGATGATTTGATTGTGACCGGAAGCAAGGATAGCTTCATCAAAAAACTAAAACAAGACTTATTTGCAGAGTTCGACATGAAAGATCTTGGACTCGTGCACTATTGTCTTGGAAGTGAGTTCTAGAGAGATTCAAATAGCACATTCATGAGTTAGCTCAAGTATGTTGACAGTCTCCTGAAGAAGTTTCATATGGCAGATTGCAATATTGTAGCCACTCCCATGGAACAGAGTTTGAAACTTACTAAAGATTCAAAAAAGCCTACAGTCAATGGCAGATACTACAGGTAGCTCATTGGATCTCTTGTATATCTGACTATCACACAGCTAGATATTTGTTATGCAGTAAGCTCACTAGCACAATTTATGGCAAACCCAAAACAGTCTCACTGGAATGCAGCCAAAAGAGCCTTGAGATACATCAGAGGTACAAGACAGTTTGGGATAGAATACAAAGGAGTCATCCACGATTGCATGGGATACTATGATAGTGACTATGCCGGAGATCATGAGACCAGGAGATCAACACTGGGATATGCATTTTTCCTTGGTCAAGGTGCTATATCCTAGTTGTCAAACAAACAACCAACTATTTCTTTGTCTTCGATTGAAGCAGAATTATAGGGCACTCACTACAGGTGTATGTGAGGCTATATGGCTCAGAAGACTATTGTGAGAAACATATTACTTTGATGAGTCAAAGCCAACAACAATATACTTGATAATCAATCGGCTCAAGCATTGGCCAAGAATCCAGTATATCACTCCAGGACAAAGCACATTGATGTCAGAGAGCACTTCATCAGAGAAAGAGTGTTACTTGGTAACATCACACTGCAACATTGTGATAGCAAAGAGAATGTTGTAGACATCTTTACCAAACCACTCGGTAAAGAGCTTTTGAGAAACACCGACTAGCTCTTGGTTTGACGTAGAGGAAGGACATTCCCATTAAAGGGGTGTGATGGAATGTAATGCTTAGAATCACCATCTTGAGGGAAGGCCTACTTCATGATGTTGATCTTGAGGGAAGGTGTTGAGAGTTCATGCTCAACATCATGTGATCATATGTACATAGCACTAACCCAATAGAGTGCTATAAAGGAAAGGGTTAGTGTCCTACCGAACCCTAACCCTAAATGGGTTTGTATATATTCACTAATTAGACCCAAACAAAGCACACAACAAAAACTCTCAAAATCACTCTTCAGCAAAATATCGTGCAACTAAAATAATCAACTGACCGACTATATATCAATGAACATTAAACCACATTCGGACCAATATCAACGACGAAACAACCATCTTTGGAATAAATCACTACTATTGGTCAGGCCATTCAAGCATTGAGATTCTGCTTCTAAAAGAAAGACACTAAGTGCAAAGGTCTATGCCTTACAAGCATACATACTTCCCATTCTAACACCTACATTTGGCAAGCCTAAGAAAGACACTAAGTGCAAAGGTCTATGCCTTACAAGCATACATACTTCCCATTCTAACACCTACATTTGGCAAGCCTATTGAAATTTTTACCTTGTTCAAATACCTTATGAGGTGAACGTATAAAGGGGCTAATGTGCAAAACAGATAAATTGATTCATAAGAGTGGTCCTGGCTACTTTACCACAATGTCTAATAATTACAAATACAACCGCCTAAACTTGTGACTCTTGCCCACACTGTCCAACCGCGCTCACACCGCCAAAAATAAAACACGACCCTACGTCATCTGTCGCACGTCCTTGCGCGGGACATTTGCTGCATGTCCCCACCAACGCCCACACCTTATTTGTCTATTGTCGCCTCACCACATGGCACTGCTTGTGTCGGTCACCATTACCGATTGAAAACCCCCAAAACCGACTCCATGCTCAATCGTTCACCATTATCATCCGTTTTGTCGGTTTTCTCTTGGTAAGAGCCAGTCGCCATGTAATGCAAAATTCAAGGGAACCGGGTGATAATCATCGGGCATCAGCAACAGTTGGTAAATCCTTTGTTCTAGGCCCCATGGTGCTATGGAAATCCTATGGTTTGTCAGGGGTTGCGAGTTCCTTTGTAGCTCTTCAATTGGTTCTTCATAACCAAATACCCAACGCATTCAGTGGAGTGGGCAAGGCTTGCTAGGGGAAGCCCCTGGGCACCCCATGGATTGAGCTGGGAAATCCGATCCACGTTTTGTGCAGCCTACTAGATCCCCTCTTCATGGGGTCTTGAACAAAGGATCAACATAGTCGAAGCACTCGTAAGCGCTGTCTGAAGGCCACCGGGTGCCGATCCCCCACTCCGTCAACTATAGGGGTGCAATCACGACCATTGGATTTTTAGACTTTTGTAATCATAAAACGAGCTATCGAATCTCATCGGTAATTTTTGCCATCTACTAGGCTTGACCATTAACACAGTCTACCAGTCCGGCGTTAGATCACTTACAAATCTAATGGTTAGGATACATTAAAAACAACACTTCCCATTTGATTCAATGGCAAAAAACGATGCTTATCACGAGCCGTACGTGCAATGACTTCCCTTAGATTAATCTCTTTGTCGTCGCGAGCACCGTCGGATTGATGACATGTGTCATTTGCCTCGCCTCACTATCGGTCGGGTCGGAAATCGGCTCAACCAACGGTCGGGAGTCGGTTTCCTCGCGGTAATGACGGGGCGGGCGGTGGGGATTCCCTATTGGAAGGCCCTCCTTGTGGTTGGTATATGCTGCACATATCCTTCACCAATCATTTGCCTCATTCCGAATCTCTTATATGTCAGTTGTGGCTGATGTGTATGTGTTTGGAGCTCCTACTTCGAACAAGGAAGGTTCCAGAAATTGTTGCTGTTTCAAGCCAGAAGCTTTTTTGGTATGTGATTTGATCGTCACCGCTTCCGATTTTCCAATCACTGATGTGCACAGATTAATTTGCACAGAGAATTAATCTTGATCGTCACCGCTTCCGATTTTCCAATCGCTGATTTGCACAGAGAATTAGTCTTATGTGATTTGATCCTCACCGTTTCCGATTTTCCAATCGCTGATGCACAGAGAATTAGTCTTGTGTGATTTGATCCTCACCGCTTCCGATTTTCCAATCGCTGTTGCACAGAGAATTCCGCTTCCGTCATCTAAATGACCGCTCTTATGGAGTCCCTATGGCAATTTGCCTCGGAAGAATCGCCCGTGCTCGCTTCCTGGATCCCCCTCTTCGTCCTCATTTACTTGATCGGTTACTATGGTTTGTTTTGCCGTTGGAAAAACAAAGCCCGTTTTGAGGCAGCAAGCTGTTCTATGTCCATGATCCATGGCACTTTCACGACGATTCTAGCAGGATTTGAATTGCTTCGCCGTCCCTGGGAATTGCAGGCGCCCAATACACCTTTGCAGAACGTTGTGATGGAGTTTAGCATGGCATACTTCTTGGTGGATCTCCTGCACTATATACTCTTCGTTCCCGAGGACTACAAGTTCATGCTCCACCACTTGGCCACATCCATTTACATGTTGTCTTGTCGATACTACGTCAAACATGGTGCTCTCTCTGTCATGGCCTTAATGGCGCTGGGAGAAGTAACCACGCCCCTTCAGACTGTGTGGACGGTGGCACGCCTCGGTCGTGAGAAATCGGATATAGCAAAAAGGATATATGAATCGACCTCCTTTGTCTTCACAGTTTTTTTCACCTTTACCAGGGGTATTGTGGCGCCCCTACTTGCATGGAAACTTTGCGAATTCTATCTCACGGATGGAGCAGGAAAAGTCGTTCCTTTTTGGCTCGCAGCTTCATGGATGGCACTGGTTATAGTGGGTCTCGCAGGAAGCATCATGTGGGTATTCAGTTTATGGGCAGGACTCAAACGGTTTAACGCTCGAAATAAAGTTGCAGTCCCGAAGGTTGCCAAGTTGCAATAAAAGGCGTTTCCGTTTGTTGTGCAGCTTTTCATTCTACTCCGAAGTGTCACGATCAGTGTGCTTGTATGTCTTGAACCAACACCATTAAATCATTGAATTCTGGATAATTTTCCAGTCAAAAGGACCTATTTCATGTCCCTGTTGCTAGGAATACTGTTTTTCTCCAGTGCGAGTATTCAAAGCGTTGATATTCTTGCTGCTCGGAAAATATTCATTAAATTCACTCAAACGCTTCCTTTGCTTTAAGTCCTTGTCTGGGTTTTCTGCTGCCTACTCTGCCTTTTACACCCTCTCCCAAAAATCCCTCTCGTCGGAGTGAGATATGAGTAACGATTGGCAGCAGTCTTCTCTAAAGGTATCACTTCTCACCTTCATTTCTTGCAGTATAACTTGATTCATGTTTTAACAATAGAAAATCCTTCAATTCGACTTTTTCTATTGCCACTCAACTGTTACAGAAAGGCAGATAGTACCACTCCAGTACGAATAAAATTTTTAGTGGGTCATTTTGAAAATGAATTGGGAAGCTAAACCCTAGAATTCAGATACGAGAAATGCCTATGATGCATGGAAAGAGTTTACTATGCACTTGAGATTAAAGTGAGGTTAAATCTGCTCATAGACATCGACACAAAGGTGTTGTAAGTGGTACGAGGGTTGCCCATCACCATGTTTATGCAACAAAGAAACCAAGTTAGGCAGATCTATCCAAATCCTGCCATGACAGTATTGCACAATACGTGGAATAAAATAGCTGTGTTTGCATCTACTTTTTATTTGAATCGTCTATTCCTACTGTGCAAAGGAGTAATTGAAACTAAGGAAGTGATATGAAAGCTGACAAGTGACACTTGGTTGTTGCAATGAGCGAAACCATTAATGCCATGATTGTCACCAGATTTTTCAAGCTATGATCTCAATCTAGCTTACGCAAAACGTGATTCAATGGTGGATTAAATCTGGATTTCATCTCATCCACACTCATTGAATAAAAATAACAGCCAAAAGTGGCACATGCCACACAAGGAGCTTAAGTGTGCAAGTTTCAAAACTTAAGCGTGTGTGGTCATGAATATTGCCAGCTTTGAGGAGTGGAAATCCAACTATTTAAGCATTCTTTATGTTGATGACATATTCACGGTAAACCTCACTGGCTCCATGGGATTTTGGAGAAAGAGTAGTGGGACTCCCTCCTGTGAGGCCTGAAACTGGTGTGGCGGACTCCTAACAGGCCCCCTCCTGCTGAGCTTCAAGTCCAGTGGGACTGGAAACTGAGCCTAGTCCTGAAAACTCCTGCTGAGAAGATGAAATGTGAGTCAGCCTGATTAAAGCTGATGTCGCCAATTGAGGTACAAGGGTGGAGGACCTATAGGAACTGACTGTAGTAGCTGATGAAAAAGCATGATGGATGGAAGACCCATCATGAAGCTGGGTTGTCCCCTTTGGTGAAAGCCCCAAGAGAACTAAATGTGGGAACTAGACGACCCCCTCAGATGGTGGACCCAAGAGGCTCATCTACTGCATCTGCTGATGGTTCTGAGATGTCTCCAAGGATGAAAGACCCATCACAAGTAGCTGTGCGAATTGTCTGCTCCCCTGATAAAGATGATCCAGCTGAGTGAGCTTCTTGGGTGGAAGACCCAGAGGAACTAGCTGGACATGATAAAGCTGTTGGACAATTGAAAAACCCATTTGAACTAATTGTACTGATTGAATGATCCCCTCGGGTGGGAACCCCAAGAGAATAAGCTACTGAAACTGGATGATCCCCATGGGTAGTAGACCCAAGAGGCTCATCATTTGGGCGTGTTGACTGAGGTGAGCTGGCCCTAGGGACGGAAGACCCTTAAGAGCTGGTTGTGGAAATGGCCGCAATAATTCCATGGGTGGAAGACCTCGAGAAACTGCATGCAGCTATTGTGGAAACTGAATGGTCCCCTTGGCTTGTGGACCCAAGAGAAGCCAATGTCTGAATTGCAGCAGAATAGTCCACAATGTGCTCTAAGATGGAAGGCTTTTGAGCTGTGGGTCCTTGTAGTCCACTACACTGTGCTCTAGGGTTGAAGACCCGTGAGTGGAAAATGGACTTACATTGGTGGCTGCTGACAGGGAGAGGAACTGTTAGCAGGCCGTGAGAAATTGTTGATGCTGTAAAAGCATCTGCTCTCGGGCTCGCATGCACCGGACCTCGAATGCTACCAAGTTGGCACATCTGGCTTGATGCCCCGTTGCCTCAAGCTCGCGTTCCTGCTCAATGTCGTTACATGCTTTGTCTTATTCTTCTACTCGCGCAAGAGCTGGAGCTACTAAAAAATGAGCTAGTTTTGCTCAAGGAGATGATCCTGCTCCCCGAGTGCTCGAATGAGAGCTGCTATGCTAGATGTCACGAGGGCATGACTTTGAACTTGCATGTGGGCAAGACCCTAGAAAAATGAGTGGATAAGGCCATGGGATGTGGGTGTGCAAAGTCCCCCTAGGGATTGCTGTCTTAGGGGTGAATTTGGGGTTTGGTCCAAAGAGAGGGCAAAGGACCTTAGGAATTCAAGTCGGCCATTAGTTTGGTCTTAAAAGTGCCCCACTAGAGGGGGCATTGGGGGCAAATGACGAGGGGGATGCCACGTGTGGAATTAGCATTGTTGCTTGTGGAAAGTCCAGGGAATTTTACGTAAGGAGGGTGGTCGATGACAGAGCGTTCACGTCGGATTTGTTGCTGCCCAAAATCGTTGGTACGCCTATAGTACGGATGTGTGTGGTGTAGTGCAGAAGTACTGTACGGGTGACTACTGGCTGTACAGATTAACTATATGGGACTGTCGTATGGAGGACTGTTGGTTGTATGGACTATCTGTACGGAAGCTGGAAACAGGCTGTACGGAACTTTGCCAGGCTGAGTACGGGATTGCGGACGTAGAGGTTGTACGGGAGTGTACGAACAGATTGTATGGCCTACACGGGCAGTGTACAATAGATGACCATGGACTGTATGGGTAGCTGCTGACGTGGCAGTGTATGAGTTTCTTTTCCTTTGATTGTGACCTATGTGGAGAGACTAAGTTGGCAGGGTGGCTCACAGTTGATGCTTGCAGTTCAGGTACTTGTCTCCGAGGTTGTGGGGCCTTTAGTAATGCCAAATGTACAGAGTGCTCCATTGCAGCAATCGATTTATGGTCCTGGTGGGGAGTTGCATGCTCAGAATGCAAATCAGTGACAACAAGCTTTCCCCCAATCCTTTATGCATCCATGATATTTTGGCAGTGGTTCGGTGTTC
Source organism: Dipteris shenzhenensis (assembly GCF_047967505.1). Taxonomy (NCBI): domain Eukaryota; kingdom Viridiplantae; phylum Streptophyta; class Polypodiopsida; order Gleicheniales; family Dipteridaceae; genus Dipteris; species Dipteris shenzhenensis. Next base: position 10,288,977 of record NC_141624.1, read on the forward strand.
CAGGCTATGGCTGGTCAAGTTGTTAGATATTTTTGGAATGCTTGGAAATCATCCAATGGGTTCTCAGCCTGGTATGTAGGGTATGCAAGGGAATATGTTTATGCGTATGCAGCCTGGAATGCCTAACATAGTGTATGGCAATATTGGAATGCATCCAGGAATGCAAGGTGGAATATCAGGGAAGCTGGTTTAGCAAACCCTCCAATGGGTAGTGGCAGTGTAGGATAGTCTGGAGGTAATGCTGCATCCTCCATGTTGCAGCCACCTGTTTATGACATTGTGACACCCAAAGGTAAGGTAAAGGATTACAAGGTGAGGCAGCATTGAAGTTTGAGACCTTGAATGGGGTTCAAGATAGGCTGAAGGCTCTAACTTTTGTGTAACAGTTTGATGCAGCCTTCTCAGGAGGGAACTTCACTAAGCCCTTTAAAATGCGTAAGGCAGCCACCTTTCTGAAGGGAAATGCTTTACAGTGGTGGGCCAATTTGTTGTTATAGAACAAAGCCCCGACCGGTTGGGTTTAGTTTAAACAGGTATTCTCAGCTACTTGGCTGAAGACTATGTTTGAGGTGGATGTTATGACAGCATGGCACAGGTTGGATGCAGCCAACTGTCATAACTTGGAAGAGTATAATAAAAAGTTTTGGGAAGCCGTATTGCTGGTTACCTCTCCTTTGTCAGAGCAAATTGAAAAATATTGTTGTGGGCTGCCAAGGAAATCAGAGATTACTGCATGTCTCAGCTAATTGAAAATGCTATTACGACTGATGCATTATTGCTTGGAAAGACTGGCGGATACAAGAGCAGTAAATTTGATAGCTTTAAGAAAGCAGTCAGGGAATGATTCCTGATTAAGCCCTTTAAAATGCGTAAGGCAGCCACCTTTCTGAAGGGAAATGCTTTACAGTGGTGGACCAATTTGTTGTTATAGAACAAAGCCCCGACCGGTTGGGTTTAGTTTAAACAGGTATTCTCAGCTACTTGGCTGACGACTATGTTTGAGGTGGATGTTATGACAGCATGGCACAGGTTGGATGCAGCCAACTGTCATAACTTGGAAGAGTATAATAAAAAGTTTTGGGAAGCCGTATTGCTGGTTACCTCTCCTTTGTCAGAGCAAATTGAAAAATATTGTTGTGGGCTGCCAAGGAAATCAGAGATTACTGCATGTCTCAGCTAATTGAAAATGCTATTACGACTGATGCATTATTGCTTGGAAAGACTGGCGGATACAAGAGCAGTAAATTTGATAGCTTTAAGAAAGCAGTCGGGGAATGATTCCAAGGCTCCATTCAATAAAGGGAAGAAGCGTGATACGCCAGGTTCAAATTGGCTCTCACATGAGGAAAGGAAAGCTTTGATGGAGGCCAATAAATGCTTTCATTGCAAGGAAGAGGGGCACATGGCGCAGGAATGGCCAAAATGTAAGCTCAAAGGGAAAATGGATGATAGGGATGAGCAGAAAGGCAAGAAGCCTAATCCTTCTGCAAGATTGATGCCTGATGTGATCAGTGAGCAGCCCAATGGGGGTGCTATGGAGCTTTGCAGGGCATGGGGCAAAGCGAGAGATCAGATGTCATTTATCTTCTTTGACCCAGGGGCTCGTGCAAACTTTATCTCTCCAGAGTGGCAGGCAAACTTGGAATCCGTACAGAGGAGATGGGACCTATGAGCGAGGTAGGCTTGGCTTGTCTTGGGTTTAGCACTCCGGCCACCCCTATCATTGGAAAGCTCGGCTTGCACATACAAAGCTTTGTGGACAGCGAGGAATTTTATATTATGCCTCTTGAGGGCTGTGATGTTTTGCTGGGTATGTTTTGGTGTCACAGAGTTCATGCTTTGGTGGATACATACAATCGGAAGATTAGTCTGGAGCATAGAGGAACAACACATGTATTGGATGCCAAACTTAAGGGAGAGTCAGCCAATGTTCTATTTGCTTCAGCTATTTGCTTAGTAATGAAACATCACATTTCTGCGTATTTAGTTTTTGCAAAGGCTATTAAGTCTGACGATCGAGAAGTTGTAATCTCTAAGCTGGATAAAGAGCGGACAGATTTTCTTAATCAGTTGCAAGCTTGCACATAAACGATGTCATAACTAAGTTTATCAAGATGTGTGACAGAGAAGGGGCAAAGCACATGTATACAGCAGAGGCAAAACGAATGCACCGTATGGGCCAGATTTCACTCTCGTGTGTTCTGATGCTACGCATCTTGTCTTTCATGTACAATTGCGTTCCTAGAAAATTCTCCTATCATTCTCATCGCACTGCACATAGAAGCGCACACGGAAACCCTAATCTGCCATTCATATCATGTAGCCGTTTGCCCATCCCCTCATCGTTCAATTGTGTCGTCCATTCTCTTTGCGCTGTACCTTTCACTCCGTGCAGCAGAGCTAAAATGCCGGCCTTTCTGTTGCACTCTCTGGTGTTGGTTGAGAGACAGACTGAGGGAGAGCGTGTTTTGCTTCTGCTCACCAATTGTGCCTATTGTGTGTGTCTCTGGAAGCTTATATCTGACTTGCTTTCATCTTGGAACTCGACCTCCCAGTAAGTTTATTTCTGCACTCATCTTGCTCAAGCCAGTAGTTCACATGCAGTCGGGCAGGAGAGTCTGACACGAGCAGCAAAGGACCTGTGGCATAGATGGACTGAGAGAAAGTTAATCGGCCTCCATTATCTGACGATGAACTCAAGGGTGAGCAAAAGAACATCCAAGTTGAGGAACATCCAACCAACAACAAAATCAGAAACAGGAGAGTATAGAAAAAAAGCAAGCCTCGAGCAAAGGGCAAGATGCCACGGGAGATGGGTGAGGGAAGGTGGTAGACGAGAGAGCAGACGGTGCGGTTGGTAGTGAAGATGGTGCGGTTGGTAGTGACAAAGTAGCAGGAGGGTATGGAGAGCTCAGGGGCGAGGGAAGGGACCATTCCATGAAGACATCGTAGACAAGTTTGGGGAGGCAGTGCACAAGGAGGTGACGAACGCCAGGATCCATGTTGAGCATGGAGTTGAAGGAGCCTCACAGCCATGGATGTTAGAATCTGGAGTGCCCTTCCAGAAGACATCATCCAGAAGGTCCTCACTTGGCTACCTCTCACCAGCATTCTGCGTTCAATTTGTTCCATAATTTGCATATGAAACTCTGTAATTTTATCCACTATCTTCATGAGCTGTCATTCAGAGAGCTCTCCCCATTGACCTTGCTTTCTTCTTTTCACAGTCAGCCAATTTCGCTTGCTTCCTTGATCCCTCTCGGAGTACAGCCTCTCTCGGATTTTCCATGACTGCATCAACAGGCAGTCTCTTTTGTTTGTGGAATTAAATGACTGAATGTAAGATGTACATCTCAAAAATCTGCTGTTACTAGTATAGCTAGTGCTTTGTAATCCTTTATGATTTTTTACCTTTTTGCTGCTCATTTCTTTATCGCAATCTGCAAGCTTCTTTAAAATCATGTGCCCCATCTCTTACTTGTTTCTTTCCTTGTGCAGTCATCCAACAAAATAATTGTCATGAATCTATAAGTCGATTTTGAATGGTCAGAACAATCATATAGTACATATATGATCCCAAATTTCTATATGAATAAGAATGTCTTTGTGACTTGCAATCTAAGTCACCATGTTTTTGGATGAATTTGGGTATGTTCTTGGATTCATCTAGTTATATTATTTTGTATAGATTCTATCTTGCCAAGCCTCCACATAAAACTGCACATAACTCATGCGTCATGGCGACCTCTACTCCTGTGTGGCATCATAGATGCATAATACTTTACCATGTGGAATCGAATGGGAGCTATATTGCTTGTCTACGGTCATCTCTCACCTCGATATAGCTGTACAGTATAAGCTCTGGCTTCATGTTACCACTCCGCCACAATCCTTTTTTTTTTTTGGGGGGGGGCTGTAGCTATGATGATGGATCGGATTTTGCTTTGTATTCTGGTGACATGTGATGGTAGTGGTGATGGGGATGGCCATATTGATATTGATATGATGTTATCACTGATGTTATTGTGACTATGTAGCATTTAGCATTTAGTATGGATGTTGATGCTCGTTTAGTAGGTCCACTCTTTCGGCTTGTTTTGTATCCGGTTTCGCCTCATAGACCCATCGGTCTTTTCAAGACTTTAATAGACTGACTTTCTTTCTTTCCTTCCCATAATCTAGAGTAATTCCGATAATACTATCCTCATTTATGATTATCAAAATGGAAGAAGAGCAAAATATAAGTGAAACATTACATGACCATTCCAATGATGAGTTAATGCTTTGAAAACTCTTTTATCTTATGGAATGGAAAAAGTCTGTAATATGTACAAGGAGTTAAAAATTTTACAAGTCTTTTGTAATATGTAAATTAGAAACATGGAAGCAGCATATGTGTGGACACAAGGTAAAGGTGCCACATGGGCAAATCATCATTAGGGTCTGCCAATGCACAACACAGTGAGGTACAACCATGTGTCAACATGCAAAGGCTACCACATGGGTTGTAGAGAAGGCTTGGAAACATGAGCTAGGTGGATAAAGTAAAGAGCTGGAATGGACCATCCATGTGGGTTGGCTTGCTTTGCAAAGGGGTTGAACAACTGAAGCCATAGGCTTCTTTCAAACTAGGACCTAGTCAGCCATGTAAAAGGATTAGTGAAGGAAATCATGAGGCATGAGAGCCTATGTGCTCCGGTTGGAAGAACTCAGTGATCATGCTCTGAGAAGAGTCTGCTAGTGTGCCCCGCCCTTGTCTTTGTGATTTAAGCAAGCGAGTCGGTGCCTGACTATCTCATGGTTGTAAGCGGCCAAACATCTCTGGTCCAAAAGAGAGAGAGCGGGATAGCATCTCGGAGCTTTCTCTGAAGAGACAAAGGTAGCGCCCTCAGATCTCATAGTACATTGGGCATCTGAGAAATGAAATGCTTCTCCAACTCGATCTCCTATAGTTCATTCAAGGTGCATATGCGCTTATTCCCTTAGCTCAGCCACTCTCTATGCGGAGTCGATGCGAAGAGACCGGAAATTGCCCAATAGCAATCCTGAGTGAATGGGGAAGATGAATCCGAGTATATCCTGGAGGATCAACAAAGCCTTCTTGCGAAATGTGTAGGCAGTGATCTCTATAGAAGCTAAGCTTCACTGGGAATTCACTCGGTTCCGACCAGGTTGGAAATGTGTGTAGCTATAGGAGGTCCTCACGTGTGACCTATTAACCTCATGATACCCAAGTTGGAGAAACGACACATCAATGATGTACTTAAAGGGGGGAAGTCTATCCATGTGGAGCCCTAATCTCTTGAACCACCTTTTTGCACGTACATACTAGCATCTCTGGTCACCTGCAATTGCTAGGGCCATGCATGAGGATAATACTAGCCGTTGTAGTCTATGATGTCTTGAAGTACAGTCTTCGTAACCTCTGACACGCCATATGTATGTGATGATCTGGAATACCTCGTCAAGCTACAGTAGAGATGATCCAAACTTAGCCTGGATAATCTGATGGGGAATTGACAGCTTATTGCGAATCATCCGTGATAGCATAAGAACCTTTGTAGATGCTCCACTTGATCCCACTTTGCATTTGAGAGATCTGGTCCCCAACAAGGGTTGCCATACATCTCGGCTAATCTGACCAAGGAATCAAATAGAAGAGCCTTGGTCTGAGGGTCCTGGAAGTTGTGAGTGGAAGAACTGCCCCTCCAACCTGGCATATCCTCTGCTCAGACAAGCATGCATCGGCGGTTTCAATGTAAAGATAGGGCCAAAAAGAGAACCTCTAGGTGTGTGTAGGACGAAACAATCTCTATAGGTGATCCATCAAATAGTAATGTGTCTAAATGTCTCTGGAGTACGCAGAGGAAGATAAAAGTACATCATTTGCGTATATCAAAAGTTGAATTAAAGCACCAGCTAGAGAGCATCCAACCCTCCCTAGTATTTGCATAAATGTCTCGAGCTCATCTATGTAGAGGCCAAACAAGGTTAGTGAGAGACGATAACCTTGTTTGACCTCAATAGTGCTCATGATCTCACCTATCCAACTAGCTCTTGTTCGGACTCTACTTGAAATCCTGTCCAACCAGCTCCTATCTAGTCTCTACTTGAAATCCTCTTATGTGAAGTGCCATGATAGCCCCAAATGATCTCTTGGCCATAACCCAACTTTAGCAATCATTTGAGGAGGCATGCTCTCGATACTGAACCAAAGGCCTTGCAGAAATCCACAAAGCAACCGGAGACCCTCTTCTTCCATGCCCTAGCCTCTTCAATGACACACCTGAGTGTGAGTATGTGGTCCATGGTCCCGTGGTCACATTGAAATCTACCTTGCCCCTCTACTCATAATCACTGCATCTTTGTGAGTCGACTAACCTACTAATGCGTAGATCTTGGACATGACATGTCCGATCATGATGGTCTTGTAGTTCTCCAAGCTCATGGGATTCCCTACCTTGTGAATGGGTGAGATGGTATTAAGGGTCCAAGTGCATGGGAAGCCAAGGCAAACAGCTTCATTAAAGAGATTCACTAGAATCAGGGCTAGGATATTAATCCCATATGCAATGAATTCAATGCATAATCCCGCATGATATTTTTCTCGGCCTTTATGAAGCTTAATCACAGTGTGCTTAACAATCCCTTTTGCAAAGAGTGTTCAAGAAATCAGGCCAGGTGTGTGTGAGTCGTTAGGAGCGGGCTGGTGTGGAATGTCATATAGTGTGCATGCATAGGTGTATCAAACCTGTGTGTCTGTGGAGGGTGAAGCGGACCGTCGCTCCAGGAATCTCCGCCATAAGTCCTTGGAGTTGTTACTAACTCCTCATTATGATGAACAAATGCTTACTTCTCTCGGCGTACCAATCAACGAAACTCGTGCATTGTCTCTAATTTGCTCAAAAGGTTATGTTTGGTTTCAAATCTGAGCTGATGGTGGAGAGCCTTGCCTTGCACTAATCATCGTACCAGCTATTACAAGGGACTCTTTGAGGCGGTGGTGGATGAGTGCACAACGAATAGTGTAAGGAAAAGTGCGAAAGGAAGCCTCGTGAAGTGAGCGAGTAATCAAAGCCGCACGGTCCTCTAGTAGTGGTATGAAATCATATAAGTGAGAAGTGTGTAGAGGCGGGTGCGGAGTATCTAGGTGAAAGACTACAGTCGAAATGAATGTCATAGAAGTGGTGTAAGTGATTGGTGGTGTAGTTGGTACTGTGAGACGGGGAGTGGAGATGCAAAAGTGTGATCGGCTCTAGCCGGACATGGTGCAACTGTTGGGATAACTATTATCAAGGGCTTGCTCTATGGTGCATGTGTGCATCTAGGGGAGTCATGTGTGAGTGTGTGTTGTAGAGGCACATCTAGTGCTATGATGTGTCTAGTGTGTGACCTAAGTGATGATGTAACCCAAAGGCCCCCACATGGGAGGTTCCTTTGATTTAGGCTAGTCCCATTGATGTAGGGGCTGATTGCCACTGATGTAGGGAAGGTGCCTTTCCTCTAGGCCACCTTCTCCCATTTCTATAAGAGAGAGTCACCTCTTTCACAATCAATTGAGAACAACATTTTTGGTTACAACTTGTTCTTTGACTCCTCTTCCAACATGCATCTATTCTATCCCACGTGTTTCTACATTTGGTATCATACCATTAGGTTCTAGATCTAGCCTAGCCTAGCATTAGATGCTCTCTCTAGCATGAACTACTAGTCTTTTCAAGTTTCTTCATCATCTCCATTTCTTCCCCTCTTCTTCCCTAAATTTATGAGAGCTTGTTCTCTGTACTCAGCCCGCCATTTACAAAATCCTTTGAATTGAGGCTTCTATAACTTGGGGCACACCTCTGTCTAGGAGCATTCTTCAAATTGTGATCTTTGTCACCCATGCTGACTCAAACTATGTGCGCCTGTTGATAAGCGAATTCCGCACAATGTCGCAACTATCTGTTAATTCCTTCTAGCCATGGGTGGGTGACATTATGACAAATCCTCTAATGAAATTTGATGACAAACGGCCCACAGAATCAGCCGGAATCGTCAAAAACAGAGTCAAAGTTGAAGAGCTTCTTTATGGCGACCTAGCACAACATTATACTCTTCTTTGGTTGAGGACCTTCTCTAGTATAAGGTCTTTATTTTTGCATAAAAATCCCCTTGAATAGAGCTACGAGCTGTGCGAATTGTGGCCTCCAACTTCCATGTTTACTGTTTGAAGAAATTTGGCAGTTTTGGTTGAAGAATCCATTGTATTGACTTTGAGCAAGTGGAGGAAGTTCAAGACCTTTATTCATCTGCAAGTATTTGATTAGTTCGAATTGATAGTTGAAGGGAATATGCTCAATTCTTGTTGTCATTGAATGAGACTCTAACTACTTCAAGAAGAAGAAAACAATTTTTTGAGAGACTTCATGCTTGAAAATAAGTACAAATGTGTGTTCAGGTTGATGCATTGATAGGAGACTTCAATTCTAAAAGCATTGAGGCATAACATGGTGGATGAGCAAGTATGATATGCATATGGTGAGACAAACTCTATTGAATTCTTCTCTACAATCATGAAGTCTATGATCACTCATAGTGGTGAACAAATGGATGCCAATATTGATGACTATGTCTCAAAGTATGCTTCCTTTTGGAAATACTTTGTACTTCTCAAGTATAACATTCTTGATGATAAGGTATTCTTGGTGCTATCAAAGAAAAAGGGAGATATACTCTCTCCACATTTGAATTTCATGCTAACCCCTTTGGCAAATGACAAAATTATATGGATGTCAAGATCAACATAGAAGGCTTCCTCAAAGTTTTCAAGATGAAGAATGATACTCATATTACTTGTGAGTCTTTTCACCAAGAGGCATCACTTTTGGACACTAGAAAGCTTGAAGATGATCAAGCATTTACAAAGAATGCCAAGGCAAATCTAGTTGAAGAGAAAACTCCATCAACAAATGAAGAATCCAACTTTGTGGTAGAAGACCAGGACTTTGCCTTTTGAGCAACTTGTCTTTGAATTTTGTTTATCATCACGGTCAAATTTTGAGGTTCTCTGCCTAGAGTAGTACTCCAAAAAGAATGCTATGTGTTTTGTCTTTTGTAAATCACCTCTGATCACCATATGATGTAGGCCATGTGATATGTGTTTGGTCTATCCCATTTTTGTAAACCTTAACCCTTGGGCACCTTTGTAAGCATGAGATCCTAGACGTAGATTTATCCTTGACCACCATGAGATGGCCATGTGTGACCACCATGAGATGGCATGAGAAACTATGAGTCTAGATGTATCCTTGACATTGCAAGAGGCAAACCCTTGAGGGGGGGTATGTTGGGATAACTATTGTCAAGGGCTTGCTCTATGGTGCATGTGTGCAGCTAGGGGAGTCACATGTGTGAGTGTGTGTTGTAGAGGCCAATCTAGTGCTATGATGTGTCTAGTGTGTGACTTAAGTGATGATGTAAGCCAAAGGCCACCTCTATTAACTAAGACTTGCATCATACTTGCATCCTCCAAGTCAATATCTGGTAACAGAACATCATCATCTTTGAAATCATGGGGCGTACTCCTCTTCTTGTGTAAAAGTCCCCAACAGGCAGCACGGATTCAAAGAAATATGGACTTTATCTCTCTCCTCTCTACTGAGATCACCTCAATCCCATGTGTACCCGCGCTGACCACTAGTAATGTGGGCGCTTTGGACTCCGATGTGTCTGTGCATGGAAAACTATGTCATGGCCTGTATAAGACTTTGAGAAGCTCCTTGGTTCTAACCAAAAGGTACCATTACAGTTCCAAATGGTACAGGATGGGGTCTCCGTGTCCCAAATCCCATAGACCGTGCCTCCCTAGGTGGGAGAGGGACTGGTGTGTGACATGGACCTGTAAGGAGTCATACATCCCACACTACCACTCACTTTCCCTCCTTGCGGGCCAAATCTTGTTGTTGCATCAGGGCGCGTCTCTCCTCAACCAGAGAGTTCCAGCTCTTTGACCTTGGTTCAATATTCCTTGACACTATCGAGGGTGGTTTGCCCTGTAGCTTGTGCGGAGATCATAAGCGTGTGGCTATCGCGTGCACTGAGTTGTACTTGGAGGAGAGTGGATGATAGCTGAGCGGAGTGCTCTTGCATCCTTTGCAAAATTGTTCACAGCACCTGCGAGAGCTGGGCCATCGCATCAAGCAGCTGGAGCTGGAGCTCCATTTGATCGATGCGTGAGAGTTTCTCAGTTGACATGGTGCTGTAGCTGCCTTGGGTCTAATATTGGGGTGTGTTGCAAAATTGGAGGGCTTCTGTGAGCCCGGCCCATGAGGACGAGGAGGATCCGGTGATAAAGGAGGTGGTATCTTAGAGGTGGGTGGAAGTTGAGACTCTGAGACTTGGGGAGCAGAGGGGGTGGCTTGAGTGCCTTGGGCTCCAAGGTGGAGGCCAATGTGGACAATGTCTGCCCCAAGGAGGTCGCCAACATTGATGGGGTCCTAGGTGGTGGCCTTGCACTTAGAGAGCGGATCAGCATGCTCTATTTGGTCCTGCCTGCATAGGAATTCCTATACTTGTCGATCTTTTGTGAGCCCGGACCACGGGGATGAGAAGGATCCGGTGATAAAGGAGGTGATATCTTGGGGGTGGGCAAAAGTTGAGTCTGAGAATTGGGGAGTAGAGGGGGTGGCCTGAGTGCCTTGGGCTCCAAGGTGGAGGCCAATTTGGGCAATGTCATCCCAGGGAAGTCACCGACGTTGATGGGGTCCTGGGTGGCAGCCTTGCCCTTAGAGAGCGGATCAACATGCTCTATTTGGTGCTGCCTGTGTAGGAGCTCCCGTACTTGTTCATTGTTGTATTGGGCATGCAATTGGTGCTCAAGGGGTGGCGGAGCAAGATGGCTGGCGAGTGTGCCACTTGGCTCTATCCTTGGTCGCTTAGGTATGGCCACTGTCTCTTCTTCTTCAGCTTAGTAAGGGTCTTGTGGCTACTTTGTCGGCTAGCCCATATCCAATCAATGGTTGATATTGCAACATATGGTAGAGCACTAGCATATAGAGCATGGGGTTGCCGAGGACTTTGCCGTGCATCTTGACGTTCTCCCGGATCTGGGTGCAGAAGTAGTCTGCCCAGTTGGTGACATGTGGTGCTACCAATCGTGCGAGGATGTTGGGCACGATGGATTGGTGGTGGTCCGTATGCTTAACCTCAGTTAGCCACCACTGGAGCATGTGTGCCGATTTCTCCAACTTCGGCTTGGCAATCTTAGAGAAGTGAATGCATCCCTTGCTCTTCTTTCAATCATAGTTGCAGATCTGGTTGAGGGATTCATGCAGATTTTTCTTCTAAGAGTACTTCTCGGCGATGTCGAGGAGGACGAATTCAACATGCACCACATCCACTTTGAGTTGGTAGAAGTGGGGGGTGCCTATTGTGTCGCACAAGATGCCGACATTGGTGTTTGAGTTGTAGGCCTGGAGGAATTCCTTGAGCAGTTTCATGTCTAGGTGACAAGGAAGGCAATCTGCCACGGCAGATCCAAGACTTGTTAGTGCTAAGGATGCTTGAACCTCTGACTCCTTGAGGGCTTGATACGCGGCCGTGTTGTGGTAGTGGAGGGAAACACGTAGGCGTATCAAGAGTGGAAGCATCTATTGAGTTGTTGTAGCCAGGCTTCTCCAAGCGGTGAGTGTGTCAAGGACACCACAACCTTTTACTCTCCTTGTGTTGGAGCTGGAGTACGCTTCCTGGATGTCTTGGAGCAAGTAGTTACAACTACTGTTGATGTGTCTTGAGTGGCTTGCTACATCGATATTTCCTCCTCCATTTGCAGGTCCTTTGCTAGAATGTCAGAGGGCATTCAAATTGTCCCTAAGGGTATACTCTGGGATTCGGAGGGGCTAGTGGGCTGTGGATTTGGGGGGTGGAGGCCGAGCTTTGTCTTGAATTCGAAGAATTCATTCTTGGGATTCATGGGAAAAGAGGAGGATAGTTGTGTGAAAAGAGAGTTGGTGGAGGAGGAGGAGATTGAGGACATTCAATGGGGCTGGAATGTAGGCTAGAAGAGGGCAGAGGGTTGGGGAAGGTCTGGCAAAAATTTGACAGAGTTTTGCTGTTTTGGCTAAGGCAACGACCCGGGGGGATACAGAGGCCTTTTATAGTTTTTGGTATCCCTACGATTGGGGGGATAGCATATGGTGATGGGTCATGGAGATAGGAGCTATGGTAGCGATTGGCGGGTTAGTGGCGGTAAGGCGACGGTCAGTGGGTTAGAAGCTAGGGCAGCAGGTTAGCAGGAAGGCGATGACTGGCAAGATAGAAGCTAGGGCAGCAGGCAGCGGGTTAGCAGAAAGGCAATGGTCGACGGGTTAGAAGCTATGGCAACGGGCAGTGGGGATAGCAGGAAGATGACAGTCATGGTGGGGATAGTAAGAAGGCGACGACTGTAGGGATAGCCAAAAGGCGATGACCGTGGGGATAACAACTATCAAAATTTGTGTGAGAGAGAGGGGGGGGCGGAGAAAGAGGGAGAGGGATGAGGAAGAAGGAAAAAAAGGTAAAAAGAAAAAAAAAGAAAAAGGAGCAGATTGTGGATGCTTAGGGCATCATGCGAAGGGAAAAATGGGGTGAGTGGACTAGGTGTCGCATAGACTCGTGAGGTCAGTGTGTAAGGATGCAAAACATGAAGATAATGCACAAGAGATGTACTGGCCATATTCACCTAATGCTAACCGTGAATGTGAGTGGGTGCATTGGAGTACCAAGGACTTGTGAGCTACTAGTGCATGGGGGTGATATGCCTACTGCACATAATCACCTAGACTTGGACTTGATGAATATGTGAATGCAATGGAGACTAATACCGAGCAGCAGCATACCACATCATCAGTCAAGCAGAGCATGAGTTGAGTTTGTGACTCATCCTGTTTGTTAGGGGTGTATTGGCACTGCATCGTTCACTCAGATGGAACTCTTTTAAACTAAGGCATGTGGGTTCTTGTGTGGCTATAACTGGTGCGGAAACAAGTTCTTATGGTATTGCGACCCTTGATGTAGTAGGTGGTACCACGGGTAGAATTGCAGGTGCTCTATTGAGTAAGGTGTCCTTTGATGGCATGCGCATAGGTTTGTAGGAAGGTTCTTATGTAACTACCTCATTTCTAGGGGTTGGTTCTTGTGTTGCTTCATCGATGACTTGGGCAACCTTCTCATTTAGTTGCACTATTCATGGAATCATGGCAATCTGAGGGATTGGGGGCATGTTCGTCTTGTAATGGGCTCAAGGGTAGGTTCTTGTGGAGCTGCATCCAAAGTTGACACAGGTTCTTGTGTTGCTACCTTTTGAATCCCAACAAGTTGGGATCCTGTATTCAATGCCTTCAGAAGCTTTTGGACCCACGCAGCCCATTCGCCTTGGTAGTGGTACCGAGCTTCCAAGAGCTTTGTGGCAACCTAGCACTTCTGAGGCTGCTGTGCTAAGAGTGGTGAATTCGGCCCTAGGAGTCGAGGCGATTGGCGGCATCAAGATCTTCTCTTAAATGGGGTTTCCTGTGTTGGTGTAGGCCAAGAAGGCATCGGAGACCCTTCCCCTACTTCGGTCCTCTCAGGCCATTAACTTTTGTTGAAGTAGCGTTGTGCACAGAGAATGGCTTCTTGGACCTATTGTTCATGGCATTTCTGGGTGGGCGGTAGGGGTGGCGGAGTAGCTTGCAGCACGACCTTGCTATCATTGTGATTAGAATTTTGTGTTGTTCAAGCTTGGACTTCCTTTTAAGGGTTGTAGCTAGGAGCACTGGGCCTTGGAATCACCTTCGTTTAAAATTTATTTTCCTCTGACGAGTGGTGGTACTGTGGGGGGGGTGGGATGAAGTTCACAAAATAGAATTACTGCAATATTCCCCCCATTTGTGAGAGATCCTATTGTAGCACACCATTCTATTTGGCAATTCAAGGCATAGCACCAGGTACTTCCCAATATCATCTATTCATTGGTCGCCTCTGTGGGGAGAACATAAAAACAAATCTCTACGTCCTGGCGAGAACAACCATTAGTTTCAAGTCCACATACCCTAATGTGCCTAAGAGTTGACTGTTGATGGTGTAGACTAGAATCCATAGTAAGGTTTAGGGGTACTTGTAGCACTTTCCATACTTTGCAGGAGATGACGCTATGGCTCCCTCCCAGATCCATGAGTTCCTAGATGCATAAGCTCGGGCCTTGCAATTGGACATTCAACCTAGATGGATCTCCCATTAGCTCATCGGTTAGTCCTCGATGTTCAAGTGTTGCCTTAAGCAAGGCCATTTGCTTACATTGTTTGATTTTGGCATTATGTGCCTTGGATTCTTCGATGGCTTGACATTTCATCTAGGCTACCTCAGCCTTAATCTCCCTTTGCATATGAATGGCCTGGAGGGTGTGCAGGGTGAGGGGGCCATCCATTTCTACTCCATCCAGGGTAGCTATTCGGCATGCCCCCTATGGAGTGATCTCCACCACGTAGTACGAACCCATGCCCCTATATTTAAGTCTGCATTTGTTGTTGCGGATGAGATAGAGGAGTGCGAGATCTCCTTCCTTGAGGTTCTTATTTTTGAGGTTGTGAGCGAACCATTTTTTGTGTCGTGCCTTCTCCACCTGGGGGCAATAGGCTGCATGCAATGTTGTCTCATTTAGCCATTCGAGATCGATTAAGCACTTCACCAAGACATTTTCGATGAGCCTTTCATTGACCGTAATGCAAAGGCTAGGCACTACATATTCCATTGCCATAATTGTTTCCACCCTAAAGGCTAGGCTAAAGGGGGTGCAATTTGTGATCACTTTGTAAAATGTTCAGTAGGACCACAAGACTGCGCGATGAGCTTGTGCTCCCAGTCGATACGACTGGCTTCGACGGTGTAAGTTATAATCTTGTATCATGTTTTGTTTAAGCTCTCAACCATGCTGTTTGCCCTAGGGTAGTATGGCATCGACTTCCTATGTATGATCATGAGTTCACTAGTTAGGATCGCTATAGTTTTGTTGAGGAAATGAGTTTCTCGGTCACTGATCAATTCTAAGGGACATCGAAACCATGTGATAACTTTCTCGTATAAAAACTTAGCTGTGGATCATGCATCGACATTTTTGGCAGCTTGCCCCTCCACCCATTTGGTGAAATAATATGTGGGGCCAAAATAATGTATATGGCCCGTGTTCCTTTAGTTGTTGGGCTTATTGGGCCAATAAAGTCTATGCCCATTTTCTCAAAGGACTAATCGGTTAATATTCTTGTTAGGGGCATCATGTACGCTTTATGTGCGATATGCACTCTTTGGCAGGGGTCACATTGCTTGATAAACCCAGCTGCATCTCCAAAGAGAGTCGACCATCAAAGGCCTTCCTACAACACTTTACGTGCAATAATGTCAGCAGCGGAGAAGTGACCACATGTTATCCAAGAATGTGCTTCTTTGAGAACATCAATGTATTCATGCTCGCACACGCATGTGCACATAATGCATCCTTGCCCGTGTGGTATAGCTAGATGGCAATTAGCTGATATGGTGCTTGTGGGATGATAGATACCTGATTGTATCCTGAGAGTCCATTTAAGAAGATATAAGCTTTCTTTCCGACTACTCTTTCGAGAATATGTTTTGTGAAAGAAGGCAAGGGATAGTGGTCACACACTTGGTGGCAGAGCAATGACTTTTTCCAAATCCACGCATACTCGAATCTTTCCATTCTTCTTTAGGACTATCACAATGGGTGACACCTAGTCTGTATGCATTATCTCATAGATGAATCCTGCATCTATGAGTTTTTGGATCTCTTGTCTCACTATGAGCGCATATTTGGGATTCATAGGATAGGGACATTGACACACTGGCTTGACATCATCTAGCATGGGTATCATGTGTTGCACAACTTCAACGAGCACACCCTGTATATCTATGTATTTCCAAGCCATGCAGTCCTTATACTCTCGAAGGAGGGCAATTAAAGCATTCTCCTCATTGGGGGTGAGGTCATCTATGATGAATACTGGTTGTGGGTCCTCCCCTTTCGGGGCCACGTTTACCTCCTTAACCTTAGCTGAGCCGTCAAATCCTTGGAAGCATCCTTCTTCTTGAGTTCTCTTGGTCTGTTGGTATAAGATCTTGCGATCCTCGATTGTGCAAGCCTTGTAATGGGTAGATACTTGCTGTAGATCCTCCTTCTCTTCATCCTCCTCCTCCACTCCCCTTGGGATGGTATTCCTCTTGGCCGTGCCTAGAGCCTTCGGGCTTTTGGGAGCTTTGGACGTGAGGGGGGCTCCTTCATGGCACTTACGGAGCTGACTAGGGAGGTAACCTTACTCAATCATGATACCCAATTGGAGGAGAACTCATGGTGAGTGGTAGTGGCACCCACATAAGTTAGCCAGTGGAGGTCTGATTTGATCCTTATTGTCCCCTCGCTCACCTCGCAGGGTTTGAGCACGTTAAACATTCTGAGGGGAACCACCGTGCTCAACCCTTTGTGGTCGAGGGTTGTTTTGGAACCCTATTCTTTCTGGGACATCGATGGTTGTCTGAGTGTATATCAAATTATGAGAGAACTCTGGCTTGGGGAGAGGGGCACACCAAAATTCATCTGCCTCCTTCTCATCCTCTTCTTTCCCACAAGATTGGAACAATTTTAGGGATGTGGTCTTGTTGGTTGTGCCAGATTCCATGGCATGACAGGAGCCTAAGAGTGGGTGGGCCTTGTATGTACGCAAGTCCACTCACACAATTTGCTCCTAATGTCATAAATAGATGTTATCGGTGCGACCATCATGTACAAGTTCAGACATTTGTAACAAGGGTGTACCTAGGATGGCTTCATGTCCAGGCTGTTGGGTAAAGTCCATGACTACAAATCTAATGGGGTACGTGAAGCCGAATACCTTGATGTTAATACCTGTGAGGACTCCCAAGGGCTCAACAGTTTTGTCGTCGGTGGCTAGCTTCACTACTAGGTGGATTTGCTGGAGGGAAGGTTTTCCCCACCTCTCCTATCATTCCTTGGTGCAGACACTCACACTTGCTCCCCCATCTAGGATGGCATCAACCTTTTGGTTCTATTAGGTTATGGGGATAGCTGCATTAGTATCATCACCTTCAAAGTTTTGGACTAACTTATTGATGGGGACCTTGGGTAGATTTTAGCTTTCCTCTTGCGGTTGTTGACTTCAGGGCTAGTAGGTCATGGGGGCAAGAATTGCCCTTTCATCTATTTGAGAGGTCTCGCCAGAGTGTAGGATTCCCTCTAAACAGGGATGCGATTGGCATCTTAACCTCTGTGGAGAGGAAGGCTGCTATCACATGGTTCCTGGGAGGTCTCCCTAGGACATGGTTGCTATCACATGGTTCTTGGGAGGTCTCCCTACCTACTGCTGAGAGAAAATTCTTGAGACTATAGATGTCTCCTTCCTCTTGTAGGTTCTCTAGTACTGGGTCCTCTTGGAACATTCATTGCATCAAGTATGGAGCCCCTGATTTATTGGAGCTCGATCATTCCTCTTCATCCATCCTCTCTAGAGACCTAAGTGCCTTTGCGCCTCTATGTCAGGTGGTCTGGGTGGATGGTATCCGACCCTCTATTAGCCTTGAGCCTATGCTCAAATTTCTCTTGGCATTCCTGTACCAAATTTTGAGTGTCTATTAAGTGTTGTTTTTCTAAGGCTGTGGATCTGGATATGTTCCCTTGTATACGAAGCTGGAGATGTGAGGCCTTGGGCCCGCACTGGCTTGTTTGCATCTAGGTATGAAGGCATACTTGGGTCATCCCAGAAGAGGGCTTGTTTGGAGGTAGAGGAGGTGGTGAGGGTGGCTATCTCCTCATCTGAACGATCTTGGATGAGCACTTGGTTCGTTGCTTCGCCCACTCGAGTAACCTTCTTGGACCTAATCTGTGGGGGTTGGGGTGCCTCGGGTTTTTGCGACACGAGTGTTTTGTCCTTCCTTGCTTGCTTCTTCATTTCCCTACCTATGGCTGTGGTTTGCATCCTTGTGATGAACTTCAAGGGTATCGCCACTACTTGACCCTGAATACTCAGCAATGGTCTCGTCAGGGAGCAATCCTTGAATAAATGCTCTAATCTACAACCAGCACACAAGGGCATAGGTCCTATTATGGGCGGAATTGTTGGGGTAATATCCCTATAGTAGTAGTCCTTTAGAAAATGTGGCCCTTGGCATTTAAAGCATGACACAGGAGGGTTCGCTGAACCCTTATATGGGCATTTAGTTGCCCTACGTAGACCTTGGAAAGTATAGCATTGGATTGGGGGCCTTCACGCCATGGAGTTCATGTGTCTCTCCCTCACGGCGGCTACAGGCACTGTCTGGAACAGTGGGACATGTTGATCCTCATGTAGGAGGTAGTGATTTATGATGCCACTTCCCTCCTTGCAAGGGTAATGGTCAGGGAGACCGTTGTCCTATTCTGGCTCTTCCCAATTATTAGGTAGCTCTGCCACTAACACTTGATTGACTGGAATTATTTGAGGTGGGGGAGGTTGTGGAACGAGTATAAGCAGTGGTAAGGGAGCTTGTTGTGCCCTATATTTCCTGAATTGGCTAAAGGGGAACCTTGTGCATTCATAGGGTTGGGTGGGGTTGTCAGGGCTAATGGGAGTCATGCTTGATAGATCGGTTGGGGAAGGACCCTCAGAAAGTGGCATTGGGAGGTGTTGTGGTTTCCCCATCTATAGCAGTGTGCACAAGAGTGCTTGCCTTGCCCCGCACCTCTCTCCTAGGAAACAAGTGGGGGTTACTCGGTGCCTCCTAAGAGGTCCCTAACTTCCACTGCTGGCCCAGCTGATTCAATTAGTTGGAGGCCAACTCACTCATATCCAAGCCCTTAGGCTCGTTGATCCGTACTGGAAGACCTTACCAATTGTTCTCCTTCTTGGTAGGCTCCGTATTGGAAGACCTTACCGATTGTTCTCCTTCTTGGTAGGATCCGTACTGGAATATCTTACCAATTGTGATACCTTTGATGGAGTTGTAGTTTGGTCCTGGACAACCTTATCCATCATATTATCACTTATACAGATAGCTACCTTGCTGCTGTGTAGAGTTGGAAGGAAGTGGGATTCATAATGATTAAGTGGTCACGTAGCTTTGGGTCTACCAATCTAATGAGGAAGCATGGCAGCAATCATTCATCGCTCATCCTCTCATGTGGTTTGCAGCAAGAATTGAGATGTTTGATCCTAACGATATAATCCCGGGGTGATTCCTTGTCATTCTATTTCACCTCAGATAACTGATTAATCGGGATCCACTTATGACCACTTGGGGCAAACCCTACAATGAATGCTTTCTGTAATGCCTTCCAATTGAATTTCTCTTCTGGGTTGAGGCCCTATACCATTGGCCCACCTTGCCATCCAGACTGAGGCCAAACACATTAACCATTTCTAGATCTCCGAGAGAACCAAAGGCTTCACATGTTGCTTGAATCGCTCCACGTGGGAGACCGGATCTCCTTCCCCAAGGAATTTAGTTATCAACTTGGAGATAGCTATGGGTTGACTCCTAGAGAGATTAGTGATCACTGCTAGAAATATGGGTGCGGTTAGGTGGCCCCCCTTCCTAGTGCGTTCACCAAGATGCACATCGCCTCATTCGATATCACCGTTTGGGAAGCTGGTGGAGCTGGTGTTGTCATGAGCCTAATGGGTCATAGAGGTGGCCTCAAGCCTCTAGTCCTAGGTGGTGAGATCCACTGGGTTGCCAATATCAGTGTTGGGGATGTGAAGGCTACTCCCCCGTACATTGGAGCTGTAGCTGCGGAAGTAAACTGTCAAACTCTAGGAGGAAGTAGGTCACTAGGCATCTACATGGAGGTTCCTTGCATTAGACAGTAAGATGGAACTTGCAGGACCACGTAGCCAGTGAATGTCGAGGGCTCCTGGAAGGTTATAAGTTCATACGAGTTTCTCCCCTAGAAGTCTCATGCATCTCCTCGGCCAGGGTTTTGCCCTGCGAAGTCCCTCATCCTTGGATCTTCGTCCTCCATGCGTTCCAAGTCAGAGTGCCCCATGAAGGTTGTGGGACTTGAGTCCACAAAGGCGGCCCCAGTCCCTACCTGCAAGCTCAGGAGCTGATTGTCGTTGGCCTCCCCTTTTCGCGAACATACTGGCGGAAGGATTCTCCATATCTATTGAATCTGTTTGGCCCAATTGTCCAAAATTGTTGGATATCGTACCTCTTAACTTGGAGGCTACAGAAGGAGTAGGAGAATAAGGTGGAGCTAAGCTAGTGTAGGAGGCTTCGGAAGCTCGTGGGTTCTTGCATTTGCCCATTCAAGCTCTCCGTCTCATCGGAACTAGAGGGGTCCTCACGTCAAGGCCCTATTAAATGAATGAGAGCTATAAATGGAGCTCCCAGTTGGAGCCGATCCCAGACTAGGACAAAAAGAGTACTGAGCGAAGCTCGAAACAGTGTCGTTGAGCTGGGGTTCCTTGGACAAAATTCTTCCAGACCA
This sequence comes from Dipteris shenzhenensis, assembly GCF_047967505.1. Lineage (NCBI taxonomy): Eukaryota > Viridiplantae > Streptophyta > Polypodiopsida > Gleicheniales > Dipteridaceae > Dipteris > Dipteris shenzhenensis. The sequence continues at coordinate 10,309,462 of NC_141624.1, forward strand.
CAAGTGCATGTATAAGATCTCTACGGAGGTACACTCTGCCTGAAATTTAATTATGTATGTTTTTTGACTGCTATCCCCACGAGTGTAGGGATAGAGGTATGGCGACAGACGTAGGGATAGAGCTATGGCAAGATGGGCGTAGGGATAGAGTTATGGTGATGGGTGTAGGGATAGAGCTATGACAAAGTGCGTAGGGATAGACTGTTGAAGCGTGTTAGTGGGGGGATGGGGTGAGGATGGTATGCCCACGATCGTGGGGTCAATGCTAAAGCAATGGGCAGTAGGATGATTAGGTCGGCAGGATGTGAGTATGGCGACAATCGAGGGGTCAGCTGTTAGCCGATGGGTATGGGGATAGGCTTTAAGAAAAGGTCAATGGGATAGCTATCTCAAAGGGATGTGAGTATGGTGATGATCATGGGATTGATAGTAAGCCAATGAGTGGTGGGCATAGGCTCAAGGCCACGGGTCAACGGCTGTTAGACTCACGGGATAGTAGATTCTGACACGTATTAATTAAGGCAGTGGGTTAGACGATCGACATTTGTCACATCGTGGGGATAGGACTAAGTCAATGGGTCAACACACATTTGATCATGGTGGAGATAGCGCTATGGCTACGGGCCATGGGGATAGGAAATGTCTAAGAACACAAATGCACAAATTCTAGAAACCAAAAACCTGCATTGTTTGTCCCGCGGCACTGTTTGATTTTTTGTGTGTTCTCCTCCCTCGCTTTCGCTTTCAGGTCACGATCACCCGCAGCCCTTGCCTCCTCACTCCTGCCTCCTCCCTCCCCCTCCCATGTCTCCATCGTCTCCTACATTGTCCCTCTGCACCTACAAGACTTGTTGCAGCTCCCTCTCCATCTCAAGGTAAGAATTACTCTCTTCCCCTTCTATTTCAAGTTTGTTTGGTTTCTTTCTCTTTCCTTTTACCTCTCCTCTTGTTTCTCTTCCTCTACTTTTCACTCTTGTCCTCTTTCTCCCCCCTCTCTTTCTCTATTATTTCCTCTCTTTTCTCTCTTTTCCCTCCCTCTTTTTACCCTATCTTTTCCTCTTCCATCCTCTCTTTTCCCCTCTCCTTTCTTGTCGCTTTTGCTCTCTTCTCCCCTCTCTTATTTTCTCTCTTCTCCCTTCTCTTCTCTCTTCTCTTATTTCTGCTCTTCTCCCCTCTCTTCACTTTCCCCCCTCTTTCTCCCCTCTCTTTTCCTCTTCCATCCTCTCTTTTCCTTCACTCCTCTCTTCTCTTTTCCCCCTCTTTCTTCCCTCTCTTTTCATCTTCCATCTCTCTTTTCCTTCACTCCTCTCTTCTCTTTTCCCCCTTCTTTCTCCCCTCTCCTTTCCTCTTCCATCCTCTCTTTTCCCCTCTCTTCTCTTCTCTGCTTTCCTCTCTTCTCTCCTCTCTTATTTCCTCTCTTCTCCCCTCTCTTTTCCTCTCTCCTCTCTTTTCCTCTCTTCTCCCCTCTCCTCTCTTTTTTCCCCTCTTTCTCCCCTCTCTTTTCCTCTTCCATCCTCTCTTTCCCCTTCTCCCCTCTCTTTTCCTTCACTCCTCTGTTTCTCCTTTCTCTTTTTTTCCCATCCTGTTTGTAAGATAGAAATCTTGAATCCACCATCTGCACTAATCTAAGCATTAGGGTATACATCTAGAATATCCTATCTCTTCCACTGCTTCTCCAAGAAGTGTGCTTGCAAATTGCCTCCAAGGATGCCTAGCTCCTTTTCAATCATGCTTTTAGTGATGTTAATCTTCTGACCTTGATAGACTATTTGACCCTCCTTCACGTTCACCTCCTGTACCAACCTGGTGAAGTTGGTGAGAGCATCCATATTGGTCTTTTCAAGAGCGAGTGACTCAGCTCCCACATGTTGCAATTTCAAGATCAAAGGAGAAGAGGCTCTCGCACTGTGCTACAGAGGGGGAGAAAAGATTGAGTGACGAGCTCGTGGACTATGCAGAGGGGGAGGAAAGATTATGTGAAGAGCTTTGAAACTGTGCAGACACATTTTGGAGCTCAGTGTGTCCAAGGGGATCCATTATGGAGGGAATATCAGTTGCACGAAGAGTGCAAGGGAGAAAGAAACAGTCGAGAGGGATAGAAGATGAAAGGAAATGGAATAATGGAGTCTTAAGTTTGTAGTTTGAGTGCAAGGGAGAAAGAAACAGTCGAGAGCCCGAGAGACTCGAATTGTGTATTCATGTAATCACGTGAATATTCTTGTGATTACATGTGATGACGTATTTCATGCAATCATCAGCGCAATCATGCCTTTGCGCTATCAAGTGGCCCTGAAGTGCAAACCGGATGTATACCAATGGTAGTATCAATACTATCATGGTGATAGTACTAATACTGCCGTGGTAATTTAACATAATACTACCGGTAGTAGCACAGACAATACTACCAGTAATATTATTACCGCCAATTGTGGTAGTATTCCCACCAGGAATTGTGTTGCTATCGGTGGTAATGGACATACTCTATTACAGGCAGTAATACACAAATTACCACTAGTAATACTACCTTCCCAAGATATATGCCAACCGCAAGTGGATTGAGAAGAGGAAAAAGTCGTCCTCTCTCCTAGTCTTGGCCAAGGGGCCTCGTCCAAGAAGCAGTTCCTGGTCCTACATCTTAAACAAGACGAGGGGCTAGTTGGAACCACAATCTAGGTCTAGGTTTCCTTGAATCTCCACATAAAGGGGGGATTTTTTTTGTCAAATTTTTAAGAATTTACTTAGCATTTGTTGCATGCATGCATTGAAAGTTATTAGCGTTTACGAAATCTTCAAAATTTTACATCAATGCATGATAATTCATTTGCATTTCATGTAATTAAAAAAAATAAAGAATGCATAGGGTGGGAGTTAATGTCCAAATGTCTACTTGCTCACTATTGTGTGGCAAATGCAGGTCTTTGGTAGTGTCAAGCGATAAACCTTTCTGTACACACTATAAGATCTCCTCGCTGAGAACATGAAGTTGGCTACATTCACAGGTGCCAAAGTTCCGTCGTGGTAGCTGATGGTGTGTCTATACATGATGGAAAAGGGACTCTAGCTTGTTGTATCCGGTAATACAATTCATCCACTTCAACTAACACAAAGACCCAATCCGTTTCTACCATCAGAACTACCTATTATATGTGTCCTTCAAAGACTCCAAGGATACAATATTCAGAAGAGATAGAACATGTGAGATGTGTACCATGAAAACATACATTATCATCAAGGAGAATAGAGACAAAATTTACTAAGACAACAATCCCAATCCTCAACAATAGCAACTCATCGCAAACATCTAGCATAGTCTGAACAAATCAATACAACTTTGATATTGGGCTAGAGATAACGAGATCCAAAAGTATAGCAACCACAAAATATATAAAATAGTGCAAGACACACAATACCTTAGTGCCATAAGAAAGATAAACAACAAGCAACCTTTTGCATGATGGCATAATGTTGCAAGAAAGACTAAACCCTCCAAAAGTCATCCAATTCCGACTGATGGCACCGGTTCTACTTATGATAGTCCAAGGACTGATCTCTGAAGAAACTGCAAGCTAGTTTTAATATGCAAAGCTCATGAAATATGTGCAATCACAGAATGAGTAAAACTGCATGAAATGCCAAAACTCCTTGTATTCCACGAATGAGAAAGAGACTACATTTCGGATGTCATAACCAACTCACTACATCTAGTCATAGCAGTGAAATAGAAGAAATTCAGAAGGTGCCTGTCAGCCCGATCGTGTTTGCTTCGAACAGTCTCTCAACACTATCAATCGACACAGGCTTTCCAGAGTATCTGCATGTCAGGTCCTACTCTTATCTTTACGACATCAAGTCTTACTTCCAGCTTTTGGTGCCACGGGGAAGGAAAGCTTGATACAAGGACCGCCTTGATATCATCATCGTCAACTCTGACATGAGGATCAAAGAGTTGTGCCGCAGGATTGCCCTCATTCGATGGTATCTCTAGCCACCTCACTGTGCCCGACTCCAGTCTATGTTGGATCGTACAGAGGTGTGGGGTAAGCTTGCAATGAGCGTGGTTTCTCACACATATGCCCTCGAGCTGGTTGTTGAAAGTCTTTGTGAGGACCTCCAACCAGTTGATATCTAGTTTGTCTTCATAGGCTGATAGAGCCTTACCACAACGGACCACGGAATGTAGCCTAGACTCTTCTTGAGACCAATGTATTCTGTAAGGAATTGGAAGAAGGCCTACTTCTCCACATCGTTTGCTCTGCTTATGAGGTAGCCCTACTACTGTGAAACATTTTTATTTCGAACTAATTGTTGCAATGAGCCAAAGTTGCCTTTAGAACTTGCTTAGATGATCCCAATGGCCTCGGTGCAAGCATGAACATCTTTGCATAAAGCCATTTGTCAAGGTGAACACACCATCCATGTAAGTTGATACTATATGTGTCATCCTCATACAAGTTTAACAATTCCTCAGCTATGTCGGGCTCCAAACCATGGTAGATTTGCCATGTCCAACAACTTGTTCCGCATCTTGATTGTCGTAGATGGATGATCAACTGGATAGGATCCTTGGAGATGCATGGATAATTTCTGGCATTTGGCAGCTTGTTCCTCTCTCCCAAAGGTAGCAGAAGCCATGGTTGAGGTGATACCAGGGATGACAGTGAGAGCAAGGATACAAGGGCAGCTAGGGATGCAAGAGTGAGAGAGAGTGATGATCAATAGGGACTATGAGCAATTTGAGTTGCTGCATGAAGTAACACTTCATCGAGGAAGATGTGCCATCAAATCTAGTGTGAACAAACTCGTCATAGCATAATTTGTAGCTACAATGACATATGTGTTTTGATGAGCTGTAGTCTTAAAAGGACCAACGTGAAAGGCTTCCCATGTTTCATTTGGTTGCAAAGGCATATGATCAGGGGGTTGCATCCTCCTCTGTGTGCTAATAAGCACCACACTAACAACAATGGGCATGCGCATCTTTAAACAAAGTACTCCATGATAACCCAGCTATTAACACTTCCCGAGCAGTAAGTTCCCTAGCAAAATGACCTTTAGCAGGAGCAGTAGCACAACTGCTCGTTCATGTGATAACACCCATCTGCATGGGACACCGTCGACACCCTGACAACACAACTGCCCATCTGCATAGGACACCGTCGACACCCCAACACAACTGCCCACCTATCAAGCTATGTTTCCAAGACTTCATGGCCAATTGCTTGCGCTTATCTTTTGGCATCTGCTCCCTATGAGACATAGCTGATCAACTCACATACTCTATTTCAGTAAAATCAACTGTAAATAAATTGGCCTCTGGTAGCTCGGTGACTTCACCCATCTCATTTGCTGATGCTGGCAGTCGTAAACAAACAATCCACTCCTATATGTGACTTACCATTTTGATGAATGATCTGTAAATTAAATTCTTGAAGCAACAGCATCCACCTTACCAATCTGCCCTGAATCACTGTTTTGTTGGTAAGGTGGTACAATTGGGCTCGATGATCAACGTAAAGATGAATTGATTAGCCAGTAAATAGCATCTGAATTTATGTACACTATAAACCATACCAAGTTCTTCCCGCTCGGTGGTACTATAGCTGCACTTGGGTTGAGTCATCAGCTTGTTTTCATCTGGTTGTGCCAGTATAATCCCAATTGCATGGCCAGAGGCATCCACATGTACATGGAAAATGACATCCCACCTTGGTTGTTTAAGAATGGACATTTCAGAGGCATGCTTCTTTAGTGTATGAAAGGCATGAGATAACTTAGGTGTCCATTGGAATTTCATATCCTTCTTAGCAAGTCCATACAATGGAGCTGCTATCTTACCAAAATCCCGGATAAATCTTCTGTAAAAACTTATAAAACCAACAAAAGGCCTCAGCTGAGTCAAGGTTGAAGGCTCGGGCATTCTTTCTTTAGCTTGAATCTTTCCTAGTTCAGTTTTAATGCAATCCCTAGAAACCACATGACCAAGCAAAACACGAACTCAGACACAGAACACTCTTTTGGCAAGATTTAATGAAATACCTGCATCTATCAAATACTTTTTCCAAATAAACTAAATGAATAGAAATAGACAAGGATACATAGAGGTCATCCAAATAGATAGCAATAAACTCGGTTAGATAGTCCTTGAAGGTTTCAACCATAAACCTTTGGAAAGTAGATGTGCATTTTTTAGTCCAAAAGGCATGACTTTAGCGACCCATTCAGTGACACATTCAGTGCAACTATTGTCATAAGTTTGGACACTATGAAAGAGATTGCCGCAAGAAGCAGTACGACCAAGGCGGTCAATCCAGTAGCAATCGAGGGAATTCCCGAGGTAGAGGAAATCATCGTGGTGGACATTCTAGTCACAGTCATTTACCAGGAAAGGAGAATAAGGTTTGCCATCTTAAGAAAAGCCTCTACGACTTAAAACAAGCACCCAAAAGTTGGTATAGCAGAATCGACAAGTATTTTACTGATCTGGGATACATGAAGTCCAATGCAGATCATACTCTCTACTACAAAGTTCAAGGGGAAGACATTACTATTGCACTTCTATACGTAGATGATCTGATTATGACAAGAAGCAAGGATAGCTTCATCAGAAAATTGAAACAAGACTTATCTGCAGAGTTCGACATGAAAGACCTTGGACTAATATGGTAGATGATGTGGCACTATGGATAAGATGATGATGTGGCACCTACGTGGCCACTGCTGACGTGGTAAGGCTTGAACCAAGCCTCTGTGGGTAACCCTATCCCTTGGGGTGGGTTCTCAGTGCACCACGTGTCAAATGAATAGCGCTCTAGAATCTTCTAGATTCTAACAAAATCTAAGAAGATTCTATTCCTATAGATTTCCATTGCTGCAGATCTGCTTGAAAGGCGCTACACAGATGCTACAGGGGCTTAGAGCCTTAGAGATGGAGCGAGGTCGTTAAAGGCTAGTGCCACAAGGACATAGGGAGTGTAGGGAGCGCAAGGACGTAGATCCATTGGAGGAGCCCATTGTCGATGAAGTTCTTTTGTTGGAGCCGTGAGAGTACGTTGTTGGTGGAGGCCATCTCAACCCGTGAAGGTCTACTGGCTAGTGTTACAGAGGCGTGCTCGTCCATGGAGGTTGATGTAGCAGAAGCTTGAGCACTGGAGGTAGAAGGTGGGTTGAAGCTTATACTTCCCGGAGTAAACCAGGAGATCGTTGTTTGCCCATGGTTTGGAGTAGAGAAGCTTCGTTTGCTAGCTCTTTTAGTGAACCAATGACGCGGCTATTGGACGGGTTGTAGAAAGCAGCAATAGATCATTGTTGCACCTTGGGAAGCCGTGTGGAAGGCGATAGAGTTAGCCGTGTTGTCGTAGATGCAATAGTGCTAAGCAGTCTTAGTCTAATCCTCGGGTGCAAGTTGATCCACTATACCCTCCGTGACTGGTATAGGAAATGGGTTTGGCAGAGCTTGGCAATTCAGCTTTCTATAATCCACACACACTCTAGGTTTGCCATTCTTCTTAGGTACTACCACAATAGGGAAGAGCCAATCATTTCTTCCAATTGCATAAATGAATCTAACTCAGCTTTGACATGTTTGGCATAACTAGGATTCATTCTGTACCTCTGTTGCCTAATGGGATTCTGTGTTGATAGATCTCTGGGGAGCCCCCTTCAAATGAGTACACTCCAAGCCAAAACATCCCTGTATTGCATGAACAAGACCCTGACTGCTTGAAGCTGACCACTCATTACATGGGTGATGATAACAATTGTTTTGGGCTCCTCCTCTGTCCCCAGATTCAATTCTTGTGTTGGTTCTAGAACTAGTTGTTCAGAACCGAGCCGAGTGATTGTGCGTTTTGGTTCAGCTATGTCTCTTTCACTTTTGCACTTTTTAACCAGGGCCTTCCAAGCAACAATGGATAGTGTTCTTCCATAGGAATTACCTAGTGATTTCCAACAATAGTAAGCACAATATCAGCAAGCATACCTATTGGTTCAACTAGTTGTTGGTCTATCATTCAAACACAGAATGATGAAGGCTTCATGTTGAGCTTCAACCTGTTAACCACAACTGAGAAAATAATGTTCACTCCTGAGCCACCATTCACAATTGTACATGACACATTTTTCTTTTTGATTTTTACATTTATAACTAGTACTTCTTCATCCACCATCAGAATGTTAATAACTAGAATGGCAAATGAGTCTACATCCTTAATGAGTTTCTCTTCATTCTGAAGTTTTTGCAAAGGAGACTCTCTGCAATATGGTGCCATCTTCAATAATTCTGCTATTGTCAGACTAACCTTTATATTTTGGAAGATCTCCCATGCTTTTGCCATTTCAAGGCTCAGGGCTCCTTCAAAACTTGGTTCTTCTTGAGACTTACTAGTAGAAGCCTCGACCAAGGTATCTAGTAGTGGAACTACACTTAGATCAGGTGTTAGGTCCACAGCTAGAGTTTTTCCTTCAATTCATGAGATATCCCAAGGCAATTTGTTTCTATGCTTTCCAATTGATGTCTCCTACAGAAGGGCTGTCCTCCCTGTGTACCGATTGTTGTGACCGAGTTACTGCAATGGCACCCATTGAACTTAAAGTTCTACCAATATGACTTGGCATCCAGGATCCACTTCCCATCTTGCTCTATTGCTTTGATGCAATTTCAAATGGTCTTGCCATAGTGGACACTCAGCCTTGGTATGATTAACATTACAAAAGTGACAACAAATCTATGAAGGACCTTGATTTTTGTCCTTACCGTCTTTAACTTTATCTTTACCTTGCTTCGGTTTTGGTTGTCGTGCTTCCTTAGCCTTAGCCTTAGGCTTAGGCTTGACCTGATTCAATTCTGATGTCTTGTTTTTTGCATACTAGTAGTTAGACTCATTGTGTCCATACTTGAAACAAGCCTCACAGTATTTTGTTCGACAATCATCTTCTGTGTGTCTTTTTTTGGAACACTTGTTGCACCATTTTTCTTCCTGAGTCGTCTTTTCATTTCCTTCATAGCCTTCTTTAGTGTCAACTTCCGCTTGTCATCTTTGTTGAGGCGTCCTCGTCACATCACTCGCCTTGGTCTTCTTCTTGGTCTTCTTTTTGTTGGCAGGTCCTCCTTTTCTAGTGCTACAACTTGGTTAGGCGATTCTTCATATGTCTTTGTGGCGTTGACTATTTTTGGAGACTTGAGGTCAATTTGAGTATAGCCCATAATTAATCATGCTCATAATGATTTATCATCTGGTGGTGTGCTAAGTTGATTGATCAGAGCTCGCATTCTAAGCACAAAATCTGGTATAGACTCGACTTTTAGCTACTTATGCCCCTTCCCGGCTATTGGATCACTACTCCGGCTATAGTCATCCTTATGTCTGCATTCATCCATGTGGACATGCATGTGGTGACGTCCTTTGATAGGTGGTGGCCTGGGTACTCACCTTTCCAGACACAAGTCGTCAAACAGGTCTGTAAGTTGCTGAAATTCTCAGACTGTCCTGAGAGAAATCTTTTGTAATAACACGCTAATCCGAGTAGCCTCTTGGGTCAGCATAAGCTACTATTTTGTGAAGCTGTGCACTCAGTTCTATGCCAAATGTTGACGGTCTTTTTCTGACACCCTGAGTTGACTAATTAAGCCCCGTGCCCAACTTGGTGTAGGTGTGCGCAACTTACAGAATATGCTCTCTCTTACAATCAACAGGTTGCTATGCAAGGTTTCCTACTCTATGAGGGTCAAAAATGATGCCAACATGAGTTCTAACAAACAAGTTTACATACTGCCTGAGCAAACTGTATGACGACTGGTGATTGCTCACTTAAGCAAAATAAGAGATAAATGAAACACAATACACGTCAATGAACAACGAGTAATTGTAGTCTAAACTGGATACAAACAGCCTGAGGCTGCACACCAACACTAGATTCTCTGTACTCTCTTCCGCTTGCCTCGATTTAGACTCGGAACTCTATGATCTAACAGCTCACTTCTAGCCTCTAGTCTCACCATCAGCTGGGACTGACCCTAAATCTAAATCAATCACCTAGAACAAAGAGAAGTCTCTCTACAACACACACTCTATTTGCTATGTAGTTGCACTCTCCACGTCGATCGGTTGAGTCCACCACCTTCTATCCTTGTCCTCCTTGATGAAAGGTCGGAGCCGGTGCTATGCCTATGGGAATAGAGGTCACTTGGCGAAGGATTGTCGGTCCAAGGACGAGAGCAAATCTAAGGACAAGGACACAACTTCATCAAAACAGGCACACTCCTCTCTTGAAAGGTCAGGTGATCCGAGGGGAGCTCTTGGTCAAGAAAATCAGACTGTACCAGCTTTCTGGAATGTTGTTCACCCACCACAGCAAGAGGGGGCTTGTGGGCGGGAGAGTGGGCTAGTAAAGCTCCTATAAAAATCTGGCAACAAGTAAGGTAAGCTTTGGAGACAAAGCTATGAAATAGATGGTTCCCATTTCATTGCTTGGTGTAAGCAGAGACTATGGACAAGATGTGTTCACTAGGGGTTATTGGGCTGTGGTTTGTTCTACAGCTTATCATTCGTTACTTGGAATTCATTGCACATTGGTATGGGAAATCATAGCCAAGTAGATCTCTTTGCTGCATTGTGCTTTGAGGATCTAGGATGGGAGTTGCTCTCTCCGAGGGGATTTCAGTATTCGCGTGCTGGAGGGTCCATGGGTGCATCTTCATCAGCTTTCTTCTTTAGACTATTTCCACACTATGAGCTGCAGAGAGGGTGTTAGAATATATTGCATCTCATGTGTGTTGAGTGAGGGCTTCTATGTGCCTATTTAGGGCCTAGTATAGGCCACTGTATAGGCCAATGTATGGGCCAGAGACAGGCCACTGTATGGGTCTAGTATAGGCCACTGTATGGGCCAGAGACCAGGCTAGATAATGGCTAGATTAAGGCCAACCTAGGACCCAGACCACGGTCAGGTCAACTGACCTAACCAATTTGGGTCAACCCGACCAAATCTGGTCGGGAGGTCAGCGGGTTTGCTTGCTGGGTTTCCCCTATAAATAGGGTTCCCTTGCCACTCTTTAGGTGTTCCAACTTCCATTTCATCCTCACACACCCCTCTGGTTGGCACTGCATTTCCATGCTATAAACAAAGTTCTCTCTCTCTCTATCTCTCTCTCTCGTTTATGCTACTGTAATTTGTGCAACGTTGACAAGAACAGCAGTTGTCCAGTAGACGCCTTCAAAAGTGTGATTCCTTAGACTCCAGAACCAGCAGCAGGCCTGTCCAAAAGGCTCTCGAGGTCGCGAGGCAGCAGGACAGCTCTTGGAGTGGAAAAGCTGAGTCACTATGAGCCAGAAGCTAACTGAAGGTGGCGACTGCTGCAGGGCAGGCCAACTGAAGCTATAGCACAGACTTTCTCAGAATAGAATGCTCAACACAGCCTGGAAGAGCACACAGCAAGGCCGGAAACCTGCTTTGATACCACTGTAGGGTTGTGTGGGAGAAGGGAGCATAAATGCAACAGCAAGAGAGCAAGAGCTGAAGTCGAATTGAGAGTGTACTGCAACAACAGTACAACTGAAGTGAAATGAAGGATAACCTTAAAACTAGTAAGGTCAACTCATGTTATAAGAGTTGACATAGTTTAAAAATGAACTAATAAAGACTAGTACTAGCCTACAAGGCCATAACATGGGCTAAACCTAACAAGCGTTTCCACTGCTGCGAAGTCCAGGGGAAGGTTGGTTGAGATATGACAAGAGTTGGGTGGGGACTGTTACGCTCTAGCCGAGGTAGCATGACCTCGGAAGAATCAGTCGACATTTCCCTTAAAGGATCTATGTTTGAAATTATTTGTTTGTGCTTCATGTAAATGATCGGGAGGGAATTAATGTCAAGGTCCTAGGTGAGGGTTGATAGCACCAGACTAGGTGGATCTAAGCCTAAGGGCCTAATGCAAGGAATGTGCCTAGGGGCAAAGGATTTTAATGCATCCCAAGAGAGGGGTGAAATGTTGCATTAGGAAGGCCCTATGATGATGACGTGTGGCATCTAGATCCATCTAGGGAGATGGGGCTTGTTGAAGCTTGAGAGAGAAGAGAATAGTGATTTTCACGTATGTTTGATTCGGAATTCTCTGTCTGCTTGAAAGCTTCAGCAAGGTTGGCTGGGTGGATTAACTCCGATGCTGCTCCCGTGATCTGTAGTAGGAATAGTTGTTTTCTGTGTTACATTTGGTATCAGAACCCAAGGCTAGGAGTCAGAGAGGGATCGTGGTATACGACGGATCCAGCAATGGTCTACGGTGGAAGCGAGTCGTGACGACGACCTTCGTGGTGGCTGAGCTCGAGTTGCAGGCCTGGACCGCCCTGGTGGGCTGATGACGTACAGCTAGTTACCTGACGGGATCGACGCTGATCTACGACGAAATAAGAGGGGGCTGCCCGTAACGACGGACAACAGGTGTGGAACGGAAGGTTGGCGCTGCCCGTAATCTATGATGGAAGCGTGGGGGATCCCGTAAGGCTGTGACGAAACGCAGGGTAGATGGACGCATGGGTGGTGGCTCGTGAATGAGGGAGACCCTTCGATGTTGATAGTCCGTGACTGACGCCAGATCAACGGAGAACCCAATGGAAGGTACTAAGAGCGTAGAGCGATTAGGCTACTGCTGACCTGCGACGGACGGACGAACACAAACAAATAGAGATACATATCGAGGTGTTCCAACGTGCAGCGCAGAGGTGACGCAGATAGGCGTGGAGCGCTAGTCGACGAACAACTGGCCCCATATTCAGGATTTGGATAGAGCACGTAAGCTGTGACTGCAGACTGGTCGCAGGAGCGCAGGGGCTTGAACAGTGCGGCAGACTGTTGGCGGGATCTGCATGGAACCATGAAGGCTGTGGTGAAATCGTTGATGACCAAGGAGCTCTCTTTGACCTCCATCAGTTTCGTGTTTTTTTTCTTCTTGATTTAGTCGGTTGATGCTCTACTTTCATAGACAGGATCTCGTGAGTGATCAGCCTACATGAGGCTTTGATGTTGTAGCAGGGACAGATTATGCTTCAGGTTATGCCTATGTGCTACAGTCTGAGTTTGTTTGCAAGAGATTCCCTAGGATAGGGAAAAGCGCTGTTTGAGATATATGCCTGTGTCAAATGCCTGGTCAGTGTGCATGTGGTATTGCAGGTATTCCCTAGTATAGGGAATTGTGTCAGAGTGTCAGTACACTGAATTGTGTCAGCTTGTAAATACAGTTTTCTAGCGGTGTTTTCAAATTTAAAAAAAAAAACAAAACAAAACACCCATTGGACTGGATGGAAGCAGAAGAGGGAGCTTCCAAGAGGGACCCTGGTCAGTCAGGAGTACGGCCGACCCAGCAGGTGTCGCGCCCAGTAGCTCATACTTTATCTGGCAGGATTGCATTGCTTGAGGATGCCTTGCAACAGTTATTAGCGCAGCAGTTACAGGCCAATGCAGGGCAGTCTGAACTTAGGAGAGCGATACACAGTATGTCTGCCAGACCTTCTCGAGAAGAGAAGGGAAAGGCTCCAATGGAACCGGAGTCTAGTGTCCATACAGTCGAGCCTAGGAAGGCTAAAGTGCCAAGGCCAATTACAGGCCAGAAAAGTATTCTGGTCGAATGAACGATCGTAGCTCCGATGTCATTGAGACCTGGTTACACAAATGGAACGAGGCATTCGCCATTTGTGAAATCAAAAATGACATCAAGAAGATCCGTGAGGCCACCCACATGTTTAGTGAGGCAGCAGATCGGTGGTGGATTAAACAAGATGGTATAGCATCCACTACCTAGGAGGGGTTTAAAAGAGAGTTCAGGAAACACTTCTTACCTCCTGACGAAGCATCCCGAGCTTGGGATCAATATAGAAACCTTCGTCAGAGAAATTTATCGATGGCAGAATACACTGATAAGTTTCGAGAGAGTGTAATGAAGGTTGATGAACCCCTGCCTCAATCAATCCAAGTGAAAGATTTCATATTTGGATTGAATGATCGAATAAAAATGGAAGTTTGGGCTAAGTACACGAACACGTTAGATGATGCAATAGCTATAGCCCTGAACTATGAAGATGCCAAGGGCAGCAGGCCAAGTGGGTTTGCACAGGTCGGAACCCAGTATGGGTATCCGAAGAAATCTAGGTTTAAGAAGAAATAGACTAGTTGAGGGAGTGGTTCTCAGCCGAGTGGTCAAGCCAAGCAAGTGAAACCAGCTGAAACTCCTAAACCAAGTACCACCATTGGAGTGAAGAGGAAAGTAACCCCAATGGCAGCCCGGGCTTTGGTCTAAGTCTCCCTTAAACCCAGAACAAAGGGAAAAAGCGAGGAGAGAAGGCTTATGTTTTGGTTGCCTTCAGCCTCATCAATGGAAGGATTGTCCACATAACAAAGATCGTCGGATGGCTGAGATGGTGATCTCAGAATGCGACGTGGAGATGGAGGGAAGTCCCAGAGCGGAAGAGATGCAGATTCAGCTAGCGGGATCTTCTTAGAGGTTAGTACCTTGTTTATTATGTGTGTCTGTTGCTAAGCTAGTGACGAGTGCACCTGATAACATCCTATCGAAGCCCGCAGCAACAGGGTATACAGCCTTTAATGATACGGAGTTAATTAAAATGAAAGGGCAAGTGGCCAATCATGATGTTCATTGTGTTGTTTGACTCGGCGTCAACTCACAATGTGGTTAACTCCAAGCTCGTAAAGAGGCTGAAATTAAAGACAAGTCCATCTGACTATGCGTATACAGTCAGGATAGCAGATGGAAGTTCAACTGAAGTATGGGACCAAAGGGTTACCCAGTTGGAGCTTCGGATTCAGGACTATGCTGAGAAGCTTGATTTTGAAATGACCAAGCTTGCTCATGCAGATATAGCCCTGGGTATGGCGTGGCATTCTAGGAAGAATCCAGCCATTGATTGGAAAAAGCACGTATATCAATTCAAGATGAATGATGTGCTTTATGTCTTGCGAGGTGAGAAAGATATACCTCAGGGACTGTTGATTTCCGTGATGGAAATCCGAAAAGCTCAAGAAGAGTTTTTATTCCTTTGCACAGCATCGGTAGAGCCGGTTGATGATTCTTCGACTAGCACGGATGTTACGCAAAGTGGTGAGATGGCCAAGTTGGCTAATCTTATAACAGAGGAGTTCTCTGAATGTTTTAGGGATGAACTATCTTATGGGTTACCTCCAGAGCGGAATGTTCAGCATAAGATTGAACTGATTCCGGGGGCAGAACCTGTAAATAGACCTCCCTATAGAATGAGTTTTACTGAAGAGGCGGAGGTGCGTAGACAACTGGAAGAATACCTCAAGTTGGGGCAGATTCAACCAAGTTTCTCACCTTTTGCTTCGCCAATGATATTAAAGAAGAAAAGGGATGATACGTTTCGCCTCTGTATAGATTACAGAGCATTGAATAATATCACTGTTAAGCATAGGTATCCGATGGCTCGGATTGACGATTTGCTAGATGCATTATATGGAGCCGTGATTTTCAGCAAGATAGATCTTAAGAGTGGCTACCATCAGATCCGGATTAGAGCCGAGGATGTGCATAAAACCGCTTTCAGAAGCAGGTTTGGTCATTATGAGTTTTTGGTAATGCCCTTCGGACTTACCAATGCTCCAGCGACATTCGTCATGCTTATGAACGATTTACTACGTCCGTATATCGGAAAGTTCGTAGTAGGACTTACCAATGCTCCAGCAACATTCGTCATGCTTATGAACGATTTACTACGTCCGTCTACATGGATTGCCTAGATCCATAGTGTCAGACAGAGATGTCAGATTTACCGGTCATTTTTGGACAGCGGTATTTGAGACACTAAGGACTGAGTTGGGAATGAGTAGTGAGGATCATCCTGAGACGGATGGTCAGACGGAGAGAGTCAACCAGACTTTAGAGGATATGCTGAGAGCATATGTGTCATTGAGGCAACATACATGGGACAAGTGGTTACCATTGTTAGAGTTTGCCTACAATGATAGAAAACATTCCTCTACCGGGTTCAGTCCGTTTGAGCTGAACTATGGTTATAGACCAGCCAATCCAACTATAGTTGGAGTACCTCAGAAAGTGCCTAGTGCCGCGAACTTTGTGGTTCAGATGCAAGAGATGCTAGCACTTGCGAGAGCTAATATCCGCCAGGCTATGGATAGAGCCAAGGTATATGCGGATGAAAACCGGTCTATAAGAGTATTTAAGGAAGGAGAAAAAGTTTTTCTCAAAGTTCCTTCGCACTCGAAGTCGTTGACTTCAAGAGAGTGTGCTAAGTTATCACCTCGATACTGTGGGCCGTGGTTTCTAGGAGCAAAGGATTTTAATGCATCCCAAGAGAGGGGTGAAATGTTGCATTAGGAAGGCCCTGTGATGATGACATGTGGCATCTAGATCCATCTAGGGAGATGGGGCTTGTTGAAGCTTGAGAGCGAAGAGAATAGTGATTTTCACGTATGTTTGATTCGGAATTCTCTGTCTGCTTGAAAGCTTTAGCAAGGTTGGCTGGGTGGATTAACTCCGGTGCTGCTCCCATGATCTGTAGTAGGAATAGTTGTTTTCTGTGTTACAGGGACCAGACAAGGGTCAAGGAAGGCCGGCCTCCCACGTGACAGATCAACAGTATAGTTGTGGACTGGCTGGGTTGTTAACTGGCCTAGTCGGCCAGCTCTAGAGGAGGCAGAGGCTAGGCCTCACCTCTTATAAAAAAGACTTGGGTCCCATCATTTGGCATGCCTGTTCATTAAGTGTGCAATTCATTGAATCTGCAGCTCATTGCGTCTGCAGCTCATTGGATCTCTGGAGGAGAGCATGCAGGATGACAAAAAAGAGAAATTGCCAAGAGGGGAGAGTATTTTTTGTGGCTTTGGGGGTGCCTGTCAGCACAGTACTTTGATGCATATTCGTGGCACATTGAGATTATCTTTTGTATCAAGGTTTGTCCATTTTGGAGCAGTCTTTATATATGTTTTTGGCTATATTACTTGCTGTGTATTCCTCAGATCTGTGCTTGTGTTAGCTATGCATGTGTATACACGCAGTGAGTGATCTTTATGAAGGTTGAGTGATCTTGGGGAAGTGTAACTGTGTGGAAGTTGGATGTAGCAAATGAGTATCTGACATGGAATCAGAATCTTTGTTATATAGTTGGTACATGCTCGATTTCTCTGACATCTCGAAGGAGAGAGAGAGAGAGAGAGATAGATAGATAGATATTAACGTCTCTAAAAGGTCAAACGGCCTATGAGACTAAAACAGTTGATACATCTGCTAGTGTTGTCTCGTCAAAGAGAACAACAAAATAAATAAGCTGAAGGCTGAGAGCTACTAAAGGTACTTACAGTCAGAGGCACTGCAAGTGACCCAAAACTAATGAAATACCAAGCAAGTATTTACTAAAAGTACCAATTGATCAACATAGGCAGAAAGCTAATCAATAATAATAAAAGTACCGAGAGAGAGAGAGAGAGAGAGAGAGAGAGAGAGAGAGAGAGAGAGAGAGAAGAACCTTGGTGAAATCAATTACAAAAGCTTTGCATGTATGTCAGTTGCAATCGAGAGAGATGATCTCAAAGATTAGAGGGTTGGTACTGGTATCATATTGCAAAAGAATGTTGAGCAAACTTAAAGAATTGCAAAACGGTTCATGAGAAGGATTCTTGATGTATTAGAGTTTATTTTAAGGCGGTAGCCATTGTTCTCTGCATATATCATGTGGTCTGCTGGACTATTGTGTATGCAGGATTGACATTACAGCAGACTGGGGATATGTTTATATACCCAGATGAGTCCAGGAACATGCCCAAACTGATCCTCTAAAAACACAACATAGTGCAGTTTCAATCTAATGATAGTCACTCATAAGGTTGTGGGTGTAGACCATAGTATAAACATATGCTCTCACACATACAAATCCACACACCCACATATACTCGAGCATCCATTTATACAAAGTCTTTGTACTGAGTTTCTGTCGGCACTCCAGAGGTGAAGGACAGACTCAACCATGACGAAGGCTAGCATTGGGGATATGTTTCACTTTAATTCAAGAAATATAAAATTTTGCAATTTCCCCTTAAAATAATTGTCCTGCAATCAATGATGTATCGTATGAGCTCTTGGAGAGGATTTCTAGAAGCAGTACAAGATGCTCTCATGGGGAATTGGAGGTCTTATGTTTTCCTGCCTCTTTCCAGACAGAGGAAGACTCAAGTTGTGAAAAAAGGTTAAAAAGCTGCAGTGCCAAGGTTGCAAAGGCTAGAACATTTTCTCCACCTTGCTTGCGGCTTAATCATGTCAATAAGAGCCTGTGTCTCATGAAATCAAGAATTCGAATTGAAAGAGACCTACATCTAATGATGAACGTAAGGCAAAAAACACACACACACATATTTTATGATGAGGTTAGTAGCAATCTTGAAGTAGCTAGTCTTGCTATGCATGCTTAGTTCAACTATCATAAGAATCAAGATAAAAAAGGCACTGTTCATTTTATTTTCAGAGGTTCAGCCTAAATGCTTAAGGTTACTTTTGTAGAGCTGGTTTGTGCACTTCCTAGTTGCTGTTCTTCATCTTGCATCACTTGCATTTCAGGTACAAGCCACGTTTGTCCTCTCTCGCAGATAGGGATAATAGTAGGGCCTATCAGGTAGATCTAATGATGAACGTAAGGAAAAAAACACAAACACATATTTTATGATGAGGTTAGTAGTAATCTTGAAGTAGCTAGTCTTGCTATGCATGCTGAGCTCATAGTTTTCAACTATCATAAGATTAAAAAGACACTGTTGATTTTATTTTCAGAGGTTCAGCCTAAATGCTTAAGGTTACTTTTGTAGAGCTGGTTTGTGCACTTCCTAGTTGCTCTTCTTCATCTTGCATCACTTGCATTTCAGGTACAAGCCACGTTTGTCTTCTCTTGCAGATAGGGATAATAGTAGGGCCTATCAGGTAGACTGGTCATGTAGTCCATGTTGTCAATTGTGAAGCACTGACTGTCTCTTTATGCAAAACCAATGGTGTTTCTACATCGCCTTCACAAACACGTGGTCAGTTCCCTACAAGCCATGCAGAATCAATAAGCTCAGGCACATCGAATAAACCAACTTAATTATAAATCAAATATGCCAACTTAAATTCTATCGCTTTCCTAATCAATTATTTCCTGACCTTTGCCGCATCTTGCCACCTACCAATTGCAGCATAGATGTTTGACAATGCGACATATGGTGCACTATTTTGGGGTTGTAGCTCAGCAATGCATTTTGCAGCACGTTCTCCTCGTTCCACGTCTAAATGCACTCGGCAGGCACCTAGCAAGCTCATCCAGGATGCAGCAGTTGCTTCAAAGGGCAAGTTTTTGAGCATCTCTTCCCCCTCATCAAGTCGCCCAGCTCGTCCTAGAAGGTCAACTATGCAGTTGTAATGTTCCACTGTTGTTGTCAGTCCTTGATTACCGCACATAGAAGTGAAGACATGACGGGCATCATCTACGAGTCCCGCATGACTACATGATGTTAGAATTGTGAGAAATGTGACCTCATCTGGCTTCACACCCTCCCGCTTCATCTGTTGATACAATTGTAAGGCCCTCTTTACGCTACCGTGCTCAGAGTATGCTGTAATCATGGAGTTCCATGATGCCACATTCCGCTCAGGCATGGAGTCAAAAATCCTATGTGCATCCTCCACGCTGCCACATTTGCTGTACATATTGACAATAGCAGTCCATAGAATAACATCTGGCTCAAATCCCAATCCCACAATGAGTTGGTGGATCTGGCTGCCCATCTCTAGGGCAGCCTCACTTGCACATGCATCAAGGAGGCTGACAAAGGTCACCTTGCTTGGCATCATGCCATCTAACTGCATCTGCTTGAATAACTGGAGAGCCTCCTTTCCTTGCCCTTGCTGCGCATATGCTGTGATCATGGCAGTCCATGTGACTACATTTTTTTCCACCTTTCTATCAAACACACTGTGGGCATCAACTAAGCTGCCACATCTGCCATACATACTGACCAAGGCATTGCTCACGGGAATATCTGATTCAAATTTATTGGCAACAATGCAGGAATGCATGCGTTTGCCTTCAGCTAGACCTGTCTGTCCAAGGCAGGCAGATAGAATGGTAGCAAAGGTAAAATAATCTGGAATAGTGCCCTCTAGCTTCATTTGCTCGAAAAGTTGTAGGGCCTTACCGTTCAGCCCATGCTGAGCATATGCTGCAATCATGGCAGTCCACAAAACCACACTTTGGCGAGGCAGCTCGTTGAACACATCCCATGCACCCTCCAGACTACCACACTTACCATACATGTTGACAAGGGCACTGCCTACCACAGCATCTAATTCAAGACCACTGCCATCAATATAAGCATGCAATTCCTTGCCTTCATCTAAGGCAAACTCATCGGTGCAGGCTTCAAGAATGCTAACAAAAGTAGCCCTGTCTGGGATTACACCGTCAAGGCGCATCAGATTGAATAATCGCAAGGCCTTCTTGCTGTGCCCATGCTGGGCATAAGCTCCAATCAAAGAATTCCAGGAAATGTTATCATGTATAGGCATGTCATCAAATGTCCTTTGTGCGTCCACAAAATTGCCACACTTGCCATAGAGGTTAACGAGGGCATTCCCAACTACAACATCTGATTCAAACCCACTGCCAACAATTTGAGCATGTACCTGCATGCCTTTCAACAGCTCTGCCTGGCTAGCGCACACAGAGATGGCAATAACGTACGTGACATTATTCGGAAGCACTCCGTCCCGCTGCATTTGTTCAAGAAGTAAAATAGCCTCGTTCCTGTGCCCATACTGGGCATAAGCTGCAATCAAGGCAGTCCACGAGACCACACTCCGCTGGGGCAATTCATGGAATGTGCACACAGCATCATGCAGGCTGTGACACTTGGCATACATGTGCACAAGTGTACTCCCAATACCAACATCACAACTCAGCCCACAAGCTGCAATGTGCGTGTGGATCCGTTTGCCATCAAATAGAGCTGCCTGGCTGGCACATCCATCAATCATGCTGATAAACGTGACCTTATTTGGAATCAAACCCTCTTGAAGCATATGCTGAAACAATTGAAGGGCTAACATAATCTTTCCATCTTGGATATATGCTGCAAGCATAACATTCCATGAGACTACATCCTGTTCATGCATTTTGTGAAAAATTCTCCGTGCAGCGTCCAAGTTGCCACATTTGCCATACATGTTGACAAGAGCATTTCCAACAACAACATCAGACTCAAGTTCACGACTTGCGATGCAGGCATGTATTTTCTGGCCTTCGACCAAGGCACTTTCTTTGGCGCATGCTGAAAGAAGGGCGACAAACGTGAATTTGTTAGGGGCTACTGCTTCCTGTTGCATACGTTTAGAGAGATGCAGGGATTCCTTCGAGTACCCAGCATGAGCATACGCTGCAATCATGAACGTCCACGTAAACACATCCCTCAGCTTCATGTTTTCCAGCAATAAGCGTGCCTCCTCCAGAGCCCCACATTTACCATACATTTGTACGAGGAGGTTTCCCAAAAATCCATCTTCGTCGTAGTCGTTTTGGATGATCTGATCATGAATGCTCCTTCCCTCTGAAAGGGCCTTCTCGTTTCCACACCACCGAAGGCGGGAAGCACAACTATCAGAATCCCCACGACGACGCGCGTCCTGTTGTTGAGATGGGTGCTGTTTTTCAAGGCTTCCAAAGGTATCTTCGACCAAGTTGGCCACGGCAGCTTCAAGGCACCCCTTGGGGGTGCTGGAAAACTTAGCATCGAATCCAAAAACCGTGGCTTTGTAAGCTGTGTTGCTCTGCGTCCACCATGCCCACTCCCACCTTGTCGCAAAAGTATCATACCGTCTTCCGACTTTCATTACTTAACCAACCCATTTGTGTTTATGCAACACGCTATTCGGTTGCTCTGAGAGACTGTGAAACGTCCAACGTACTCGCAAAAGTCTCATACCGTCTTCGGACTTTCATGACTTTCACAACCGATCTCCATGGTGTTTATCCAACTCGCGGTTCCATGTCAGCAGACATCTCAACGTTTCACGAATCACAATCCAAGTTCTTTCCTTCTGGGTTGTCTTAGTCGCTTTCCTCGTTAACATGGTAGCAAATTTGATGTTCTCTTAAAAGGGAATTGGATCTATTCTTCACTTACTTGCGTTTAAGGGCCTTGCTATTGTGCAGCTGTGAGTTCTTCCCGGCCATTTCGGATACGTTCTTGCACTGTTCTCTTGTATTCTCTTGTATACCGTCAGACAGACCTAGTGAAGCTTCTCCGCTCCAAACCCACAGCAACCATGAGCGGCATGCTTCAGGCAGGGAGCTATCTAAGAGTGTTTACACACTATGGCCCATCCAACCTTCATTGAATGCATCTCCATCATGGGGCAATGGACAGGCAATCTTGCCCGTCCATGAACGTTGGGCATAGCAGAATTGCGAGCTTTAATCTCTCCAATCTTGGAGCTTTAATCCTTCGCTCGTGGGTTGTGCTTGCATGAACGCATGGTTCGTTAGATTTTTCGGTATGCTTCTATGGATCTAGTCTTCCTGATTTTCCCGAAACTATTGTCATCGTATCTCTATTTCGCTTATCTTAAGATTTGCGCGTGTTCGAGCTCTGATAGTTATTGCGACGTATTGTTCTTCCTCTTTTTTTGCCTTGAAAACGCATAGCTCGAATCTCGAATGATCTAAATCATTCACCTTCTTCTTCTTTTCTCCTTCTTCCTTTTTGGCATGCCAAAGGCACCAAAGACAAATGCTAAGAGTTTGTTTTGCCTCTTTCTATCTATTGGGATTTTGCAAGGGCCTTAAATGAATGCTATCATGGAAGGATAGCGTGAGAGTGGATTTAAAGGTTGTCCTAATCCAAGGGTGTGGTTGTCCTTAAATGAATGCTATCATGGAAGGATAATGTGAGAGGGGATTTAAAGGCTTTCTTAATCTAAGGGTGAGGTTGTCACATCTCCTTTGGTAAGCCTAGTGAAAATTTTACCTTAACCCTACATACTAATCGGTTTAGTTAGGAGATTAGTACTAAAATTAGAGCCACCCATGGTGCATTGAACAGATCTGCATTGTGGCTGGACATGGGCGAGCAATCTTGCCCGTCCATGATCCATGGCCACCAATGCCCACGGTTTGTAAACACCCTAATTTGTAGTTGGTTGATTGTAGTTAGTTAAAGTTGTGATTAGGTTATTTCTTATGTTAGTCAATTGGTTGTCTATGTCTTCTTTGTTGCCTCGGATTGGCTATCGGATTTTGGCTTTATCTCTTGTGTATCTTGGGACAAATTTCCTATTTATTCTCTTTCAATTGCATTGACAGACTCTTTAAATGATGTGTTTGTGTCCCTTTCATACTATGTCCTTCTTTAAGTTGCTTTCTTTCCTCAAGGTGCTCTTATGAACTGCTACATGAATGTCCAAGATTACTTCAAAAGAACCTTTGTCTTGCTTTTTGTATCACCTAGGAGCTTCATAAGAAGAATAAGAGAGGCAGTTGTGCAATGAGAGTGAAAGCTCGATGAAGTTGGTAAAGAAGTCTGAAGCTTTCTATAAGGAGTTTATGTAAGGAGCCCGTGTGGAGAATTATACTTGAAGACTTGCTTCATAGTTCGAGAGAAACTTACCTTCAATAAATTACCTTTGAAGAGGTGCCTACTATCAGAATCAATCCCCTAGCCAGAGCGATGTTTGATTATTGGATTCGGTAAACTATCTGACAACGACGTCCATATTGGTCTCCTTCTCTCCTCTACATCCTTACAGGAGAACACCGTCAACTTGATGCTAACGTTAGCTCCCTCGTTGTTTCTAAGCTGAATGCTTCAACAATGCATTTGTTAATACTTTTGTGGATACACTTAAAATTGCCACCAAAATGCTTTCCTGCATCGATTTTTGTTCTCAGGTGGTATTTGTATGTTTTTTTGTGAAAGAAAGACTTATCTTGTTGTTTTGCATCAGGGATTTTATAACCCACTATGTGGTCGATTGATGCTAGAGATATTACACTGTGGGAATGCACGGTTTTGTGCTCTAAAATGCCAGTGTTGCCACTCTAATGGGAAAAGCATCATGCTAGTTGGATTGTCAAGTTGGTTCTTGAGATGTAGCACATATTTTAAAAATGTGGAGCCTTGTTTCATCTTTGGCATGGTAAGCATTTCTTCTCTACTCATGCTTAATTACTTGCTTAGTGTACATTGTTAGGTCTAGATTAATTGAACAACTTCAAGTATATTTTTGCTTCCATTCAATCAAGGATCTAACTATACACAATTTTATTCTTTGACATTGAGTTTATTTGTGTGCATTGTGTAGGTCTTTGATGCTGTCCTTCATAGATTTGTGTTTAGAAGATATAGCGCATCTAAGTTGAATGTTTTTTACAAGTCTAGATTTAGAGGTTTTTGTCCAAGCGTTTTGGTGTTTGAACATACAATTTACTTACATGATGAGGAGAAAGGTGCTTCCAGAATGCATAGCCTTTGTTTTTGGTTGAATGACGCTTTCCCAAGGCCAAAGTGGGTTTGCCACCTTGTTTATTTTGGAATGCACCCAACTATGGTCCTATTGAGGGGCGCACTGCCTTGGACCATTGACATGCCAAGGTCCTACCATGGGGTCAACCTCATGCACACCCCCACGCATGCACCCAATCAAGCATTGGGCTAGGACAATAGGCCCCTTCTGTCTTCCTTTTGCATACAAGTTGCTTGTGGTGTTCTTGGTGGTTTTAGGCCCTTCTAACAGTCTATGGAAAGTTGGGTATTTTTTTGCTAGCCTTATTTGTTTTTTGACTAGGTTAGAGTTTATACTTAGTTCTAACTATGTATTTGTTGTTAGGTTAGTAATCTTCTGTAACCCTAATGTATTAAAACCTATCATTTCACAGGTGACGGTTTCTTGGGTAGTTTTTGCTAACCCTCTTTGTTTTGGTCAAGTGAAAAGGGTTAGATTTAATGTTTAGTTCTAACTATGCATTAGGTGTTAGGTTAGTAATCTTCCCTAACCCTAATATATTAAAACCTATCATTTCATTGTTTCTCTTCATTGTCAATTCTTTTGTTATATCTTCTTGGCCCCTTCTTGGCCCTCTCTTTGCTTTTGTTATATCTTCATTGTCAATAATTTTGTTATATCTTCCTAGCCCCTCCTTGGCCCTCTCTCTACTTTTGCATTTTCCTTTCACCTTCCTTTGAGCATCGTATTTTCCATTTGCCTTCCTCAATTATGATGCTAACATTTGTCATCACCTTGTTCCACAGCTTGATTTTCCTCCATTGTAACCGTAGCTCGACTCTTGCATTTTGCCTTTAGCTCCTACTCCTACCTGTTTCTATCCTACTGTGGACTTTCTTTCTTGATTGTTTTCAAGAGGTGATTCAAACCGCTTGTTTGTTTCATGTGTGCATGTAAGTCGATTCTGACAGTGTGTGGTGATTTTTTCTTGATTGATAGTGTAGATTTTGTTCTATGAGTATTTCATTTCTTTGTCATAACATCTACAAGGTGCGAGGGATTTCAGCATCACTATTGGCTTTTGATAGGGCATACATGCATAAGCAATTGATTTATATGTATCTATCATTTGCTTTTCTAAATATACTTCGCTCACTTGTTGGTCATCATACACCATTTGCTTCACACAAATGAAGACGAAGAAGATGACGAAGAAGATGACCTTATTAACATATTTTGTAAGTAGTGAGGCTTCTCAAAGCAATTGGTACTCATGCTTGCTCCAATTTGTTTTGCGTAGGGCCATACAGTAATGCATTTAATGAGCCCTTGCCACTTGGGCATGTACCTGTGCTTTATTTTCATAATGATGAGTAGGTAGGATGCTCGATGTATGTTATGGGTTGTATGAAATCTTTTTTCGTACTACATGGCTATGGGTGGAGCTTTGTCTTCATGGATTCAGGTTGGGTAAATAAGATAACTTTGGTTTTGTTTATTTTGATCTATAACCCTCATTTCTTATCATGGGTATGTATATACCTTGTGATGTTGAAGAGAGGAAAAGTAATGGGAGTTTAGTGGTGGTTGATACTTTATCTTATGGAGGAATTGGCCCACTTCTATCGATTGTCTTCTTGGTCCCCGATTGCTTGTATGCTTGCTAATACATATCAGATTGTGTGCGGTTTCCCTCTTGTAATCCTTAGAGATCTATGATTGTTGTCTTTTACCTTAAATGTATACCAAACTTTGTGCCCTTTTATGTGTTTTATTATTTCTTTCTAATTCTTATGTTATCCATTCCTTTCCAACATGCTCTTTTTTTCAGCATGCAGGTACACCATGTTTTTTAAGTCTTTAGTCGTCTGCATGTCTCTAAATGGATGAATCTCAGTTTATCTTTAAAATCGCCATTTATCTCATTAGAAAATATTTACTGTGGCAAAGAAGGAAAAAAATATTAGCGGGGTTGTAGAGGTAGATGCTTTTGTAAGTGTACTTGTTTCTATAGAATGTGCTTTGTGGTGAGTATATGCTTTATAGGTATGTTTTAGTTTGCTTGCAACATGTTTGCAGATTTACTTATAGAGATATTAAATGTTTCTTCCTCGTTTGTCAAACGTTTGCAATGGATTGGTGGAAGCTTCTTGCATGAATATCTTATGTGTGGGTTGAGCTTCTTATGTTCATAAATAGAAGTAGGCTATGAAACAAGCAATAGTTTTCAAAGCCTCTAATTGATTGCTTTCCTATCATATGTATCCTATTGTTCTTGCTTTCTTTGTCAACCTTGACATAAAGATGCCCAATTTTGAAGGTGTGTTTATACTTGCATGCTATTTTGGGTTCATTTTTTCTATGTTGCAGTGCATGCATGTATTCTTTAGTGACACCTTTTGACAATGAGATTTCTTACTTCTTCTCAAGTGTAAGTACATACGAGCATCATTTTCAAATTATCTATGTGGTTTGAGTTTCTTGTTTTCTATATACTAACTAAGAACCCCACGTTTAGTTTTAGTTCATGTTGTAATATTGGAAATATGTTCATTTGCAACAATAAAAATAATGTTGTTGGTTGAACAATGTCTAAGAATGTTTGGATTCCTTTCTTGTTCTTGAGTGTATGTACCTATGAGCACCATTTGTAGATGTTTTTTGTGTTTCAAGCCATGCCTTCTCCAAGTAACGAGCTTGTGAGCTACCTTTAGGGATGCTAAGTGCCTTTTCAATCAGGTTTGCATCGCTATAAAATTTTTATTTATGACAGAAAATATATATATCCCTCCTTCACATTCGCTTCTTTCGTCATCTTGGTGAAGTTGACAAGAGAAGCTAGATTGGGCATATGAAGCTGGATGGGACTATGTCTCATGATTTCAAGATTGGAGGAAAGCTAAATGGGACTATGTCTCATGACTTCAAGATGGGAGGGGCTAGATGATGAGCTAGAGGAACCGATTGGGGAGTAGGGGCTAAATAGCAAGCCAAAGGGTACCATTGGGAAGGAGTTTTTGGATGTCGAGTTTTCAAACTCATTGTGCCCAAAGGGATCCATTATGAGATGGGATAGAGGTTGCAAGATGGATGAGTGCAAGGGAGTATAATTGCAAGGTTGTGTGCTAGGGAGTAAAATGGTTGAGTGCAAGGGATTGTGGCATCAATTTAAGTAAAATGCACCATTGGGCTTGCATGTAGAGTAAGTAGGTGGCTAACATGCATTGGAATACCAAGCTCACGTAGTAAGTAGCTAGCATGCTCACCAGGGGGAGTGTGCAAGGGTGGCATCAATTTAAGAATGTAACGAATCATAATTTAAGAATGTAATGATGAGTCAAACTAAAGTCACAGTGACAACCGTCGGGCTTGCATGCAGAGTAAGTAGAGTGAGCAGCAATTTAACAATCACAATGATAACCACCAAGCTTGCATGCAAGGTAAGTGGAGTGAGCCATTTCCAAAATTCACAATGATAACCACTGGGGTTGCATGAAAAGTATATGGCTCAAACTGACTTTCTACAGTGGTGCCAATTTAAGAATGCAAAGATGATTCAAACTATAGCCATGCTAACAACCACTAGGCTTGATGCACCACTAGGATTGCATGTAGAGTAAGTAGAGTGAGCAATTAATTACCAGTTAATTGAGACTAAATTTGGAGTTGTGAATGAATCCACCTGGCTAACATACATTGAGCTCATGATTTATTGATTTATTGATTTAAGGCAACTCATGATTAATTGGACATGCCACTAATTTGGCATGCGATTAATTCAAAGGCCACTAACGATTTTTTTGGACATGCCAATTGATCAAATGCTACATGTTTAACCGGTTGGTAATAGTGAGACACATGCATAAAAGAGCACCCTCATCTTCATGTGTCTAATGTTGTTTCTCCACTGCTCATCGGCTCCTCTGTTCACTCCCCTGTTAGCAATCCAAAACTCTATTTCTCCACCACTAACACTATTTTCTCCACCGCTATTTCCCACTTCTCATTGGCTCCCCTGATTGCCATACTTTTTTCTATTTCTCCACTGTTCATTGCTCATTTCCCCACTGCACCCCTATTTCCCATATCTGCTCTTATGTTGACACCTGCTATTACTAACATTCCCTATATCTATATCATTCCTATTCTATCTTCTTCTTCCTTCAAGATGGTCTCATTGCTCAAATATTTTAATGCTATGTGTTGTGTTCAGGCTTCATGTTCAACATTGGTTCCCAATTGGTGGTCTCAAGATTGAGGAGTTGACATGGATGAATGCAAGCGGCTTTTAATTTAGTTCTTTTCTATGGATCCCATTTCGATGCGATCAAGGAATTTACATTTTTTAAGAAGAATAATGCTTTTTTTTCCCATTATGCTTGTTAGCATCCCTATTTTGTTTATGTCCGACCTGCTTCAAAGGCTTGCATGGTAGGGCAAAACTTATTCCATTTGAAGTGGAGCTGCATTGGTGGCCCTATTTATCTCTGACCTCCTTCAAAATATTGCAAGGTGGGGCAATATTCCTTTTAAACTAGATGGGCATTGCTTTATGTTTGACCTCCTTTGGCATGCATCAAGGGATACAAATGGCCAAAATTCTGTACATAGGGCTCAAGGTCATACCTCAGAATGCAAATGACCAATTGTATCTGGTGCTCCAGGTTGCCTAAATTTTATAATATTTACAAATTTGTAATAATCAAAGACATTTCTCTTTTTCATATTCTCTCAACACGTGCCAAATGATGAATCTACTTAGACTGTTGTAATAAAATTTTTATAGTAGAATGGGCCCAAGGGTGCCAAAGTTTTGTAATATTACAATATACAAACATGTTTCTCTTTTCTCATACTCTCTCATCAAGTGCCAAATGGTGAATCTTCTTAGATTGTTGAAATACAGGAAAGTTAAAACCAACGTGGTGGTCTCATAAGCTTTGGTTATAGCTATTTTGGTGCAAAGAAGTAAATCAACCACTATTTTATCTTATGATCTACTAAACTTCCCCTGAAAATCATTGTCCAAAGCAAAAATTTGTGTGTCCTGTTGCATAAAACAAAAATTCTAAAGCTGAATGCTACATTGGGGGCCTCGAACCTGCAAACTGGCATAGAAAATAGCCGTGGGAATGGATCTCATTGACTGTTGGAAGGGCTTGCAAATATTCCAACCTAGTGGCCCAAGTAGCACCCCAACCATGGTGCTGTGGTGAATGGAATGCACTTTTAGCATTGTTTGAGTAGTTTTTGGGGACTTTTTAGTGCACTTTTTAGCTCTTTTAGAGCATGCTCGTGATTACACAAAGACTAATACACAGCAAAAAATTGATCACACAGAGACACTAATATTTTATATTTAAAAAACTAGACTATCACGTGCATTCAAGGGTATACTAGAAATCCCTTAGCACCCTAACAATGGCATACTCTACTACAATACTGGAATGTGCTGACTTTACATCTTATTCAGAATGGTGTTATGCGTGGAGTAAAGGTCCCCATGGATTAAAGTCATGGAGTGGCACGTGTCAAGCTTTCTACCATGTTTAAAATGGTTGTATACTCGAGGAGTAAAGTTAGAGTGCCACATGTCAAGCTCTACATGGTGTTCAAAATGGTTATGCTAGCAAGTTTGGACAAGGCTTGTAATCTTTATGCCAGTGTGCCAATCAATACACCGGGAAAAAACCCAACAAGAGCACTAGCCTACCTTGAATTTGAAATCTCGCCCACCAGAGGGTCATAGTGGCCCAAAAAATGCCCCAAAAATAGTTTTACGATTGACTGCACCCAATCAGGCATCAACCAAAACACTTGAATGTCATCCGAATCATATGATTTTGTTGACCACATTATGAAGTATCCCTTTACCATGGAGTGAGAGATTCTTTTTGATTTCAAAGAAGAGATGTCTGGCATCCATGAGGCGCATTTGTGCACATAGTTTCTTCTACATTTTTCTTGTTAAATGCATCCATGATCTTGTTAAACCGTGCCTTTCTTCTACATTTTTCTATTGTCATGGCATGGTAGGCAACTAGTCTTGTCTCTATATGCTTCTCCAATTGATCGAGTCTTTCTTTCAAGGATTCATGATCTCCCATACGTTCCTGTACTGCTATGCATAGGCTTGGTATTACAAATTCTAGCGGGACCACAGCTTCAAGGTTGTACACCAATTGAAAAGGTGTATTCCCTGTAGTGACCTTGAGTGTGGTTCGGTATGCCCATAAGGCTACATTTAGTTTCTCTACCCAATCAGAACACTATGGTTCTACTACCTTGGTGAGGATAACGCATAATATTTTATTGGTGGATTCGACCTATCCATTCCCTTGGGGATAGTAGGGTATGCTTTTTCTATGGATTACCATAAAGCGAGACAAGAGTTCTTGGATTACCTCATTAACAGAATGCGTGCCTCTATCCGACACAATTTCAATAGGGCATCCGAATCGGGTGATCACATTCTTGTATAAGAATCTTTCTGTGCTTTTAGCATATTCCTTTCTGACTGCTTTAGCTTCAGCCCATTTGGTAAAGTAATTAGTGGCCTCAATGATGTAGCGTACCTGTGCTCCCTTTGCTGGGCTAGATGGATGGGACCCACATAGTCAATTCCCCATTTTTCAAATGGTTTTTGTGCAACAATTGTTGTTAGAGGATTGAAGTCCTTGTGTTGTGGTTTAGAAGTCCATTGGCATACATCACAACCTTTGACATATTTATAGGCATCTGCCCAAAGTGTTGGCCACCAGTAGCCTACGAGGAGGACTTTTCTTACTGTGGCTTCCCCTTGGAAATGTCCTCCTATAATGCCTTCATGGACTTCACTCAAGATTGGCATGGTCTCATGAGAAATTACAAATCTTCTTAAAACCTGGTCCTTGCCTATCTTGTATAGTTGTCCGACAATGAGTTGATAGGGTTCAGCGTTTAAAATTAGTTTTCTGGCATCCACTGCTTTCATTTCAGGGGGTGGTCTTCCTGCCATTAAATAACCAATGATATCTCCACGGCAATCTAGAACATCATCTATCTGAAATAGTATGGCATCTAGCAAGTCATCTTCTACTCCAATGGCTTCTTCTCTCGACTTTACACGAGACATGTGATTAGCAATTAGTG
This sequence comes from Dipteris shenzhenensis, assembly GCF_047967505.1. Taxonomy (NCBI): domain Eukaryota; kingdom Viridiplantae; phylum Streptophyta; class Polypodiopsida; order Gleicheniales; family Dipteridaceae; genus Dipteris; species Dipteris shenzhenensis. The sequence goes on from NC_141624.1 coordinate 10,341,092, forward strand.
TTGGGCACCTTTGAGGATCACTATTTTGAAGTTGAATTCTTGAAGCAAGAGGATCCATCTAGTTGTTCTTCCTGTTATACACAAATGGTTCACAAGATAAAGCAATGCTTGATGGTCGGTGTAGAAGACAAAATCATTGCCAATAGATAGTGTTGAAATTTCTTAACACTATACACCATAGCTAAGGCTTCTCTTTCTGTGGTAGTATAGTTGATCTTCGCATCATTGAGTTGTCGACTGGACAAGTAGAATGGGTAGTCTTTCTTATGTCCACCAAGTTGACAAAGCACACTCCCAATTGCATACTTGGATCCATCAGTATGAACATGAAAATAGATATCCCAATTGGGAGATATAAGGATGGGTGATGTGATTAGGTGCCACTTTAAAACCTCAAAGGCTTGGTCGCACTCTTTTGTCCATAATAATTCCACTAATACTTTGTAAAGTGGTCTAGCTATCATGGCATACCACAAGATAAATCTTCAATAATAACCAGCATGTCCCATAAAGACCTATATGCCTTTGGAATTTGTAGGAGGAGGCAATTCCATGATGATTTTGATTTTGTCCATGTCAGTTGCAATCCCATGTTGAGAAACGATGTGTCCTAAAACAACTCTGTGAGTGACGATGAGATGGCATTTTGTTGGATTTAGGGAGATGCCATACTCCCTGCATTTTGATTAGAACTGCTTCAAGACATTTGAAGTGGTCTTTTTTGTTCGAGTGAATGCACAAATCATCCAAGAACACCTGTAGAAACTTATTTCGAAATGACTTGAAAGCTATGAACATGACTCTCTGGAATGTGGCCGGGGCATTACAAAGGCCAAATGGCATGACTCTATAGGCAAAAATATCCCATTCTGTAGTAAATGCTATTTTTGATTGGTCTATAGGAGCAATTTGCACTTGGTTATAGCCACTGAAGCCATCCAAGAAGCTATATATCTCGGAACCTACCACCTTTTCCAACACTGTTTCTATTAAGGGTAGGGGATAGTGATCCCTAATTGTGGCGGCATTCATATTCTTTAAGTTTTAAACATATTCTTAGCTTCCTATTGCGTTTAGGCACAATGACGATGGGTGAAACCCAATCAGTGTGCTCTATCTCATAGATGAATCCGGCATCTAAGAGTTTTTCCACTTTGTCATAAACCATGGTGCCATACTTTGGATTTGTTCGATATGGTCCACATACCTTAGGGTGGGCACCTTCCCTTATAGGTATCGTGTGTACTGCCATGTATGGTGAAATTTCTTTCATCTCCTTGTATGACCATGCTAGGCAGTCTCGATATTCCATTAGGAGCACTTTGAGCTCGGTTTCGTCTTCCTGTGTAAGCTGTTTCCCAATGAAAACCAATTTTTCTTCCTCCCCTTCAAGGGCGAGGTTTATTGTTCAAGTTTTTTCCGGTCCCTCATAGGTTGGAATCTCTCCAATGCTATTGATTTCTTGAACTTCAAATTCTCTTAGTGGTCTTGGCATTGCTATGGGGACACTTCCACTTGTGTAGTTCTTGAAGTACTCCGGCACTTCTCGAAGATCAGCCTCTGATGGTGTTGAACTAGCCTGACATGTGCTATGGGTAGTGGGTGGCATAGTATCATTAACCACTTTTTGAGGCTCTTGGGGACTTTCTTTTTCTGAAGTCTCTTGATTGAGCTTCATCCGCACATGTGGCTTATACTTTTGAAACTTCTTACGTTGGGAACTACGGGGTAAATTTTCCACTAGTAAGGTGTTCCCAAGTAAGGGTTCATTTGCTATGCATACTCCTTCAAGTCCATCAGGAGACCATTCAAGAGGAGGTGGCTCATATTTTGAGGGAACTGGCTTGGAAAGATACAATTCGATGATCTGTGTTTGGACTCATTCAAATTCATTGAAATGTTTGGCCTTGGCTTTTCGGCGATTTCCTCCTTCAGCTTTTTTGTGGGATCTTCTGCTGTTATTCAGCTTTGGAGGCTCAACTTTGGGAAGCTCAACTACCATTAGGGCATTCATTGTCAAAGACTTGATCTTCAATTTGAGAATTCTTAGCCTCAGTTTCAAAGTCCCAAGGAAAATTTGAGTCATTATTGGTATGGGTACCTTCTCCGGGTTCATTATTCCACTCAAGGTCAGCCATAAAGAATGGCACCTCTAGATCAATTGGTTCTTCAAGTGTGAGTGGAGGACTACCTGCATGACCCTAGCATCTATCTATGAGAAGATGGGGTCTAATGAATGGCAGTTGTCAATGGTTGCCAATGTTTGTATCTAATTATTGGCATTGCTTTGTGTATCGCTCGCTATGGCATGCTGTTGTAGGGGAGCTGATTTGCTTGAGATCGTCATTGAAGAGGTTTCATCCAACGCTCTAGGCACAATTGGTTTTATTGCTCTTATCCCCACATTCACACTGACTGCAGTGTCACGATTTTGGATTGTCAGTCTATTAGTTCCCCAATCATGGAGGACTGATGCTTCATGCAACCAAGGATGTCCCAGTAAGATTTGATAGGATTTCTTGGGGAGATCCAAGATTGTGAATTGAAGGGAAAAGCGGACTCCTGCGACTTTTGTTGACATGCCATTCACTATTTCCAAGGGTTTTGCCTATGAATCATCGGCAAGGCATATGTTGAAATTAGCATTTTGCATTGGTAGGAGACCCCATTCATTGTAGAGCTCCTTGGATAGGACATTTACACCTACTCCACCATCCACTATGGCTTGGACTTCATTATATGCCTTGTGGATCAAAAGACACAGTGATGTTACGTATGTCCTCTCTCTCACCCATTCGCACAAGGATATCTTCTACGTCTTCGATAGGTGGAGGGAGATTTTTGAGCTCAATCCAGCCTTTCAAACTCTCCCTGAGATTGGGACAATTCTGAAATAGGATTCCAGTGGGAATTAACATAGGACAACTTAGAATGCTAGAAAACATGGCTCTTTCAAGTTGGCAGGGCGATACATTATGTTGTGGATTCTATTGTTGGAACAGAGGCTCGAGTACAGTATCCATACTCGGTGGGGCCAAGTTAGGGATTGGATCTTGCGCTTGCTTCTCAGCCTTGAATTGAGCTTGTTCCTTTTGTACCCATTGTTGAAGTGCCTAAAATCGAGCCTTGTCCACTTCCGCATTTGGGTATGGAGCTTCTTTTATTTGAGGCTTAGGAGCTGATGTGGATGAGCTTGGCTGCTCTTGGTGGAGGTAGAGGCACTTGTTCTTTCTTTTGAAGAAGTTGTCTTGATTGAATTGGAATATTAGGGTCCTTGGTGGCCTCTTTTTGCTGGCGTGTAATTACATTCACAGGTTTTGATATAATGCTTGCCGATCCCAGACTTTGATGGTCCACCCCAATAATGCCGATTAGGATGTCAAGCTTAGCCTCAGTTTGTTGTGGGACCTTGTTTTTCATGGGACAATCCATACAAGCATGGCCTATGCCACAATCTCTGCAGAGTGGTTGGAAAGTAGCAGGGCTACCATGATGAGGACACTTTGCGATCTGGTGATTTTCTCCACAACAGTAGCACTTGTTGATTGGTGCTCGATATGTGTTGGGACAAACTTGATTCGCATAGACCCGTATTAAACCTTTTCCACCTTCCACATAGTAAATTGGGTACTCAGCTTCATACTCGAATGGCGAATCCACTTCCTTGGCTTGAAGTTCTTGTATTGGAACTGCTAGAGGAGCTGGTGGATTTGGCGCCCTTGGATATAGTTGTGGATTTGGATTCGTGAGTAATTGTGGGACCTGTGTCTGAACAGGAATAGGATCCAGCCTCGAAGCTGGGGGCACTTGTGCAAGTGCCGGTTGCTTATACACTGGTATGGGTGCCGGTTGGTATTGTTGAGGTCGAGGCGAGTTGTTGCACACATTGAAGATGCAACTATTTTCATCATAGCCACCAACTACGCATATATGGCACCACAACCTTGGCGGTGGATTGGCTTGTGCAATGATCTTGGCTCATAGGACTAGGCATTCATTTGATGTATGATTGGCCATATAGTGTGGGCACCATACATTCTCTCACCGTGGATAAGTCTGAGGTGGCAGCTGAGACATGTGAAGCTTTTGTTCCATGGCCTGCATCATTTCTTCTTTTAGCTTCATGGTCATGGCCTCTAGGCAATCTTCATTAGATGTTTTGGCAGTGTACTTGGATTTTCCCTTTTTAGAGTGCTTATCTTGTGCACTAGATCTTCCATCATCACTACTGGTGTCAAAGTCAATCATGCCATCCTCGATGTCAATGGTTGCCGCATGAGCAGTACTGAATGTTTCATTACTGCTAATCTTTTTCATGTCTTTGCGGATTTTCCTCCTTAGGCCTACAATGAACCAGGCCATGAGGTACTTAGCATTGGGGCATGGGTCACATTTGCCTATTAATCATTTCATCTTGCCCAGATACGTGCATACGTCTTCTCGACGACCTTGTTTAAGCTTGCTTATTTGGAGAGCGGGATCATTTTGTAGTCTCTCCATTTGAAAGTGCCTCTTGAATTCAATTTGCAGGAGGTCCCATGTGTCTCTTTCTTCCACTAGGAGGTCTAGGTACCATTCTAAGGCTTCATTGGTTAAGGCCATGGGGAACCAAGCGATCTTGGTTTCATTGCATTGATCTCTGCTCGGCATGCAGCATCAAAATGCTAGAGGAATCAGGCTGGATCGCCCCTACCATTATATTTGGAAAGTTTGATTTGCCCAGGGGAGCTTGCCTTGATTGTTATTATCGTTGCCAAAATTGTTGTGATTATTAAAGAAATTGTTCCCCTCCGCATCGAGTTCAAGATCCCCGCGACGGCGCCTGGCCATGTTGTGTCGTGGAGGAGTTAAAGGGATTTCTTGAATTTCAAGGAGAGAACCGAGGTAGAGGCTTGTCGGATGCATTGGCCGCAGAGGAGTTGTATGCAAATTTGGCGAGCATAGTTGTCCAATGCATTGGCCGGAGCATCACTGCATGTAGATTTTTGCCGCTAGTTGGCGATGACTAGCGTCATCGGGCGGCCTTGCAAAGCAAGGGCTTTAAAACCCTTAGTTAGATATTTAGATAGAGTGGGGTTGTAGAGGGGGAAAGGGGTGGGGAGGGGGGAAAGGGGACCCGGGGGGGGGGAGGGGGAGGGGGCAGGGGGTGGAAAGGGGGCGGGTGGGGGGGATTGGAAGGGGGGGGTGGGGGGGGGGAGAGATGGAGGGGGGTGGAAGGGAGGGAGCGGTGGAAGAGATGGGGGGGTGGAAGGGAGGGGGCGGTGGAAGAGATGGGGGGGTGGAAGGGAGGGGGGGAAGGGGAAGGGGAGGGGAGGGGTTGGAAGGGGGGGGAGGGTGGAAGAGATCGAAGGGGGTGGAAGGGGGGGCATGGTGGTAGAGAGAGGGTGGTGGTGTGGAGAGGGGAGAAGGAGGTGGAGGGGGGGTGGTGGTGGTGGAAACTTGACGGACGAAAAACTTTGACAGAAATTCAAAGGGAGGAGGAGATGGTCACCTGCAATGCTCTCCAAGTCTTTCTCGATGTAACAGGATTATTGAGGAAAAATGGATGGTGGGTGGATGGCTAGGTTATTGTTGTGCGAGAAGGGCTCGAAATAACTCACCGTGTGAGGATGGAAGTAGGATGGTGGTCGATGGAGAGGGAGAAGGGTCTTGCATAGGGCTCGAAATGGGGAAGATGATGGAGGCTAGATGTGAAAGAAGAAGAATGAGGGGGTGGAGTGGGTTTTTATAGGAATGGGTGTACGGTTAGGGTCAAACCCTAAACTCTTCCCAGGCCATAACTTTTCATGGTTAGCTCAGATCACTCTTCTCAAATAAAAGTGTTATCAACCATGAAAGAAGTGAATGTTTAAAAATAGTTCACCCGTATGTTGAAAAACCCAAGTGTCATTTATGACATTCAAAATTGTTCTTGCAACCATCCTGTAGTTCCTAGAGATTTTGCCCATACTTCCAACCCCTTCCCTTCAACCACTAAGAGGTATCTAATAGTTTTATAGAACACTTGAGATATCATCACCTCCTAATACAAAACCATTATTACTATTTGTAGAACACTTGAGATATCATCACCTCTTAATACAAGACCATTCTTACTATTTGTAGAACACTTGAGATATCATCACTCCTTCCCTTTAGCCACTAAGAGGTACCTAATACTTTTGTAGAACACTTGAACCATTCTTTCTATTTGTAGAACACTTGAGATATCATCACCTTTTAATACAAAACCATTCTTACGATTTGTATAACACTTGAGATATCATCACCTCTTAATATAAGACCATTCTTAGTATTTGTAGATCACTTTAGATATCATCGCCTCTTAATACAAGACCATTCTTACTATTTGAGAGATTAATGGATTAAAGGTTTGAAGCTCATAGGAGATGAAGGAAGAGAAAGTCAGTTTCAACATGAGGATGATAAAACTAATTGGAATATTTTGACGTATGGTATTATACCTTTTTGAAGACTATGAATTTAAGTCAATCTCAACATTAGGATGATAAAACTAATTAGAATATTTTGACTTATGTATTATATATTTTTGAAGACTATGAATTTTAATGAGGAGAGGCACGCACACTACTTAGTAAATACACTAGTACTACTACTAGCCTATGACTATTAAGCCTAGTAGCATCAATGTGATTTTGAGCCTTGTATCAGCCTTTTGATAATTTTCTTTCATCATTAGTGTAATAGAAATTATTCCTTCTATCAGAAGAATCTTGCCAAATTTATTCAAAGTGATGATTTTGCAATCTACAGCCACTATCCTCTGACTCTCAAAAATATATTAAATGTGAGCACCCATTTATCTTGTATGATCAACCCTAGACTATGCTGCAATAGGACATTACTAGAACAAAAAAAATATGAATTGATATGGCGATGTTCGATGTGAAATAACCAAATTAAGGATTTAATAAGAAAGAAAACAATAAGGATCAATAGGCTATTCAATGGCTCAAATTTGCACAAAAATTATAATGTGCCTCCCAACTCTTATGCATTCCAGCTCCTCATGTTTGACAAGAATGCAAACAAAGTAAGCAAAGCACCAAAAATAAATGCAAACGTATTGGATGAGGAATAAATAGGTATAGATATAGATAGACCTATGTATATGCATTCATAATTATAATGATGATTAAAGTTGGATGGTCGTAATAATATTATGTGTACTATCATTGGGATTAGGACTACTATTGGCAATATTGTATGTAGTAGTAGGAGAACTACCATTAAGGAACACTCTAATAAAATTACTAATGGTGGTGACAAAACTACCACTAGTAGTTTGGTAATTACCCCTAACATCTACAACAAATATTTGATGGGTAGCTAGTATCAGGTCAAAAGGCCCCAATTGTGCTATAATAATGGACCAAAAAAGGGAGTGCTATAGCATCACCTAAGGGTCACTTTTTATCCATGAAAGAAACAAGTCGGTGCAACCTAGTCATATAGATCTAGGTCATGTGGAGTGGTTCGCATCTCTTTCCTTGACAAAAAAGTTACACTACCTTTGATAGTAACTATAAAGATTGCTGCCATAGTGCCATAGAGTAGCCCCTAGGTTGCACCATCATCCTTTTTTGCTTTTGAGCCATTAAGTTTGATCCACTGATTTTATGTAGAATTATTCTACTATATGTTCACATGTCCTTAATAGGATCTTGATATAATCCCTTCCATTGTAAGTACTTTTACTATAAGTTTCACATATCCTTAACAAACCGCTAGGCTTCAACACAGATTCATTCTTATGTTTCAAGCCTCAAACTCAAACACCCTTATAAAAGGGATAATGTATTAATGCTACATGCAATTCATCAAATCTTTTGAATGACGGTTCTATTGAAAATTCATGTATCATCAATAGGATTTCATCCATTATATGTTCATTTGTCTTTAATAGTATATCTAAAAATTCATGTATCTTCAATATTATTTCTCTCATGTGCTCCAATATCTTCAAAAGGATACCTTTATTTATGTCCAAACGTAAACATTGATTTGTATTTATCAATTACAATTTCATCCACCTATTCTTTAGAATGAAATTTTTTCACCAAAAGTGGGCCAAACGTAAGGTCTTTCCACATAGTCTTTACAATGAAAATTTTGGCCTTACATTGGCAAGTCTATGGAATGGAGGTAAGGCCAAAGTCTCTGGTACAATGCATTAGGTCTTGATTAATTCTTCTTTAGGCTTGAATATTTAATGCATTGACTTCACGACTATTATTTATGCTTGAACTTGTAATGTATTAATTTCATGACTTAGAATTTTATGAAGTTATATCTAACATGTCCCAAATTTAATGGAAATTAATATCCTACATAACACAACAAAGTATCATCATATCCCTTCCCAAAATCAATGCTACCTAGCAACTCTCCTGGCATTTTCACTGCCTTGCATTTGAGTTAGCTATGATGAAGAATGTTGCCTGCCTTTGGAACCTCTTAGAGTTACCATTAGCATGAGCTAATTTCATGTACCCCAAAACTTGAGACTTGGAGATTCCCATATCACACCAGCGGTAGCTGTCTTGTCCACTCTCAATGCTAGTAAGAGCTGGGCCCCATAGACCGGTAAAAGAAGTCTTTTTGGAGGTTCAATTTTTTCCCTCCGTCTTCTGCAGGCCCCATAATGAAATAGGATATATTCATCACCCTAAATTTAATGCAAGAATTGACACAACTTTTTTTGGACCTGACTATGCAGTTTACATCCCAAAATTGGTGCTAAAATTGTAGACTGGGAGATTCCCATATCACACCAACAATAGCTGTCTTGTCCACTCTCAACACTAGTAAGAGCCGGTCCCCATAGACCGGTAAAAGAAGTCTTTTTGGAGGTTCAATTTTTTGCCTCCGTCTTCTCCAGCCCCATAGACAGCGCGTTAACATGCTGCCTATTTTAGGCATTCAGGCCCTAAAAGTAGTACCCCGTATTTTTGGACTTGCATATCCAAATGGGGTCATGTCATATATCAAATCAAATGGCAAGATCCAATTTCGATGGTTTTCATGTCCATTTCCTCCATCAACTAAAACTATATTCATCAAATAATGTTGTTGATCAATTTTGGGCATACCCCCCCAAAATCAAGACCCCCATTGCAAAGAAAGGTAAAGAACACAAGTGCTTATTCTTATGCTCATGAGACAACAAAATGCATGACATGGGAAACCAATGCGGTCTTACTTTTGATGTTTGTATGTATCATACATACATACATATACATATATGTGTGTGTGTGTGTGTGTGTGTGTGTGTGTGTGTATGTTGATGCATATATGTATATATTGATGTATATATTGATGCATACGATTTTGATATATGGAGAAAATGGACATGAAAATCATCTAAATTGGCTCTTGCTATTTGATTTGATATATGACATGACCCCATTTGGATTTGTAAGTCCAAAGATACGGGGTCCTACTTTTAGGGCCTGAATGCCTCAAATAGGCAGCACATTAAAACGCGCCTATTTCATGCATTTAGGCCTCAAAAGTAGGACCCCATTGGCAACACCAATGGGGTCCTACTTTTGAGGCCTAAATGCATGAAATAGGCAGCGCATTAACGCAGGAAAAGAATGGACATGCATCGTCAGATTTCAGAGCTGGGAGGGGTGGCAACACGGTATCTTACTCGACCGCCTACTCAAAAAGCTAGAGGAGGGTTCTTTTCCCTCCCATTAAGAAAGGAGCTTATTACTCACTTTGCCAGCTCAGGAAGGATAGATGAGGTCAAAGAAGGATGTGCTATCTCTGCCTCTATCCCCAAGCCACAAGAAATAAGAGACCCCCAGAGTAGTTCAAAGCCCTTCGAGCACAACGAAGGAGGTGAAAGAGGAACCTTTGGAAGCCCTGAAGGAAGTAAAGAAGGAGATAGAGGAACTCCAAGAGCCAAAGCCCACCAAAGTGAGAGCGACGGACCCCAAGGAGGACAAGAAGAAGGAAACAAGGACCCTTCACCGCAAGAAGGAAAAGGATGACTCACAGACCCTAGAAGACAGTGCCAAACCTGTTGAAGAAGAAGAGGCTACTTGTGGTGAGGGCCAAGAATCTCGAAGAGGTAAGCAAATTGCTGCCTTCATTAATGAAGACTTGCTTTCTGATTCCATTGAATGGCTTAGTACCCATGCATTGATTGGATTCCTCCTAGGGCCTAGACCTCCTCTAGCCTTCATTGAGAATTGGGTGAGAGCAAACTAAGTTAGACAAGGCATTAGTGTCACCAATGTTAGATTAAGGAAGAGGTTCTTTGTCTTCCTCTTTGAGTCTCCTACCATGGCCTCCAAGGCTCTCAACTACACCCTCTGGATTGTCAGACACCAACCTCTCTACTTAGAGAAGTGGAAGTAGAACTTTAACCTTGATCTCCCTAGATCCACTATTACTCCTATGTGGGTTGAGCTCCCAGATTTGCCCCTCTCTCTCTACAACCAATTAGCTTCTTTGTGCAGTGGTCTGGGTGAGATAGTTGGAGTTGAGAAGGAAAACTTCATTAATCCTAGAGCTAACCCTCAAGTTTGTATTAAGATGGATATTGCTGAGGACCTTCCCACTGACATTGGTTATGGTCAACAAGAATGGAAGTGTGTATAGGGAACAACCCCTTCTCTATAAAAATCTTCCAAACTCATGTTTCCTGTGTGGACTCTCTAGTCATGCCGTTAAGGAGGCAATGGAAGTTGAATATGATTCTTTGATCCCTAAAGGTACATGGGTTCTTACTGAACTACCTTCTGGTCGTACTCCTATCAAATTTAAGTGGGTTTATAAAACCAAAACCAAAGCTGATTGTTCTTTCGACAAGTTTAAAGCTCGTCTAGTTGCAAAAGGATACTCACAAATTGCAAGAGTCAATTATCATGATACATTTTCACCCGTTGTTCGTAGCACAAGTATTCGAGTATTCTTGGCTTTTGCTACTCAATTTGATTTGGAATGGATGTGAAAACTTCTTTTCTTAATGGAGATCTTAAAGAGGAGATTTATATGGAGCAACCACAAAGGTTCATACTTCCTGGTGAGGATCATCTTGTTTGTTGCCTTCATCATGCTCTTTATGGTCTAAAACAAGCATGGCTTGCGGCTTTGTTGGGGCGGTGCTTCCACTCGCTTCATGCGTGATTGAAGTACAAGCTTCAGGTGCCAAGAAATCAGCAACTATATTTTGAGCTCGAGGGATATGCTAAATTTTTACCTCTTCAAATTGTTGGCAAAGTTCCAATGCTTGTTGATGTCATGGAACCAAGCCCTCGCTTCGCACCTTCCACCTTCCACTAACTTGTTCACACATGAGTTGAGAATCTTGATGCAATGTCCTTGCACCTTTTGTAGCCCAAAAATGAGTGCCAAGTACTCAGCTTGGTTGCAAGTACTTGCTAGTGCAGACTTGCTATAACAATACACCTCACCCCTTGGTGAAGTGAGCTTTACACCCACACTAAGAGCCTTGGTCGAATGTTTGTATGTGCCATCAAATTGGAGGAGTCTAGCACAGTACCTCGTGCTCCCAAGTCTGCCCACCACTAAGACTCCAAAGCCTAAGGCAAAATCCAAAGAAAGCAAGGAAAAGGGGGTGGGGAAAGGGAGGTTGAAATGGACTTTGAAATATATGGGCATTCTTTGTGTTTGCAAATTAAAGTTTAACCAAAGTCGCATCGAAGGAGGACTTTGCAAAAAGATTTTAACATTGGAGGAACAATGGGCAAAAGTTGCTTTGGCTTGTGCCCAGCAAGGTCTTCATATCACTTGGGAGCAAGCCCGTGATAAGTTTGGTAAACTATGGCCAACTTATATGTGCGTTTCTGATTGGGAAAACAATACTCCATCTGGAAAATCTTCATATTTTCTTTTTCCATGGCTCCGTATGAGCAGAAGAGGAGGGACTTACCCATAAGGATGTGGACCTAGAAGTCCACAACATGATGAAGGATATTTTTGGAAAATCTAGGAATGTGAATCCTAGAGGAGATATTCTTGACACCTCAATGGAAGGTGAGATCTACTTCCCTTACTTGTTCTTTGACAATTTTTAAATCATTCAACTCCTTAAAGCATACACGCTTGCATACATGTTGAAATAACTATTATGTCTAATGAATGCAAATGTATTACAGTATCTAGATTTACCATATTTCCCAATGGTGCTATGGGAGAAGGGTCTCCAAAGGTAGGTGGTACCCCAGAGGGGATTATCCTGGATGCCTCCACTTCAACAACAAGCATCGGCATTCGTAGGAAGACTAGGCGTAGGACAGTGGAGCACAAAATAGAAGAAACTAATCAAAATTTTTCCGAGACAATTGGAAAGGCCGAGGATGGAAAAAACAAGCACCACAAAGATTTCATTGAGGCACAAAAGGAGATTGGAAGAGGGATAGCCTCTTCCATGGAGTTGTAGCCAATGCCTTGAATAGATTGCATAATTCTTTTGAGTTCTATGTACATCATTTGACTCTTTCATTGGAATTTCGTAGTGAAGTTTTGGACATTTATATCACTCATTGCATTGAAATTATCTTGATGTTAGAGTTTTCTATTAAACATGATGTTATAATTTCTATAGATGTTGCTTGCAATATTATTTTCTTTAAGTGTTATTGTTTAATGTTGTAAAATAGTTTGCATTTTCTACATTCTTGTAGTACTGAGATATGGACCATGATCACGAAGCAAGAGATCTTGTTGGTATGATTGTTCAACCCATTTCCATGTTACTATCAACTTGCTTCCAAGTATGGAACTCATTGGCCACAACAGTTGAATCCATATCAATTGGTGATGATGATGATGATGATGAGAAGTGGCTCTAGCACAAATCAAGTTGCAATACAACTCTTCAAGATTTGGTGGAGTTGAGAAGCATTATCGATCCCATTGTAGGTACATGGTACATTAAGCCTAGGTCCATCCAATGGTGGAATCATTATGTTTTCTACGTCCATGCTAATGATAAGAGGTTTAGAGATGTTTTGCACTTGCCACTGGATTGTTCTCGACAGTAAGCACCATTTTGAGAGATGACTTACAACAACAAGAACTACCTAGTGGCCTACAAAATGTTGTTGGCCATATCTTCTCCGTGGAGAAGAAAGTGGCCATTTGCCTATTGAGGCTTGCATCTGGGATGAATTTTGTACACTTGTCAGAGAAATTTGGGTGTGTCTCTCTATAGCATCTAGGTTTGTGATGCAATTTGTGAAATCCATTCACAATAATTGTTCTTGTGCCATTCATTGGCTGAAAACAAAATCAGAAATGGAGGAGGTGAAGAGTGGATTTGAGGCACTTCAGGGTCTTCCCAATGTGTGTGGTTCTATTGATTGTACACACATTCTTCTCGAGTTGCCAGCAAAGGAAGATAGTACCCATTGGTATGACAAAGATAAGAATTACAACATGATTGTATAGGGCGTTGTGGATTCAAACATGAAATTCATGGATTTAAACATAGGATGGCCAGGCTCCTGTAATGACAAACGAGTGTAGTGCTAAGAAATACATGTTTCTATTACAAGTGTCAAGGTGGGGAGCAATTGGTAGGTCCTAAGGTGCAGAGAGGGATCCACTGCTTTCGAGAGTACATAGTTAGGGATGGAGGTTTCCATTACTTCCTTGGTTGATGATCCCCTTCAAACATGATTAGCTTGGAGGAGCCCCAGAGCTACGAGATTACAAGTATAATTTGTCATCCACTCGCATTGTTGTGGAGAGAACATTTGGACAATTGAAGGGTGCATGGGGTATCCTTGCTCGGCCCATAAAGAATCCAAATTTGCACCATCTTCCATGACTCATCCATGCATGTTGCATCTTACACAACATGGCCCTTGACTATGATGACAATAAGGATGATGAAGAGGACATTAACATGAATGATGGCTTGATTGAGAACCCTATGGCTGGGTATGGTGGGGAGGAGGACATGCCAAAGGCAACATAACTAAGAGACTCAATGGTGCAGTACTTGAGGACATTGGATCCAAAACGTTGATTTCTCCTATTGTATCTTTTAACAAAGGACTTGAATTTTAAATTCTAAACATTTAAATGACCATAAAATCTCACATTTTACTCTTTGCCAATTATAAATGACCACGTGGTTTTCTAATTTGTGAAAAGGCATGTAGTTTAAAGGGAATGAAGGAGAAAAGGGGGTGGGTGGTGGGGAAGGAGAAGGAAAAAGGGGGGGGGGAGGGGTAGGGTTGGCGGGAGGGGAAGGGGGGGGTTGTAAAATAATTTTAATTGGCCCTTAAAAATTAGCATGGAAAGGTGCACTATTGCATGCTACAGCACAGTGGCTGTCTCACGAGGAATGTGTGGATTTTTACGGGGGGATGAGTGTCAAAGAGCACATGCAGAACTTGCGAAAGTGGTTCGAGGAGGTGCAACCAGTTTCCTTTCAGTAAGGCAACACGCGGGATGTCCATGCATAGTTCGAGGTAGTGCAGTCAGTTTCCTTTCAGTAAGGCGACATGCGGGGACATCCATGCATAGACTGAGGCACGCGGTTGACTGAGTGGCCTCCCCAACATTAGCCACGATGCAGGGAAGCGCTCTAACATAACGTTTGACTTACAATGTCTAACGACGTTCTAACAAGCAATATGCTCCTCCAAGTGAACGAGTTTGTATGGGACCACAAAGGTCTCTGTGAATGACCTCCAAATATAAGGTGTTTGCCCAAGTACCATGAAGACAAAAAAAGGTTGATGGTGTTTCCTCATGATACACGGCTCATAGAATGATTGGCTTGGTGGAAGTGGAGTCGGGAGTTCTAGAACTTGTTGTGAAGCCACTTGGAAAGTGTTTAGAAATTAGGGTGACCCAAACGGTGATGCCAAAGATGTACAAGATCAGTAGGAGCTTTCGAAAAATTGGCATGAGCTGTGTGTGGGTGACTTGAACCAACACAATATAGGCCATTCCTCTCGAAGAGCTTGGAGCTGTGGCCAAAGGCAGAGGTTGGAGAGGAGATACAACATTGACCCCCCCTGAAGTCAAGTGTGTTGCCTTTAGAAGTAAGAGGTGCAACAGAGACAAGGCTTTTACATAGGCATGGGATGTAGAGGACGTCATGGAGCAATAGGTTTCGGCCATCTTCGAGGTGAACTTCTACAATCCTAGAACTAACAACATGAAGGGGATGATTATCGCCCAAGTACACCTTGAGAGGGGATGGGAAAGCCTTGTACTACTGCAACTAGTCTTGATTGAAGGTCATGTGCCGAGTTGCACTTGTGTTGATGTTTGTGAGGAATTTCCTAGAACCAACATGGTGCAGAAGAGGTGAATCGGGGGATCAATGGTAGCTATGTTTGCTTGAGGTGCTGCTGACCTTGATTGCCAATACACTAGTTACCATAATTCCTTCGAGGGCGGTCAGTTGAATTGGAGGGTTGCGTTCCACCGGATGGGCTAGGCAGTAGTGGTGGAGATGGGCGATTGCTATTGCTAGTGTTGGAGGTCTAAATTGAGTGTTTGTTATTGTGGTTGAACTAATTATTCTTTGATTGCACAAAAAGTGCAGTTGGATTTACCCTTGTGCAAAATTGTCATCTTTGTGTGCGCTTCATGAGGTCTTCTTGGAGAATTTTGCTTATGAGTTTTGGAAGGTTGAGTGTTGGTCACCAACTTGAGTCATCACCAAGGGGTGCCAAGAGGAGGGAAGTGTAGCAATCATCATGGCCACTTGTTGATGCGGGGTGGAGATTGCAAGTCCTGCATTCACTGTTTCATCTACATAGCCTCAATCCAAGAAATCAAGAACTAAATCAGATTCACCGAGTTTGAGGTTCATGATCTTTCATACAGCCTCGATGTATGTTGAAAATGCAAGGATGTGGAATGTTAAGGATAACGAGTAACATGACCCATCTACGATGGGCTGGAGACCCACTTCGCTCTGTCTCAAGGTGGGATCTTAAAATATCTTTGATCTCAAGAAATAAAACTTCAAGTTTCAAGACCCCCTCCACTTTCACTTCCTAGTTTACCCACTCCCTTACCTCCACACATACACATGGTCTCTCTCTCTCTCTCTCTCTCTCTCTCTCTCTATATATATATATATATATATCTATCTATCTATCTATCTATCTATCTATCTATCTATCTATCTATCTATCTATCTATCTATCTATCTATCTATCTATCTATCTATCTATCTATCTATCTATCTATCTATCTATCTATCTATCTATCTATCTATCTATCTATCTATCTATCTATCTATCTATCTATCTATCTATCTATCTATCTATCTATCTATCTATCTATCTATCTATCTATCTATCTATCTATCTATCTATCTATCTATCTATCTATCTATCTATCTATCTATCTATCTATCTATCTATCTATCTATCTATCTATCTATCTATCTATCTATCTATCTATCTATCTATCTATCTATCTATCTATCTATCTATCTATCTATCTATCTATCTATCTATCTATCTATCTATCTATCTATCTATCTATCTATCTATCTATCTATCTATCTATCTATCTATCTATCTATCTATCTATCTATCTATCTATCTATCTATCTATCTATCTATCTATCTATCTATCTATCTATCTATCTATCTATCTATCTATCTATCTATCTATCTATCTATCTATCTATCTATCTATCTATCTATCTATCTATCTATCTATCTATCTATCTATCTATCTATCTATCTATCTATCTATCTATTATCTATCTATCTATCTATCTATCTATCTATCTATCTATCTATCTATCTATCTATCTATCTATCTATCTATCTATCTATCTATCTATCTATCTATCTATCTATCTATCTACACACACACACACACACCTACACTCTCTCTTAGTGCTTAGTGTAGATATAATGTTTCTCTCTCCGTCACACACCCGCATGTGCTCTCTCTTTCTTGAGTGTCTTTCTTGCATGCACATACACACAATCCCTCAAACATAATACATCCCCCCCTCCCGTTCTCTTTCTCATGTACAATTCATTCTTGTTATAGACTCTCTCTCTCTCTCTCTCTCTCTCTCTCTCTCTCTCTCTCTCTCTCTCATACACAAACAAATTCTCTTCTATGACTATTCCCCTCACACACATGGACACATGCATGCATGTGCACATAACCACTCAAACTTAGGGGACATACACACACAAACACTCAAATTTAGGCTTCCTCCCCCCTTCGACTACCACATGGTATCTATTCAGTAATAAACAGTTCGCATAGGAAGTGAATGCTATGTCTAGGAAGTGCCCCCCACCCCCCTTCCCGACTCCCCTCTCCCTTCCCAATACTCTTATCCCTCCTAAGACCCAACATACTTGCTCTTCTTGCCTCTTACTACAATATTTTTGCTATTTCCAATCAAAAAATTTAAGCTTAGCATCACATAGGTGTTTTGCTCTCTAGCTTGGCGTTGCACCCATGTTCCATGTCCATCTAGGTCCTAGCACCTTGCACCCTCTTCCCACATTGGACACGTAGTACTTGGCAGAAATTATAGTGCTTACGTTCTTCACTACATGCAAGTTGGTCACCTTCCACCTCATGCATGCCATCCATTCTAGGGAATGTTAGTAATTGCACTCAATCTCTAGCTTCTCCAAAGACATTTAGCAAAAACTTAGAGAACTCTGTGACTCGTCAATAATAGTGTTCAAGTTCATCGATCTTTGGAGAAGGACCTAAACAAAATGCAAGCTTATATCCATGTGTCTAGGAAGGATTCTTGGTTGCAAATGCTCCTAAATATTGAGAAACGATAAAAGGAAGGGTACACATGCACTTGCAATAGTGCCCATGAGGGCTGAATGGTTCATTACTCCTCGAGGTTGTAGAGAAGAACAATTGTCACAATGTTCTCTTGGGTTCTTATTTATATCACAAACACAAGGTGTAAGCAAAATTACTCAAAATTTTAGTAAGAAAATTTTTTTAAAACGAAATAAAAAAAGTTTATTGATGGATCGCGATGTAGGAGCGACAAAATTATGATGGCAAATCTACAAATTGCTCACAATTTTTCCATAATGTCCTGCTCACAACTGATGCTCATGCTGATATCAATCATCATGATATTGCTTGTCTCCTTCATGCAGCCCGTAATATGCATTGTCAATCTCTAGCTCACTGCTTGCTTGTATTGCTCTACCATACCCATTCCTCATGATCCACCAACAAAAGATGAGCTTGTGCTCCCCATCACTTAGCTACCATTTAGCTTGTCATTTGGTTGGCTTTGTTGCCACAGAAATTGTGCCATGCCTTGCTCATGAACCACCATACTCGAGATTTAAAAAGTGCAAGATCCTTAGAAAATATTATCATGGCTTCAATGCATTCCATGAACTACTACCCTATGGATCCTTCAGGATCTAAAAACTTGAATAAAATATTGGCAAGCTCTCGCATAATAACAGCCATGAGCGTTGCAAGCTTGCATGGATATGTATCTACGTAAGAACCTCACTTTTCAAGCAAGAAGTGGGAAAAGTCAGTGTCCAACAATGGAAACTTTTACGTTAATCTATAGCATGGTATGAGATCCCACATCTTTCACCATAAAGGCTAAATCGATCTTTTTGGAGATCATGGGTGTTACTTTCCTTTGAAGCTCAAAAGCCAGGTTACTTCGCTTGCAGGTTGTTTGGGACTCGCATATCTCCCATGATACACTTCTCCAAGTCTGTTCATCATAGAATCTACTTATGAATCTATCCTCATAGGGCTGTAGCTTCTTACTGATCTCTTATTTGCTGCTAGCATTGACATTCCATTTCTCACATCTCTAATTAGAGATCATAGCCTACACGTTAGAGACTACTCAACTCAATTGCTCTCACTAAAACATGCTCTCCCATATCCAAGTCATTCCAGTTCGACCAAGATAAAAAGCAGCAGAAGAGTCTCTTTGCCATGATGTTGTTAATCAGGAGAAGACAACTTTTCTATCTACTGACAATAATTGTAATTGTCTCAAGACTCTTCCACGACCATGTTTTTAATGAGCGTGCAGCTACAGACATGACTGCCATTTTTAAATCCATTGAATTGCTATATGAGGTTTTGCAGCTGCGCAACAATCCTTTGTTTCTCCAACAAAACCATCCTCTCCGACACATCAAGCAAGGAACGCGAACAGCTATCAAGAAATACTTTTGATGCAAAAAAAGAAGTTAGAGGCTGAGGAGTACTGCGAACTTAAAAAATGATCAGAGCTGCACTTAAAGAAGTTAGAGGCTGAGGAGTACTGCAAACTTAAAAAACGCAGACCTGACAAAGCATTTCAACGTAGAAATACCACGCTTGCACTTGTAAACATCTGATTCCTTGTAGCCATTCATCAAAGCGACTGCGGAGTTAAGGAGATTCATGATCTCAAACAAAAGTCTCCAAAAATTAGAATCCCTCTGGATGGACGATGACTAAGAGGGTTGGTAGAAAAGTGTCCACGGCCTCCGTCAAATGGTCTTGCCAGAACTGAATATCTTTGTTGAAGTAATCTTCTTTTATGATTCAATAGGGGGCTTTGTATATGGCCATTCCTTTGGGTATGGAAATGTACCAAAGAAGAAAACATTTTAGAAGAATAGAAACAACATTTTTAAAGCCTTGTTTCAACTTGGCCAATCTTGAGTTTTTTTATGTCACATTCTTCTTATACAATGTGTTCAAGTCATACTTGTATTCTTGAAAATTTTTTAAATCATGTTTATTTCTGTAAGAGCCATATCCCCTAAAACATACATTTACTGTGAATTCAATGTATTGTTTTGGATCTTTGTGGTCTTGGAAATATTTTATCTTGATCCTTATGAGAGATGCAGTGATATAGGGGAGCACATCCCTATGTGTTGATCGAGCTATCAAGAAGGAGCAAGGAGAAATGGGGCATAGGTTCAATTCAATCAGGTTGATTGCACTCCCAAGAGCTATCAAGTCGGGCTTCAAAATTTGAGTAGCAGGAGGATTGGGACCTTGCGACGAGAAGGCAACAAGATCATGGGAGCTGCCATCAAGCCGATCTCGTTATCGTTGAGGCTATGGTGGCTGTGGCATTGCTTGCTTTTAGTGCAATACCCTCTCTATTGTGTTTGTGAGGATCTTCCTGCTCCTCCTCCCACCTTCACCACCAGGCCTTTTGTCACTCTCTAATTTCTCCCCTCCTTACACAGCATGATCTTCTTCCACTCGCCAGCATCCCTGAGGACTCAACAAGCCAAGAGATAGAGAGATGAAAGAGGAGCACATCTAGTTGAGCTTGATGTGAGAATCTCAGGAAAGGGAGTACGAAAGCCTGGGTAGGCAACTGTTACCAAATGCTTTGGGTAGAGGTTGAATGTGTGGAGAGAGCTAGCTGAGGAGAAATAAGGAGGTGAGAATCTATGAAAGACTAGGTGCAAGTGAAGGAGATGTGAAGGCACACATTGCCAGGGCAAGGTGTGGAGCCAAGAGATACGTTGGTTCCTTGAATCTAATGATTTTCAATTTCAAATTTGGAGCGGGGAGAAGCTTGTTTTGGCAAGGAGATTGAAGAGGCTTCCCCTGTTACCACGTGGCAACCTCTTGCCTCCCCTCCATCTGACACATGGCAACCTGTTGGCCTCCCACCCTCCTTAATATATAGTAAGATGAGATGGCGGTGGTGTAATGCAGAAGTATGGTTGAGATCTTGTCCCAGGTTTGAGACCAATAGGGAAAGACGCAGTAGAAGTCAACCAACGAATCGATGAGGGAAGAATCTGAAGGGTCCGCAGACATGATCAAAGAGAGAGTGGAAGGGATTGTCCGAGGATGTTGTCACCAAGGGTGACAGTCTGATTCATTTAATAGCATGTACGAATGACAAGAGGAGCATTCATCCGTGCAAAGAAAAGGAATTGCACAGGAAGAGATGAGAAGGTGATCGATCTTGAAAGGAAAGGAACGTTTGTGTTATTCATCCAAAGAAGGCATACATATAGAATTTGACAAGATCTCCTTATGGTTGTAATGGCGGATAGACATTACAAGCGGGAGAAGGTGTGCGGCCTTATTAGACATTATCCACATTAGGATTTATTAGAGAAGGCTAATATAATTAATGTTCTAATAGAGAAATGAAGAAATGTGAATTCAGAATCGAATGCCAAATGTTGCCATAGCTTGTACAACAACAACGATACTTGCTTAATTCACTCCTTCCAGAAAGAGTTCATTCTAATTCGTTGGAGTAAAACGACATGAAAGAGTAATGAAACAAATACTTGGAAGACCTTTTAACCTATGTCAAAAACACTATCTATGGCAATGAGATGATCTTGAAGGCAGGAAAGGAATGCAAAAGTGTTGGAGGTTAAATGCATGAGTCAACTATAATATTAACTCCCAAATATGCTTTATACGAAGCATTATGTAATATGTTGTGCACATTAGACCTATTTTGAGCCGTGCCTTCCATATGGCATACGAACAACTCTACATAGCTTATTAACAAAACTACAGAGCTTAGAATTTGGAGGGAGCATCTTTCCCACGCCCAAAATTTCATGAAGTTAGAGTCTACATAGCTGAGTTTATCCATTGACACTCTGGAGCAGAGCAATATGTGAGCACTTTTCCTTACAATGAGCAGCAAACCACTGCCATTGCACAATACAATATGCCCAAGAAATGACATAAAGGAAACAAAGTTAGTGAAGGGCCTCCTACAAACAATTCATAATGGAAGGCAAATACGGGAATGGATTACACGGGGTTCATAGTTTAATCTCTAATTTACAAATGAAGCATTAACGACAATACCCCATTTTGTTATGCTTGAAATGTTTTCAACACAAACATGATAATAAAGAACAGTAATTGAGACATTACTCACTTATTCACCTCGAATCCTTTCACTAAAAAACACGAGGTAGGCTTATGATCTATAGATCTATGCACGAAGTTTGCCTACATGTGCTCTACAATGGTACACTTCCCACTAGTTGCATTAAGAATTCTAGAAGAATTGGGCGGGGGAGTGGAAGAGCGGGGGTTTAGACACACTGACTTGAATGTTGGCAACAACTACGTGCTGGATTTCACACTTGATGGAAAATCTATGCGTGTGAACATTATTGACTAGGGAAGGTGTCTCCACAGGACTGAGAGCAAGCCCAAGAAGATTTAGGTGCTTGCTCCAAAGTCACAATTTTCTTGGTTTGCACCAGATCTGTATGCAAGAAATGATGCATACCAGTGTCTCCACAGGATTGAGAGCAAGAAGGTGCTTGCTCCAAAGTCACAATTTCCTTGGTTTGCGCCAGAATTGTACGTAAGAAATGATGCATACCCTCTACCAAATGGCACATGGTCAAACATGTCAGCAGATTGCTACGCTATCGGTTGGTTACTTGGCAAAATAGCCAACTTTCTTGTGGACTGTAGGTGTGCATTGTAAGCTCTACTAATAACAATCAACCGTAAAATCTCCAACTAGTGAGATGTTGCACCAAAAGAAGAGCCAACTATATTTTGAAAGTAGAAATGAAAGCTTATGAGGTGGGTTCTAGTCCAAGAATGTTGATCAAAGTCCTATCCATCCTATGTGCCAGGTGTTAATCGGACCTAAAATGACCCCAAATTACATCTGAAAGTATATGGTTAAGCTAAACATCCATCCAACGTGTGAAGAGTCACCACTAAACCGTTGTACTTTCTTAGATCATCTTTCAACTTGTATCCAAGTTGTTGCATGATAGTTGTAGCTAGACAAGGAGATTGAATCTCATAATATGGATGATGAACCTTGCTATGCAATGTATACAATTTGCATTTTCTTTAATATATATTTTTTATTGCTTTAAGTTGTGCTATGAAAGATAGAGTTTTGTAATGAAAGAGAGAGAGATTCATTGTTTAATACATAGTTGAGTGCTTTTCAAAATATCTGATAGAGGAATATGAACATCTTATCCTTGCATTGCAACTTGATCTATTCTAATGAGAAGGATGAACTCAATCCGAACAATTAAATGTCTTAATTCATCCCAAATTTGTGTACCCCATAAAACATATGAACATGATGGTATTAAGTGTTGTTAGAGGGTTATGTAGAAGATTCATCTAGACTATGACATGGTTGACCATTTCATCCCCTCTTGACACAATTGAATGATTGCATATATGGTAATCTAACTACAAAAGTACTTGTGGGATAGTGTGCCACCTTTTCCCATGTCCCATTCTTTCTCAAGGAAGAATATATCTATGCTATGATTAAGATCTTGACATGTTGCTTTCTCCATAAGTGTACATAATTGCAAGTGCCACACGTAATCTCTATTTTATTAAATATCATCATAAGTAATAAATGCTCACACATTCAATATCAAAACACAAATATTCAGCTTTTAGCACTCATAATTCGTGGGTTGATATAGAGCAACATACACAAGCCACTGAACTTGTTATAACATGAACAAGTTGATACAAATCCACATAAGTGAGCCTCATAACTAGTTTGAATCCCTACACACACACACACACACACACACAATATGTTATTGTGTGGTGACACTTTGTATCTTCAAATTACCACTTGATGTTTCCATATTTTTGTTTTTGGGTGGAAAAAGGTCTTTGTATCATGTCTTCAAAGACATGAGGTAACAATTTGAAGTTTTGAATAGATCCAGCTCAACCAATACATAAGATAAGTACCTAAAGTTTTAATCACAATTGGTTCAACCAATACAATTGATAATTAAAAAAACTAAGGAAATAGAAAGCAAATCGAGATGATACATCAGTTATTGATTGAGGGGTCTGTTGGTTCAGGTTTGAAATCTTGAGGAATGCCTTGCCATCTTGATAGATAGACCATTTTCTTCTTATCTAGCCACCTTCACCCTCCTTTTCTAACTTTGAGGTTTTATTCACCCACCTTTTCTAACTTTGAGGTTTTATTCTTTAGTTGAGTTTTTGTGAGTTCTTCTCAAATCCACACTTGAAGACCTTCGAATTTGTTGGATTGTGTAAGAATTTGTGTTCTTTAAGTTCTTGTCTTGAAAGTAAGAATAACATGTGTTCCTTCTTGACCAATTTCAAACTCTAAATCCACCAACTTAATGCCTGGGAAAGCTTTGATGAGTTTTTTGCAAGTCTCTTCATAAAAATATTATGCTACATTCTAGTTTTATGGTAGTCCTCCAATGCAGTTTCTTTGTGTTAAGCTACCTTTCAGCTTGTTCCTTTACTTCCTTTTGCAATCACACAAACACCTATGCATCTAAGGGGCTCTTCATTTCTCCTTTGAGATTCTCTTGAATCTCTCCCTTTAGCTTCTTATGCATCTCTTCCATTTGAATAGAGACAAACTCATCATCTACAACCGAGTGGGGAGATGGCTTACTCAGTTTAAGCTCAACAACTTTCACTCTCTCCAATAGTTTCTAAGATTTGTGATTGAGCTCACTTTTCTTCTTCTTGATAAGGAGAATCTATTGTTGGAAGTATTGCCAAAATGGTGATAAGAGAGGAGAAGAGAGCTAGAAGAGACACCTTGAGAAATGTGGGATGAGGGATAAGGTGAAGATGACCACAATACAAGATGAGCCAAAGCACAAAAGGATTGCATTGACTATCTGCCTCACAATAATAAGGCTCCTTGTGATCCAAACTAGATACACAAGGTACCACCTATATTATAGGCCCCCAAGTCTCCATCACCCAATCCAAATCCTACCCATGATTCAATTAATCCTAGTAATGTTGATGTAGATTTACAGCCCTCTAGTCACCTTGATGTACAAATCTCAACACTACTCAATAGATAGAGTATAGCACTAACATCAGAAGATTAAAATGGGAGAAGCCTTTATCAATTACAAGCTTAAGACATGGAAATTGATACAAAGAAAAGAAAGGCTAGAGAAGTCTATCTGGCAAAGAAGACGAGGTAAAATTATTTCTTCCTTTTTAGTTGTATACTCTCTACTAAAGTGGCCTTGGTTGCCACATTTTCCATTCTTTTTATGCATAGGGTGCTTCTTCAAGCATTTAGCTTCAGTGTGCCCTTTCTTTTTTTAGTAAGAGCATTTACTAGAGGTAGATTTAGTATACAATGCTTCATTAGAGATTGTTGTGCCCAATGTAGATACCTCAGTGGATTTGCTTTGCTTCTCTTCATACCGAAAAGCAGAGATTACACCCTCGGGCTAGGATTGGGTACATGTCCTAGTGATTGCCTGTGCTTGCTCACCACTGTTGATTTTGTTGGCATTTGTAATATCTAGTGTCTTCTTGCCATTTACATAAGTCCATAAACCTTTAAACATGAGCACGTATTTGACTTGCATTTACCAAGAATGGATACCTTCACCATTGAATTCTCAATGGTTGAGATTTGTTTGGCCATCAGAGCAAAGGAAATGATTTTTTTAACAATCGAACAAAAGTGTGTGTAAAGAATTGATTCTGAATAAAACAAACACTTTGTAAGCACCCTCCTTGGATAAAAAAGATAGATGAATCATGACCAATGTGTGAGAGACACAATGGATCCTTATAAAATAGCCAATAGGTCTTCAAGGCAAAATTCAACGCTATAATTAACTAGGGAGACCTTAGAAACCTTAGTCAACAATAATACCACATGATATTAATTATAATTTTTAGGATCCCAAAATTTGCACAGGCTCAGAAACACAAAGTTGTTGAATAATTTTCAAAATAGAAAAAGGTCACAACTATTGAATTTGCAACAACCCCCTGTTTTGGCTTGACTGGAACTCTTCAATGCTACAAAAATCTCACTCAAAGGTACAAAATCAACAAACCTAGAATACACAACATTTTCTTAGAATCTGCGATGGATAGTATGTTTGAAGAAGTCTTTATTAACCCACTGCCTTCTGAGAATAGTTACACAGTAGCATCATAACAACTTTTGGTAGAGATTTCAAAGAGAAAAGCGACAACACACTACAAAAGAAAGAGTATAAAAAATGGTGAAGTAGAAGTTGTGTTCGAGCCAACAACAACCATTGACATGTCTTCCAATGCTTCAGCAATAGAACATATATTGATAGTGATAGTGCTCCTGTCAACTACTCAATGAAAAAATACCCTCGACAATGTTTTAGAAGACTATGCTGAGTTGATCGATGATGCAACATGCCATGAAGAGCTCTAGTAGAAAGCTTTTGAGCAACCAAGATCATGAAGGAGCAATACATAGTAGTTGAGTCACTACTAAGATTATGCACTACAATGGCTTCACCTTCAAAGTCACTACTGAAAAAATCATACAGCAACTATTCATAGACTGAAAAAGTCAGTCCTTGTGGAGGCCTCAAAGTCGAGCTCCTTAGGGGAAAACATAGAGCAACACAAATCCACCTTCTTTTAATAGGATGGAGAGCATGGCTTTGATACCATGTCCAAACGGTGATGAGAGAGAAGAGAGAGAGAGAGAGATAGAGAGACAGAGACGAGAAGAGAGAGAGAGAGAGAGAGAGAGAGAGAGAGACCTTGAGAAATGTGGGACGAGGGATAAGATGAAGAAGACCTCAAATACAAGATGAGCCAAAGCACCTCAGGATTGAATTGACTACTTGTCTCACAATAGCAAGGCTCCTTGTAATCCACACTAGATACAAAAGGTACCACACTAGATACAAAAGGTACCACTTATCCTATAGGCTCCAAGTCTCCATCACTGTACCTAAATCCTATCCATGATCCACATCAACCAATCATGCTGATGCCCCTATAATCCTGTTGATTGACAAATCTCAACAAGTATCACTTCATTTTGCCTAAATGTTTGGCAGAGGTGATGCTACTATGGCAGCATAGGAAGTCACTCTTTGCAAAAACAATGCACAGGTAGACAACACCATCATTTGTACCTTATTTGGTGATAAAATCTTATCTCGCTCCATTCGGTCTCTTTTTTGGTTATTGTACTATCATGCTTGCCAGACAATCTTTCTGCTGTGTCATATTTCTAAGGGACCTCCTAAGGTTCCTTCTAGGTAATCTCAGCTTCTTATAGCCTCCAAAGAGAGATTTAACACCCTAGGATGGGCCATGGAGTTTAGCCCAACCAGGAATAGGAGCATGAGAGGAGTAAGTAAAGGGAGAAGTAGGGGAGAGTTCTTGTCAGCAATGTTTCAATATCACAATGCATACACCATGTAATAAACTCAAATAATATTGCATGGTTACATTTATATTTACCTCATGGAGATTGATTGTAAATGGTTCTTATTTCAAATCACACCTAGACTGGTTTTTTTAATAGTTTTTCCTAAAAGTACATTTCAAACCACTGATTTAAATTAACTAATTTAAATATATTTAAATCACATGGTAATTGGTTGTAAGTGGTTCTTATTTTAAGTCACACCGATATTGGTTTTATTTATGCTTTTTTCCTAAAAGGTGTGTTTAAACTATTTTTTTCCTAAACGGTATGTTCAAATAGATTTAAACTATGTTCAAATGGTATGTTCAAATAGATTTAAGTTTAAACTATTGATTTAAATCAACTGGATCTTGCAAATCCTTGGGTTTAGCTTATGCTCTACTTGGTTTGGACTCACTTGTTGTTAACTTTCAAGGATGGTCAAGTTGTTGCACCATCCCCTGTCTGCGCCCCCCCCCCCCCCCCCCTCCTCTCCCTCCCTCACATACTCGGTGAGGGAGGTTATGAGAAACTGTTGAATCTTTCTCGATTTCCTCGCCATTAATTCGCCTCGATGGTTAATTCACCGTTAATTCGCCTCGATGGTCTCATGTTAATGTGGCTCACCCACGAGTGGCCAACGATGAGGAGCATGTCTTCCTATGGCCTACGTTTCTAGGAAGCAAGGAGTCATCCATCAGGATTCGAACAAGGGTAGCCGCTCAGGTGGCAAACGCCCTAGGTGCCACTGCTTCTTGGTCTTAATGAGAGCTAGCGAGGAGTCACAAACGTCCATAGACGACGATCATTCAAAAAATTGATGTCCTTGACTTTTCTAGGTGGACAAAAATGTATGTCTTGTGTGTCTTTTGCAAACACTGAGATGCCCAAAGGGTTTTGGTGTTAAAGGAGATAGCTTGATTGGTTGGAGTCCGCTCCATGGGCCCAACATGAAAAATGTCCACTCGGTTGGCAACTTCTTTGAAAAAGTTGTCCCCTAGTTGTCCATGACTCAATTTTTTGGTGGGCCTCGTCTGCAGACATTTGTGAAATGGAAAAGTGGTGGATAACTCTTCTTCTCAATTCCAATCAAGAAACTAGCCTTAAGAGGCCAGTCATGCTAGGTTCTTGCTTCTCCAAATCACTTTTGCGTGAAAATTGCAAATTGTAGCGCGGCCACACAAGTGATACAGGTTGTTGTTGGACCCACATGGAATTCCTAGTTCTTGGCCGTGCCCCTCTTTTCGAGGAGGGGGGATACAGGCTGGTACATTCAATGTGACGTCACAGACCTTCTTGTCTTAGACTAGCCTTGCTAGTCCACACCTTGGCATGTCCCAGACTTGGACTCTTGTTTACCTTCCAACCCATAGCGCGTCCCCACCTAGACGGCCATTCACGAATTCTCAGGTATCCACACCCACTTCTGGGCCACTTTCAGGCCTCATGCAATTCCTGTGCCTTTTGTGCGCGTCTCCTTGCCTGAATGGCTCTTGTTGATTGCAGCGCATGTTGGTGGGTAGAATCCCCTTGGGTCGCCACCTCCTGGGTGATGGCATGAAGGTTGATGGGCTTAGTGCACAACACCACACCTGCCTTGGATAGATCCCTTAGGGTGTTTACACACTTGCTCGCCCGTGGGCACGCCCAAGGCTCATGGACGGGCAAGATTGCCCGCCCACAGCAGTTGAGATGCATTGATTGCATCTTGGGTGCCCACAGTGTGTAAACACCCTTAGTTTGTCTGGGCACGCCCTTTGCGTGAAGTCCTAGGATTGGAGTTGGTCTCAGAGCAGCGTAGTCTTGTAGGAGAGGACGCTTGAGCCGGGAAGTCGGCCTTCAAGAGCATGTAACCAGGAATTTCAAATTCGGGCTGAAGAGGTGAGGAGGGTCAAAATGAGGAGTTTGACTAGGAAGGAGATAACGTATGAAACACGCCTTATGACCGCGAGGATTTTCAACACAATCTCTTCTCTTTTTATGTATTCCTCCATCTCCATCTCCATCTCATCTCCATCTCCTGCTCCTGCTGCTGCTGCTTCTCGCCCTCTCGGTCCTTCCCGGTAGGCTCCCCCCCCTCGCTTCTTGGTTTGTTTGTTCGCTTCTTGCCTCCCTTTCAGCGGGCCACATCCACGCTCTGATGCTTCGTACACGCACTTTTGCTCGTTGCCTTTGTCTTGGCTCTCTTGCTTCCTTGAATGGATTTACCACGCCAGGGCTCGAGGGCACAGTGTGTGACCGTACGAGCGTTCAAGGCAGATTCAGATCCATCCTTCACCACCTTGGAGAATCGAGGGAGGAAGCCGTTTAGTTTATAAATTTTGCTTTCAAACCGTTTAGTTCTCACGGTAGGGAGAAGGGTGCGGGCCTTTTGTCCGGCGAGAGAGGTTTGAGAGGGACAGACACGGGAAGGGGGTCTGGTGTGGAGTATTTAAGATCTCCTTG
Source organism: Dipteris shenzhenensis (assembly GCF_047967505.1). Classification (NCBI taxonomy): domain Eukaryota; kingdom Viridiplantae; phylum Streptophyta; class Polypodiopsida; order Gleicheniales; family Dipteridaceae; genus Dipteris; species Dipteris shenzhenensis. The sequence goes on from NC_141624.1 coordinate 10,370,730, forward strand.
TCTCCTCTTAGAACTGCTGATTAGCTGGACGATTTTTGGGGCTAAGGTTGTGAACGCCAGTGTCTTGGATTCTCATGTCCAACTTAGCCTAGGAGTATGCCTCATCTGCGTTGATTTTACAGGTATCTTGATGGCGTTTTCGTTCCTGACCTTGAAATAACACCTTATGGAGTTAAGGACCTTAAAAAAACATACAAAATCTTTACAAATCTCCGATATAGAAATGACGCAACAACCCTCCCATCCCCTCTCCCATTTCCCCTTCCCCCTCCCCTTCCCATTTCCTGTTTTTCCCTAGTCTTCCATCCCATTTCCCCATTTCTTGCATCCTTCCTGTCCATCCCCTCCCATCCCCCCCCCGCCCCCCCCTCTTCTCTCTTCTTTTCATCCCCTCTCCCATTCTCCTCATCCCCTCCCACTTCCCCCATCTCCTCACAGCGCCCAGGTTTCTGTTTGTATGAATATGAAAGATGTGATTTGCCTGGTAGTTTAATTTCAAGTCTCCCTTTCTAGGAGGATTTGCAACTTGTTGTCACTGGGCTACATTTAGAATTTTGGGCTTGCAGATATTGGAGTGAGTTGATTTTATACCTATTACAGATTTTTATCCTCATCTTTGTTTCTGCTCTTTTTTGGCATAGGTCCATTTCTATTGCTGCGGGTACATCTATTGTCATGTGCGAACAGATTGCCTGTATGCAGCCGGACTTGATCAAGAAGTTCACTTGTATGCATCCTTGGTTTCCTAAGATTCAAAACGAGGTGTATCCTTGTGCATACCCTTGGTTCCACCCTCATCATTGGGGTGCTTTCTTCTGTGACAACATCTGTCTGTTTCAGCCAGACGAAGGCCCTTTGTTCAGTTTTCAAGTTTGTGACGAGGGCATAGACTACTTTGTGAAGCGTTCTTCCTACCACTTTCTCTGAAATGGCTTATCTGAATATTGGAGCCAGCAACCGCGATGATGCCTTTTATAGGTACAAGATGCCTAGGCTAATCACCAAAATTGAAGGACGGGGAAATGGTATCAAAACAAATCTGGTCAACATGGTTGATGTTGCAAAGGCATTGGCCAGACCCCCTACATACACAACGAAGTACTTTGGGTGTGAACTTGGTGCCCAATCCAAATTTGATGAAAAAACAGGCACTGCAATTGTGAATGGTGCACACGATACATCTAAGCTTGCCGGGCTTCTTGAAAATTTCATAAAGAAATATGTTCAGTGCTATGGATGTGGGAACCCAGAGACTGAGATAGTCATCACAAAAAGCCAGCTAATCACTTTGAATTGTGCTGCTTGTGGGTTTGTGTCTGATGTGGATATGATGGACAAGCTGATCACATTTATTTTAAAAAATCCTCCAGAGCAGAAGAAGAAAATGGGACAGAAGAAAGGCATGAAAAAACCTGAGAAAGAGAGATTAAAGGAAGGTGAGGCTTTGGATGATAAGATGAAACACGTCAAGAAGGAAGCTAAAAAGAAAAAGGATCATGAAGAGGGTGTTCCTGTTGCCAGGAAAAAGGCATCTGGTTCTGATGAAGAAGAGCATTCTTCTACAGCTAGTCAAGTTGATACAGAGGAGGCTACAGCCGAACAAGATGATGTGCAGTGGCAAACAGATACATCTGTCAAAGCAGCACAACAGCGCATCAAGGAGCAACTTACTTCAGCTACGAGTGAGATGGTTGTGTTGGATACCATTGGTGACTTAGCAAGTGATGCATCTACGACCAAGGTCAAGAATACTAAGGTAGTATCAAAGAAAAGTCACCCAGAAAAGCAGGAACCTGGATCTGGAGTAGAAGAGACTGACGTGAATTCACTCAAGGAGCTTAGTATTCATGAGGAACATCTGAAGGATTTTAAGAGATGCCTGGAAAGTGGTTTTAGTGCTAGTGAGCTGGCAGCTCTCTTGCACATGGACTGGCCTGAATCTTCAGGACAGGAAGTTATGAATTCCTTTTTTGACGCCCTTTTTGAAGGGACTTACAAGGGTCTAGCCAAAGAAGTGAAGAAGAAGAAATTGTACCTATCCAAGGCGATCACTAATGAGCACACTCAGGAACTATTACTTGGGGCTATTGGGACACACTTCATTCGTGGGAAACCAGAAGAGCAGAAGGAAGTGGCCTTGGTGTTGAAGATGATGTATGATTTGGATATTTTAGATGAAGAAAGTATTTTGGCTTGGTATGATGTAGGTGTAGGTGGTTTTGGCTCCAAAGCAGATCAGGTAAAGAAATTTGCAAAGCCCTTTGTTGAATGGCTTCAAAATGCTGAGTCAGAAGGTGAAGAATGAGCTTACAAAAGTGGCTGTTGGTGCTTTTGTGTGGAGATAGTGTAGAGAGTAAGCCTATGTGAGCATGGCACTGAAGCTTGTTGAAGTACATTGGACTTCTATGCATAAAAAATAATGTTTTTGTTGCTTAGGGCATCGTACCATTAATTCATTTAATTAATGATGTGATGTAAACCTGGATTATTTGGCCACTGGATTTCTAACTTCAATCCTAACTCTGAGTGCATGACACTGTAGGAGGCTAGTGAAAAGGAATGCTCTTGGATGACTTGAGTTTTAAATTAACGGCGTTCTTAGCTTGCAATATTCCAAGTTTCCTGGTTCCAGTATGCTCAACAATGGTTCTGGCTTACAGGGATTGTTTCATTGAGTTTGTGTTACCCCTGAGCCCTAGAGGCATGTGCCTTGGTGCTGCTAAAGTCTATATTCTGTCTAGCATGGATTATGAATGCAGAAAGAGATGCTGGTTGGCGGTAGAGTTGAACATGACGATGGAGGTGCTTTAAAAAATACTTCTGCTCAATTCTTATGACTGGTTTTGGATAAATTCTCACATCCCATCATTCGTCCTCCCCTTTCCCACAGCTGCAAAGTCAGGTTCTACTCCCAAATTAAAAATCAATTCTTTATGAAACTGTTTCAAGTAAAGACTTGTTGAATAGGGCCATCACAGCTGCTATTTTCCAGTAGCAGTTTCAATGGGCAGAGGGGACAGTTTGTTACACTTTAGAAAGCTCCTGTCCTGCTGCCTTTTTTGCCTGCCTGTGCCGAAAAGCATTGAAAAGATATCAGTGCTGGTTGTGAGCAGGCTAATGGAGGGCTGGTGTGACACATTGGAGCTGGAGGGATGGTGCCCAGCAAAGCATGCCAACACGAAAGAAAGGTTAGGTTGAGACCTGAAGAAGTAACTTTTCTTGTCAGGAACTGTGCAAAAGTATGACCCTTCCTCTTTAGTATTTCTTTCTATTACACAAGCTTTAGCTGTTGTAGAAACTTCACCACTGCAACTGCCATTGCTTATACTTTGCTTATTAGGAACTAGTCATGTATAAGGCATCTTCATTTATTTCCTTTATAACTCGGAACATATAGTTGCTATGTGGTAAGAAACATATGAAATGGGATTCCCCCTTCCCATTGATTTTCAATTATGGTACCCATTATAATCATGTGCGCTTGTGATGGATACTATGGGAAGTTGATTGATTAGAAATTTGCAGCTTTGTCACATGAAGTTGCTAATATGCCAACCCATTTAGCCCCTAACCTACTTCTATTCCACCTATTTAGAGTCTATTGTCGAGTTTTTGATGGGAATGTTCTTTTGTCCAGGCCCTCATTTTATTCATTTGTTACCATTTCATGGTGGATTTGACCTAGCAAATGCCCCACCTAAGAGCCCCCAAATGAGGAGGACAAGGGGGGGGTAGGCTAGTAGCACATGAGGGGGCAGAGAAATGCCAGGTGGGTAGAGAGGAAGTTTTCCATGGGGTACATGTATTAAAAGGAATGGGGCAAAACGGGCAGCACAAGACCTAGGCTTGAACAAAAGTCAGGATCAAATAATAATAGGCCCTGCATGGACCTAATAGGGCCAACTTTATAGGCCTTGAAGAGGAATCAGGATTAAACTATAGCAGGCCCTACAAGGTTAATCATACATGGAATAATTAGAGCACTTTATAGGCCTTGGCACTACTTGACAGAAGCAGCAGCATAGATGCAAGACTAGGCATGTTTGAAGACTATATAAAGCTAACTGCTAACTAAAGTAGAGAGAGAAACAGAGAAGTGGAAGTAGTGAGGTGAGTGCAAGAACTGAGGGGGAATTGGGGTCCACACATCTATGTGTGTGTCTAACTATCTAGGTCCTCATGGAATAATTGGAGCACTTTATAGGCCTTGGCACTAGTTGACAGAAGCAGCAGCATAGATGCAAGACTAGGCATGTTTGACGACTATATAAAGCTAACTGCTAACTTAAGTAGAGATAGAGACAGAGAAGTGGAAGTAGTGAGGTGAGTGCAAGAACTGAGGGGGAATTGGGGTCCACACATGTACATCTTTATTTATGATAGCCCAAAGGGTGGAATACAACTACAATAAATGGCGATAAAAGACTGTGTGGAAGGATGGATCCTTTGCTTCATATGGAGGGAATTGATCCGTCTTGTAGAAGACTGCAAGCTGGTGGAGAAAAAGGGACTGTATGAAGCTTCACTGCTACTGTTGTCTAGCACTAATGCCTAGACCTGATGGAAACCTTGTAGATGCTGCTGGAGAGGAGATGTTCTGCTGCTACTCTACCCGTCCTGATCCTGTGTGTCTAGACTGCTACTGGCTGAGGGTGCACTGCCCAACTCTAGCCTCTAAAGGTGGATGATGAAAGAGCCCATTGGGGCTTCCTTTTATGGGTCCTTAAGAAAGAATTGTATCGACTAGGCCAAGATTTGTCCTGATTGGGACCTAACTTGTCCCGACCAAGGGTCGGGTCCAACTGACCTGACAGTTTGACTGCCATGTGGTGGCTATGTGGTGCAACACCTATATGGCCACGTAGTGACATAGTGACTAGTAGACTGCCAGCTGTCTGCAACAAGCCATGCACTGCAGATGGTTGTGACATCCCCTCGTGCTGAGATTAAAACTAGGGTAGGTGCAAGCGACCTTATATGTTGAAAGGAGGTAGGATAATTGGTAAAAAATTCCTCTTTGACCCATGGTACCTCATGCTCTTGTGCTTGAGCTTGACTACGTTCATTCAAGTGCTAATGGTTGCTTTTATTCTTTTCAAAGTGATGTTGAACAATCTGTGCGGGCTTAATCACCTCTGCCTCATCAAAAATCTTGGGACACTTCACATTTGGAGCCATTGTTAGTATTAGACCCACATATGGATTAATCCATTATACGTTGGAATATTGTATGCATGGTCCATGTGGCGGGAAACTATAACTTCATGGATACATGATTAATAACCTTAATGATTGGAAAGAGACGAAAACTTCAATGTGAGAGCTTAGGGCACTTCCTCTCATTGTCAACCACTCTTTTTCATGATCCAAAGATAGCCCATTGCCCTTCTTTATATCCCAATTCAAGCATGATTTTTTTGGCATGTGTCAATCTTTTACGAACTCGATGCTCTGCTCATATGACTCTATGATGTGATCATCCTTGTACACCCTCTCAAAACTCTAGTGAGAAGTCATTTGAGCTTCTTGCTAAATGTTGCTTCATAGGAAGTCCTACGCACACTAATGGAATGGGTGTCATTTAGGATCCCCTAGACTAATGCTAAATGTTGCTTCATAGGAAGTCCTACGCACACTAATGGAATGGGTGTCATTTAGGATCCCCTAGACTAATGATAGAAATTTCTTGAGACTGTGCATCTACAACATAACATTTCAGAGCATCAAAGGCCAATTGATTGTGGATTTTTTTTTGGCCATCGGACTAAGGATGGTAGTTGCTAGAAAAACTAAGCTTTGCACCAAAGTCGTCAAAACACGCTCCCAGAACTGATTGGTGAACGTGGAATCTTTGTGAGACACAATGATATGTGGCATACTGCACATTGGATACCACCATCAGATGAAAAGTCAAGCTATATCTTTTGCATCAATGTAACCCTTGCATGGAATGAGCATGACAAACTTATTGAAGCCTTGTGACAAAGTCCATGTTGATATGTTCGAATGGCTTTTGAAATCTCAAGGGGCTAAAGAAGACCTGCAAGGGCTGAAGAAGACTTGCAAACTTCCCATGAGATACTTTCACTTTCTGGCACGTCTAGTAGTTCGAGACATAGTCATGGATGTTGCTGCCTAATTGCGGGAAAAAAAACTTAAAGATCCACAACCTCTTGCGATTGAAGGTTGTTAATACCTGTGTGAAATCAAAACGCATAACAATGAACTCGTACTATGCCTTCTCTATGAAAGGCTGACTCCAAAATATTTGAATATGATGGTATCAACTTTTTAGAACAATTTTGGAGGACACCTTGGCCCCATTCAGGCACTCCAAAATTTAATCAATCCACAACTGGGGTTTTGTTGAGTGCATTGTAATCCACACACGTCTTGACAATGCTATTCTTCTTCTTGACAAAGAGGGTTGGGGCTGCATATGGATAATTACTAGGGTTTTATGAAACCACTCCACAACAAATCCTCCAACTGTATCTTAAGATCCTCTTCCATCTTCTTGTTGAGGTAGTAAAGATGCTTGCTAGGTGTGACGAGCTCAATCCAATGATCCTCTAGTCAAACTCATGGTAAGGCTGGGAGGAGACTCATTGTGAGGAATATATCTTGGCACTGCCATAATAATGCTTCTTATTGGGGGGTCATGACTATAGTGGGTATGACCGAGTTGGGGTAGACCAAATACACTTTGCCACCTCGACAAATCTCTCGAGACATTTATACTGCTGAAGTCAGTGGTTAATTAAGAGTATTGTGGAGCCAAGCAATGAACTTATCCCAATGGCCTAGGATTTTGATATCCAAGTCCTTGTTCTGGTAGTCAAGTCGAACCTCAAATTGGTGCCATTACCATCGTATCTTAAAAAGTTGACCTTCGTAGGGAATGATGCTTTGATGGGTTGTGCCATTATCTCCATTTCCTCGCCTTCCTATTGTAGGAGTAGAGAAACGAGGAGAAAATGATCCCGTTCTTCCTTCACCTCCCAAGTTGTGCACTCTCTAAGCTCCCTCGCATCTTGGGCTTCTTATCATGCTCTTCCTTGGCCTCCTCAACTGCGCTGGCGGCCTGCTGATTACGATCCTCCCACATCCCCTAGAGTTGTAGCATGCATGGAAAGAGGCTCTCTGATTGTTGTGTTTGCATTTGAATCATGGCCTGCATCATGGCTACCATGGTGGAAGCTATAATCAAGGCCTCTACGATCAGGGGTGCTAGTGCTGTAGGGTTTTTGATCCTCCTCCACACCGCGGTTGGATGCGCCACTGCCACTCATGTGTGTAATGGATCTCGTCAGTACCATTGTTACGTCAACTATAATATCGTGACCACGGTATAAGGCGGGAAGCCAGAGGGCTTGGTAGCACTTGCATTAGTAGGGCATAAAGGGCTTGGGTCTAGGGTCATGCCTAGGCCTAGGCATTTATGAGGAGGTGCATAGGACAGAAGAGAGGGCTAAAAAGAAAGGAGTCCCTTGTGGGACATGTGGCACCAAAGCCATAGGCCAAGTGGCAAGTGCTGAGCAAGGAGGGGGATTCTAGAAAGAGAGCTCCACATGGTAAGTAGGAGAGAGGGAGGCAGTCGATAGAGCGAGCGAGGAAAAGCGAGCGGGCCCAAAAAAGCGAGCGAGCTTTTCCACAATTTCCTTATCGAGGTACTCAACATAGCTTTGTGGAAACCACTATTTGGGAAGATTCTCGAAAATAAAACTTATGTTACTATGTGTAACTATACCAATATTGCGAATTATAGTCTACCTTAACTTCCAATTGGAGCCATTCTCACATTATGCAACAATAGTATGTGGGTTTGAAAGAAACCGAATTTCCACTCCAAAGCGGATTCCATTACTGATACAACAATTCTTTTGCATTTGAAATGGGTCTTATTATCAAACTCCTTCAATAATCAAAACAAATGCGTTGCTTGATATGTTGAACTTAGTAACGTAAACATCACTTCACCCATATGCGGGGAAAAAAAACTGTCTGTAGACTTCATAGCATGGGATTGCATCAACACTTATGACATTCAAAATGGTTCTTCTTATTAAAAGTGTTATCAACCATGAAAGAAAATGTTTAAAAATAGTTCACCCATATGTTGAAAAACCCAAGTGTCATTTATGACATTCAAAATTGTTCTTGCAACCATCCTGTAGTTCCTAGAGATTTTGCCCATACTTCCAACCCCTTCCCTTCAACCACTAAGAGGTATCTAATAGTTTTATAGAACACTTGAGATATCATCACCTCCTAATACAAAACCATTATTACTATTTGAATGGATTAAAGGTTTGAAGCTCATAGGAGATGAAGGAAGAGAAAGTCGGTTTCAACATGAGGACAATAAAACTAATTGGAATATTTTGACTTATGTATTATACCTTTTTGAAGACTATGAATTTAAGTCAGTTTCAACATTAGGATGATAAAACTAATTAGAATATTTTGACTTATGTATTATATATTTTTGAAGACTATGAATTTTTATGAGGAGAGGCATGCACACTACTTAGTAAATATACTAGTACTACTACTAGCCTACGACTATTAAGCCTAGTAGCACCAGTGTGATTTTGAGCCTTGTATCAGCCTTTTGATAATTTTCTTTCATCGTTAGTGCAATAGAAATTATTCCTTCTATCAGAAGAATCTTGCCAAATTTATTCAAAGTGATGATTTTGTAGTCTACAGCCACTATCCTCTGACTCTCAAAAACATATTAAATGTGAGCACCCATTTATCTTGTTTGATCAACCCTAGACTATGCTGCGATAGGACATTACTAGAACAAAAAAAATATGAATTGATATGGCGATGTTCGGTGTGAAATAACCAAATTAAGGATTTAATAAGAAAGAAAACAATCAAAATCAATAGGCTATTCAATGGCTCAAATCTGCATAGAAATTTTAATGTGCCTCCCAACTCTTATGCATTCCAGCTCCTCATGTTTGACAAGAATGCAAACAATAATGAAATCACATTATCTTTAGTTTCAAAGTAAGCAAAGCACCAAAAATAAATGCAAACGTATTGGATGAGGAATAAATAGGTATAGATATAGATAGACCTATATATATGCATTCATAGATATAATGATGATTAAAGTTGGACGGTCGTAATAATATTATGTGTACTATCATTGGGATTAGGACTACTATTGGTAATATTGTATGTAGTAGTAGGAGAATTACCATTAAGGAACACTCAAATAAAATTACTAATGGTGGTGATAAAACTACCACTAGTAGTTTGGTAATTACCCCTAACATCTACAACAAATATTTGATGGGTAGTTAGTATTAGGTCAAAAGGCCCCAATTGTGCTATAGTAATGGACCAAAAAAGGGAGTGCTATAGCATCACCTAAGGGTCACTTTTTATCCATGAAAGAAACAAGTCGGTGCAACCTAGGTCATACAGATCTAGGACATGTGGAGTGGTTCGCGTCTCTTTCCTTGACAAAAAAGTTACACTACCTTTGATAGTAACTACCAAGATTGCTGCCATAGTGCCGTAGAGTAGCCCCTAGGTTGCACCATCATCCTTTTTTGCTTTTGAGCCATTAAGTTTGATCCACTGATTTTATGTAGAATTATTCTACTATATGTTCACATGTCCTTAATAGGATCTTGATATAATCCCTTCCATTGTAAGTACTTTTACTTTAAGTTTCACATATCCTTAACAAACCACTAGGCTTCAACACAAATTCATTCTTATGTTTCAAGCCTCAAACTCAAACACCCTTGTAAAAGGGATAATGTATTAAAGCTACATTCAATCCATCAAATCTTTTGAATAACAGTTCTATTGAAAATTCATGTATCACCAATAGGATTTCATCCATTAATAGTATGTCTAAAAATTCATGTATCTTCAATATTATTTCTCTCATGTGTTCCAATATCTTCAAAAGGATACCTTTACTTATGTCCAAACTTGAGCATTGATTTGTATTTATCAAACACAATTTCACTCCACCTATTCTTTAGAATGAAATTTTTTCGCCAAAAGTAGGCCAAATGTAAGGTCTTTCCACATATTGTTAAGAATGAAAATTTTGGCCTTACGTTGGCAAGTCTATGGAATGAGGGTAAGGCCAAAGTCTCTAGTACGGTGCATTAGGTCTTGATTAATTCTTCTTTAGGCTTGAATATTTAATGCATTAACTTCACAACTATTATTTATGCTTGAACTTGTAATGTATTAATTTCATGACTTAGGATTTTATGAAGTTATATCTAACATGTCCCAAATTTAATGGAAATTAATATCCTACATAACACAACAAAGTATCATCATATCCCTTCCCAAAATCAATGCTACCTAGCAACTCTCCTGGCATTTTCACTGCCTTGCATTTGAGTTAGCTATGATGAAGAATGTTGCCTGCCTTTGGAACCTCTTAGAGTTACCGTTAGCATGATCTAATTTCATGTACCCCAAAACTTGAGACTTGGAGATTCCCATATCACACCAGCGGTAGCTATCTTGTCCACTCTCAATGCTAGTAAGAGCTAGGCCCCATAGACCAGTAAAAGAAGTCTTTTTGGAGGTTCAATTTTTTCCCTCGGTCTTTTGTAGGCCCCATGATGAAATAGGATATATTCATCACCCTACATTTAATGCAAGAATTGACACAACTTTTTTGGACCTGACTATGTAGTTTACATCCCAAAATTGGTGCTAAAATTGCAGACTAGGAGATTCCCATATCACACCAACGGTAGCTGTCTTGTCCACTCTCAACACTAGTAAGAGCCGGTCCCCATAGACCGGTAAAAGAAGTCTTTTTGGAGGTTCAATTTTTTGCCTCCGTCTTCTCCGGCCCCATGACGGAATAGGATATATTCACCACCCTACATTTAATGCAAGAATTGACAACTTTTTTTGGACATGACTATGCAGCTTACATCCCAAAATTGGTGCTAAAATTGCATACCGGGCATCTCCATTTGTCGGGGGGTGTCCCTAGCGACCCCTTGGACTTGCTCTATTTGTCTAGTTGTGTCTCTCAACATAAATCGGAGTGGGGCCTATTTTCCCCATCTAGTAAAATTACATGCATCAATATGTACGTATGAATGTATGCATGCATGCATGCATCCATGTATGTATGTACACACACACACATACGTATGTATGTATGTATGTGTACTAAAACTACTAAAACTATATGCATCAAATAATGTTGATCAATTTTGATCAATTTTTGGCATACCCCACCAAAATCAAGACCCCCTTTGCAAAGAAAGGTAAGGAACACAAGTGCTTGTTCTTATGCTCATGAGACAACAAAATGCATGACATAGGCAACCAATGGGATCTTACTTTTGATGTTTATATGTATGTATGTATATATATATATGTATGTACATACATACGTACATATATATATATATATGTGTGTGTGTATGTGTGTGTGTGTGTGTGTGTGTGTGTGTGTGTGTGTGTGTGTGTGTGTGTGTGTGTGTGTATATATATGTATGTATGTATGTATGTATGTATGTATGTATGTATGTATGTATGTATATATATATATATATGTATATGTATATGTTGATGCATATATGTATATATTGATGCATACAATTTTGATATATGGAGAAAATGGACATGAAAACCATCTAAATTGGTTCTTGTCATTGTATTTGATATATGACATGATCCTACTTGGATTTGTAAGTCCAAAGATATGGGGTCCTAATTTTAGGGCCTGAATGCCTAAAATAGGCAGCGCGTTAACACGCTACCTATTTCATGCATTTAGGCCTCAAAAGTAGGAACCCATTGGCAACATAATGGGGTCCTAGTTTTGAGGCCTAAATGCATGAAATAGACATCACGTTAACGCGCCGCCTATTTTATGCATTCAGGCCCTAAAAGTAGTACCCCATATCTTTGGACTTGCATATCCAAATGGGGTCATGTCATATATCAAGTCGAACGGCAAGATCCAATTTAGATGGTTTTCATGTCCACTTTCTCCATCAACTAAATCTATATTCATCAAAGAATGTTGTTGATCAATTTTTGGCATACCCCCCCAAAATCAAGACTCCCATTGCAAAGAAAGGTAAAGAACACAAGTGCTTGTTCTTATGCTCATGAGACAACAAAATGCATGACATGGGAAACCAATGGGGTGTTACTTTTGATGTTTGTATGTATGTATGTATGTATATATATGCATGTACATACATACATATATATATATATATATATGTATTTATGTATATGTTGATGCATATATGTATATATTGATGTATATATTGATGCATACAATTTTGATATATGGAGAAAATGGACATGAAAATCATCTAAATTGGCTATTGCGATTTTATTTGATATATGACATGACCCCATTTGGATTTGTAAGTCCAAAGATACGAGGTCCTACTTTTAGGGCCTGAATGCTTGAAATAGGCAGCGCATTAACGTGCTTCCTATTTTATGCATTTAGGCCTCAAAAGTAGGACCCCATTGGCAACACAATGGGGTCCTACTTTTAAGGCCTAAATGCATGAAATAGGCAGCGTGTTAATGCGCTGCCTATTTTAGGCATTCAGACCCTAAAAGTAGCACCCGTATCTTTGGACTTGCATATCCAAATGGGGTCATGTCATATATCAAATCGAATGGCAAGATCCAATTCAGATGGTTTTCATATCCATTTTCTCCATCAACTAAAACTATATTCATCAAATAATGTTGTTGATCAATTTTTGGCATACCCCCCCAAAATCAAGACCCCCATTGCATAAAAAGGTAAAGAAAACAAGTGCTTGTTCTTATGCTCATGAGACAACAAAATGCATGACATGGGAAACCAATGGGGTCTTACTTTTGATGTTTGTATGTATGTATGTATGTATATATATGCATGTACATACATACATACATACGTACATACATACATACATACATACATACATACATACATACATACATACATATATATGTATGTATGTATGTATGTATATGTTGATGCATATATGTATATATTGATGCATATAATTTTGATATATGGAGAAAATGGACATGAAAATCATCTAAATTGGCTCTTGCCGTTTGATTTGATATATGACATGACCCCATTTGGATTTGTAAGTCCAAAGATACGGGGTCCTACTTTTAGGGCCTGAATGCCTAAAATAGGCAGCGCGTTAACGCGCTGCCTATTTCATGCATTTAGGCCTCAAAAGTAGGACCCCATTGGCAACACAATGGGGTCCTACTTTTGAGGCCTAAATGCATGAAATAGGCAGCGCGTTAACGCACTGCCTATTTTAGGCATTCAGACCCTAAAAGTAGCACCCTGTATCTTTGGACTTGCATATCCGAATGGGGTCATGTCGTATATCAAATCGAATGGCAAGATCCAATTTAGATGGTTTTCATGTCCATTTTCTCCATCAACTAAAACTATATTCATCAAATAATGTTGTTTATCAATTTTTGGCATACCCCCCCAAAATCAAGACCCCCATTGCAAAGAAAGGTAAGGAACAAAAGTGCTTGTTCTTATGCTCATGAGACAACAAAATGCATGAAATAGGCAACCAATAGGGTCCTAATTTTGCTGTATGTATGCATGTATGTATATATGTATGTATATACATACATCTATATCTATATGTATATATATATGTGTGTGTGTGTGTGTGCATGTGTGTGTGTGTGTGTGTGTGTGTCTGTGTGTATGTATGTATGTATGTATATATATATATATAAATATATATAAGTATATGTATATGTTGATGCATATATGTATATATTGATGTATATATTGATGCATACAATTTTGATATATGGAGAAAATGGACATAAAAACCATCTAAATTGGCTCTTGTCGTTCGATTTGATATATGACATGATCCCATTTGGTTTGTAAGTCCAAAGATATGGGGTCCTACCTTTAGGGCCTGAATGCCTAAAATAGGCAGCGCGTTAACGCGCTACCTATTTCATGCATTTAGGCCTCAAAAGTAGGACCCCATTGGCAACACAATGGGGTCCTAGTTTTGAGGCCTAAATGCATGAAATAGACAACGCGTTAACGCGCTGCCTATTTTACGCATTCAAGCCCTAAAAGTAGTACCCCGTATCTTTGGACTTGCATATCCAAATGGGTTCATGTCATATATCAAATCGAACGGCAAGATCCAATTTAGATGGTTTTCATGTCCATTTTCTCCATCAACTAAAACTATATTCATCAAATAATGTTGTTGATCAATTTTTGGCATACCCCCCCAAAATCAAGACCCCCATTGCAAAGAAAGGTAAAGAACACAAGTGCTTGTTCTTATGCTCATGAGACAACAAAATGCATGACATGGGAAACCAATGGGGTCTTGATACATACATACATACATACATACATACATACATACATACATACATACATATATATATATATATATATATATATATATATGTATGTATGTATGTATGTATGTATGTATGTATGTATATGTTGATGCATATTTGTAATATATATATATATATATATATATATGTATGTATGTATATGTTGATGCATATTTGTATATATTGATGTATATACTGATGCATACAATTTTGATATATGGAGAAAATGGACATGAAAATCATCTAAATTGGCTCTTGCCGTTTGATTTGATATATGACATGACCCCATTTGGATTTGTAAGTCCAAAGATACGGGGTCCTACTTTTAGGGCCTGAATGCCTGAAATAGGTAGCGCGTTAACGCGCTGCCTATTTCATGCATTTAGGCCTCAAAAGTAGGACCCCATTGTGTTGCCAATGAGGTCCTACTTTTGAGGCCTAAATGCATGAAGTAGGTAGCGCATTAACGCGTTGCCTAGTTTAGGCATTCAGACCCTAAAAGTAGCACCCTGTATCTTTGGACTTGCATATCCGAATGGGGTCATGTCATATATCAAATTGAATGGCAAGATCCAATTTAGATGGTTTTCATGTCCATTTTCTCCATCAACTAAAACTATATTCATCAAATAATGTTGTTTATCAATTTTTGGCATACCCCCCCCAAAATCAAGATCCCCATTTTGCTGTATGTATGTAAGTATGTATATATGTATGTATATACATACATATATATCTATATGTGTATATATATATGTGTGTGTGTGTGTGTGTGTGTGTGTGTGTATGTATGTAAGTATGTATATATGTATGTATATACATACATATATATCTATATGTGTATATATATGTGTGTGTGTGTGTGTGTGTGTGTGTGTGTGTGTGTGTGTATACACACACACATGTATGTATGTATGTATGTATGTATCTATATATATATATATATATATATATATACATACATACATACATATGTATATATTGATGCAAATCTTGATGTATATATTTATGCATACAGTTTTGATTGATGGAGAAAACAGGCATGAAAACCATCTAAATTGGCTCTTGCTATTGGATTTGATATAGGATATGATCCCATTGGGATTTGTAAGTCCAAAGATACGGGGTCCTACTTTTAGGACCTAAATTCGTGAAATAGGTAGCTTGTCAATGTGCTGCCTATTTCATGCATTTAGGCCTCAAAAGTAGGACCTCATTTGGTCCTACATGGGGTCCTACTTTTGAGGCCTAAATGTATGAAATAGGCAGCGCATTGATGCGCCGCCTATTTTAGGCATTCAAGTCCTAAAAGTAAGACCCCGTATCTTTGGAATTACAAATCCAAATGGGGTCATGTCATACATCAAATCAAATGGCAAGAGCCAATTTAGATGTTTTCATGCCTATTTTATCGATTTAATAAAACTATATGCATCAAATAATGTTGTTTATCAATTTTTGGCATACACCCCCAAAATCAAGACCCCCATTAGAAAGAAAGGTAAGGAACACAAGTGCTTGTTCTTATGTTCAGGAGACATTAAAAAAGAGGCCTAGTAGCCCAAAAATGGCAGCGCATCAATGCACTATCATTTTTGGGTTGCCAGGCCTCTTTTTTGTTGTCACACGAACATACATATGGAGGTTATTATACAATATAACTAAGAAGTAGTATTGAAGTAGTTCTACAATTTGGATGCATTAAGAGCATTCATATAGCAAGGAAGAATATAATAATTGAATACATTTTTTTTTCAATACATATTGCTAGTGAGACTACCAAAAAGAGGCTCTACCCCTCATGATGTCTCTGGATACAGAATATGAGATTGCTTGATGCTTGGATTGCAGTTGGAAACGTTGCGTGGGCAAAGCCACTATATGCCTCAAGTGTTGGAAATTGATGTATGGCTCAAGTGCTAGAATGTGCAAATCATGGCCAAAATCAAGACCCCTTAGAGATTCCATGAGGGCTATCCTTTTACTACTACACACGTCACCCTTATTCAAAGACAAAGTATTTCTAACCATTCCCAAATTGAGTTTGCCAATTCCTAATCTGATTGATTTCATTTACTGGACTTGCAATGCTTGCAAAGCCCTTGCTTAAGCTTGAATGAGCCTCTTGATTTTGGGGATATAATGGTCAAAAATGGCTTAACACGCCCAAAATCAAGAGGCTCATTCAAGCTTAAGCAAGGGCTTTGCAGGTCTTGTTTTTGGGTGGCAAAAGCACGAAAAATGACAGCGCATTAAGGTGTTGCCATTCTTATGCTTCCCCCCTCCAAAAACAAGACCCCCAAGCTATTCATTGGAGACACCAAAATGAGGAGAAGGATGATGTGAGGAGTAGAGGAGCTGGCCAATGAGGGGAGGGACAGCCTTGGAATTGCCAGCAACAAGCATGATGCAAGGAGGTGAGAAGGCAAAGAAGCAAGGAGGTGAGGAAGTAAGGAGGCGAGGAGGCAAGAGGCAGTCTTGAAGGGCAACAAGAGGGTGGAGGTGGCCGAAAGAGTAAGCAGGAAAGGGAGGGATGGAGATTGGTTGTAGGAAATGCTTGGATTAATGCTACAAATGCCATTTTTTTGTGTGTGTTTTGCAGCATGAAATTTTTATGGCATTTTTCTTTTAAAAAATACAACATTGTTGTGATTGATTGTGCTACAAACAACTCAAGCCGTAAAGCACCATCGATTAGTACAACAATATACATCACAAATGGATGCATACACTCATATACATCACCGATGGATGCATACACTTATACTCACATCAATTTCCAATATTGTATTAGATGGACCCTTAGCACATATGTGTGCATAGAAGACCATTTCCTACATTGATCCCTGATTTCATAGTTAAATTATTCCCTTTCTCACATTCTAACATGTGAAGATTTAATGTACATGCATTATGGGCACATTATATTACAGTTTATGACTAACTTTTTTTATGAATGCATGATACTTGTATATGGTCAAGGAAGGTATATTATCATTTTTGAATGACAACATTACTCTATGCTCCATTTTATCCTATATTAGAAACTATGATCACTAGATATTACATAAATGTATTGCTCCATTATATCCTATACTAAAAACTATTTTGACCCATATACATAATTTCAATTGAGGTTAGTACTCATGACAAGTGATGAAAACAATCTAATGATATGAATGAGATCTTGTAAATTTTGGATATATAATATGGGTACTATGTTGATTGAGCTATTTTTCTAAGGGAATATTTTCAACTTAATTACTAAATACATACTTACAATGGTGACCTGATTCCCATCTATATGTATAATCAAGTTTTACTTTGTGTTAAAAAAAAAGCTTTTGCATAAGGTCAAAATTCGAATAGTATTTATATTTGTTTGAGACTACCCATTGAGTTGGCTCCTATCCTTATATTGAACATGATAATGTTCATAAAGATTTTATGAATACAAATAGATAGCATTGGCTCTCTTTTTAGTGGTTGGGAATGAACCCTAAAAGTACCCTAAAATGACTATGTATTCCCTTATTTGTAGCATGGAAGTGATCATGGTAGAGTGGCATAATCCCTATTTTGCTTTTTTCATAGGTTCTTTTGCTACTCATGGTTGGCGGATACACCACGGCATAGATCCGAATAGATATTTGGTTTTTTGCTTCAACTTGCTTGACTAGACTTTCCTTGATGATTGTTCGATTGTGCATGACGAGTAGTCACTGGCTTAATTGATGCATTAAGTGCAATGTTTTCCTTAAAGTTTTTCATTCTACAGGATACGAGTTTGCTTATACGGGTGGAAATGAAAGCTTGTTAACGCCTGGTGCATATTTTCCGTTAGATGCAGTATGATACTAGTTACAGAGTGTCTTTGCCAATTATTTCACTTGAATCATGCTCCTCTTATGCTTGAGTTTGTGGTCACGTATTGAGTTTAACATAATAGTCTACAGGATACTGGATGAGCACTCAACATAGTGGTTAGATGCATTCATTTCTAGTTCCGATAGAACTATCATTCAGACATTGGTCATAATAGAAGTATGGAGGGCTAAAATCCTTTTTTGGCTCCCTAAGTTTTTTTAAGCATGGTATTGTCCAGATTACATAGGTATTTTCACTAAGCAAAATTAATCCTTATGATGAAAATGTGTTTTTTTTCTTTTGACATAGTTAGTTCTGTTTCCATGTTTTTGGATCAAATGTATGGATGATCTTCTTCAAGCATAAAATACATGATATGTATATGTAGCACATGATCATGTTTACATATTTTCAGTCATATATTCTACCTTGTGATCTATCATTATCTTGCTATGTGGATGTTCAATCTGAGTAGTGTTTGCTTTTTTTATCGCAAATTTTATGTATTGTTGTGTCTCTACCTCTCCACAACGACTCAAATTGATAGTATGGGGATGAAAGAGAAGTTAATTATGAGTTTCAATCATGCCTTCATTGTTGGAATATGTTTAATTTGCTTATGATCACATCAATTATTCCAATGATATTGAGAGGAATAAGATGCTGGATGAGGTTCTCACTCGCTTGAAACCTATTTAATCTTGCTCGCTTATTTGGGACTGCTCGCTTTTCTCCGCTTGCTTTTTGGTAATCCTCGGAGAGAGGGAACTCGACAGAGGGCTCACGGATGCGAGAGGGAGCTCACTGGAGTCCGTGGTTGGGTGGAAAATGAGAAGAAATCCCTCTATGTTTGAGAGTTCAAGAGGATAGTGTGGAAATGGAGGACATAGATTACGGTGATTATAGAAGGGGCACTTTAAGAAGGAGGTTCCTTAGGCACCACCTAAGAAACCTCAAACACAAAATTATCCTCTCTTGAAGAAAGAGGATTATGAAAGGGCCAGGCAAGAAAATCTTTGCTTCAAATATTTGGGGAAAGATCATGCTGCTTGGAGCTGCCCTAAAAATAAACAAGCGGGAGCTAAATCACCAAATGAGCCCCAAATAGACCTCCACAAAAACAGGTACATGCGGTGCAAGTGTTGTCGCTTAATGGTCTTGAAAAGTACATTGAGGTAGAGGTCTATCATGAGGATAGCACCCACATGTGTTGTCTATCATTGGCAATGTGGCAGCCCACCTTTGGTCCTCATGATTTAATGAGGATGCATGGAAAAATTAAGGGGCAAAGAGTAAGAGTGATGGTCGATGATAGTGCAACACATAATTTCTTGAACTACTCGTTAATTAAGAAATTAAAATTGCCCGAGAGTCCAAGGGCCCATAAATATGTGGTCTCTTTGTCAAAGGGCAGTGATTAAAAAGTTTGGGACACCATGATACATGGTGTAGAGGTGGATATTCAAGGTTATCAGGATGCCTTGGATTTCCAAATCATGCATCTGGACCGAACAGATATAGTGCTTGGTCGAGAATGGTTGTATAGTCTTGGGCATATCTTACAGCGGAGTTATCTTAATAACTCCATTATGTTTGAAAAAGAGGATAGAGTCTTCTAGATTCAGGAGAACATGATGCGCCCAACTCTCCTCTTATTTGCTTGATGGAATTGGAACGACTACTACACCAAGAAGAATGCGAGGTATATCTCTGTGAGCTTACTTTTATTGGTGATTTTACATATTTTGCATCAGAAAGAAGTAATATTGTTTTTGATAATGTTAAAAAGTATAAATCTTCTTTCAATGATTTAATTTTTGATATTAAAGATGTTTTTTTGTTTGATTTGCCTGATGGTTTACCCCTTGAGAGAG
The DNA here is from genome assembly GCF_047967505.1 of Dipteris shenzhenensis. Lineage (NCBI taxonomy): Eukaryota > Viridiplantae > Streptophyta > Polypodiopsida > Gleicheniales > Dipteridaceae > Dipteris > Dipteris shenzhenensis. The sequence goes on from NC_141624.1 coordinate 10,390,868, forward strand.
AAGTAGATCATAAATTAGATTTGATTATTCCTGGATCTACGTTTGTTTGTAGACCCCCATATAGGCTTAGTCAAATGGAGGAACATGAGGTCGAAAGACAATTAATGAAATACCTTAGGAAGGGCCAAATTCAACCAAGTAGCTCACCTTGTTCTGCACCAGTTTTACTGGTAAAGAAAAAGGATGTTACTATGCATTTATGTATAGATTACTGAGCACTAAATAAAACACCATAAAAAATAAGTATCCTATGCCTTGCATTGATGAGCTCTTTGACCAATTGCAAGGGGAAAAATATTTTACTAAAATTGATTTAAGGTCAAGATATCACCAAGTACGAATTAGGGAAGAGGATGTCCCTAAGACATCATTTTGTACTAGGTATGGGCATTATAAGTTTAAAGTAATGCCATTTGGATTAACAAATGCTCTAGCACCTTTCATGACACTTATGAATAGTGTCTTAAGGCCATATTTAGGAAAATTTGCTATAGTATTTTTAGATGATATCCTTATTTATAGTAAAACCAGGAAAAATAATTTGGAACATTTGCAAAAAGTGTTCTAGCTGCTTAGAGATAATTTACTCTTTGCCAAAGAATCCAAATGTGAATTCTTTGCAAAAGAAGTGAAATACTTGGGACATATAATATCCCAAGAAGGGGTTCGTATGGACCCTGAAAATGTAAGGGCTATATTAGAATGGCCACATCCTACAAGCCTAGAAGAATTACAGATATTCTTAGGTTTGTTCGGATTCTATAGGAGATTCATCTAGGATTATGGTAATATTGTTGTTCCGATGACGGACTAGCTTAAGGGGAAGGGAAGCACCTTCATATGGGATGAACTTCAAAAGAGAAGTTTTGAAAAATTAAAAGTAGACATAGCAACAGCTCTTGTCTTAAAGGTAGTGGATCCACATGAACCATTGGTGGTTGAGATAGATGCTAGTGATTTTGCTGTTGAGGCAGTACTTTTACAAAAAGGTCAACTAGTGCCTTTTGAAAGCAAAAAGTTAGATCGTGCCCAAAACATTACTCAGCATTTGAGAAGGAACTGTATGCTATAGTTCACGCTTTAAAGAAATGGAGGCATTATTTATATGGTGCAAAATTCGAGATCATCTTTGATCAAGAGAGCATTAAGTGGATTTGCAATTAGCTAGAGCTTAAAGGTAGAAAAGCTAGATGGGCTGAATTAATGCAAGAGTTATATACAATTGGCATATCGAAAGGGGAAGTTTAATGTGGTAACATACTCTCTTAGCCAAATGCCAATTGTTAATGAGTTGAGTTTTACTCAATTCCCTAGAGTCCTTAAAAGGAAAATGTGAGTTTGATCGTCACTTCTCTGAAATATGGAAAGCAATTAGAAGTAGGGATCCAACTAATTGAGAGGCTTTCACTGAGGAGTTGCATGGAAATGGCAACACACCACAGGTTGGTGATAAAGGACTCAAGTGGAGAAAATATACTATTGAAGATGGCTACTTGCTTTACAATGTCATGATAGTCAGAGTGCTGGACACCCGAGAATCGAAAAGACACATGTGCTTCTGAAAATACAATTCTTTTGGCTTGGAATAGGTAAGGACATCCAAGATTATGTATTGAAGTGCCAAAAATGCTAGGTTAATAAGATTGAACACCTTAAGGTAGGAGGTCTCCTACACCCATTGGAGATTCCATCTAGCAAATGGGAAAGCATCTCCATGGATTTTATTGTGGGATTACCTAGGACACACAACTCTGTGTGGGTAATTGTGGATCGGTTGATCAAGATGGCTCATTTTATTCCTGTCAATGAAGATGTTAAAACTCTAGAATTAGCTAGGTTATTTGTGGAGCATATTTATAGATTGTATGGGCTACCAGCCAGTATTGTTAGTGATTGGGATAGTAAATTTAACAGCCATTTTTGGAGGGTTGTGTTTAAGAGGTTAAAAACTTCATTGAATATGAGCACCATGGATCATCTACAGAGTGATGGTCAAAGTGAAAGAGTTAATCAGATCATTGAGGATATGCTTCGAGCATATGTAAGTAAACGACAAACTAATTGGGAACAATATTTGCCCATATTAGAATTTGCATATAATAGTGCCAAACATTCCGCTACAGGTTTTAGTCCGTTCATGATGATGTCTAGATTTCAACCAAGAGCCCCAATGGCAGTGGGACTAGAAAAAGAGAAGGTTCAAGCGGCCAAAGACTTTCTTGAAGATATGAATCAAATGCTTATGTTAGCTAAAGATAGCATAAGAAGAGCTCAGGATAGAGCATGAAGTTATGCAGGCCCCTACCGTAGAAGGTTGGAGTTTGAAATGAATGAGAAAGTCTACCTCAAGGTATCTGAATCTTCAAAATCTCTAAAGATAGGTAAATGTCCGAAGTTGTCTCCTAGGTATTGTGGACCATTCACAATACTTAAGAGGATTGGAGAACTTGCTTACAAATTAGCCTTACTTGAGGGATGTAGAGTACATCCAGTTTTTCATGTTAGTAGGCTAAAAAGAAAATAAGGAGATGATGATAATCTCATTGGAAATGAAGTCCTAGTTGAACTCGTTGAACCTACATATTTACCACATGAACCAGGAAGAGTTTTATAGTAGACAAGAAAAAAGAACGCGACACACAATATGGCAAGAATGTCTAGTTAAGTGGAAAGATAGAACTGAAGAGAGTTCAACATGGGAAAGGGTAAGCAATGTCTAGAGGAGGTTTCCCCATTTTGTTTTTGAGGATGTAAACCATTCTTAAGGGGAAGGGAATGTTACATCAGCCATAATCTCAGAACCGCCTGGTGTGGTTATTGGTGAAGCGAGAAACCAGAGGGCTTGACAGTGCTTGCATCAATGGGAGTGTAGAGGGTCGGGGACTAGGGATTACCATAGGCCTAGGCAACAATATAGAGTGCATAAGTAAGGCCTAAAGGGGCATAGAGGTTCTAAGGTCCAAGCAGGGAGGTCAATGCAAGAACTAAGGGAGTTTGAGTCCTCTGAAGAGGGGGATAAACCTTTATTTTTGCCCAAAGGGCAGAATACAACTATAATAAATGGGGGTGAAAGACTATATTGAAGGACATATTCTTCACTGGAAAGGAATGGGGAAAAGTACGGTATGGAGGAAATTGATCCCTCATGTAGAAGACTGTGAACTGATAGAGAAACAAGACCGTGATGAAGTTGTCATGCTGGCTCATGTTGCTATTGTCAAGTGTTGATGCCTAGACCCAAAGGTATCCCTGTAGATGCCACTAGAGAGGAGCTGATTTATTTCTCCTTTGCCCAACATGATCCTATGCATTTGGACTACTACTGTGGTGGCTAAGGGAAGTGCCTAAATGTGGATGATGAAAGAGACCATGGGGGATTCCTTTTATAGCCCCCCCAAGGCATCGAATTGTATCGATGAGGCTAGGAACTATCTCGATCAGGAGCTGAACAATTGCCCCAACCTAAGGTAAGGTCTGTCTGTCAGCCGACCTGGTAGTTTCAGTACCATGTGATGCCCTACCATGTGGTGGCTATCTAGAGTGGCACCTATATGGCCATGTAGTAGCTGTCGTGGCAATTGGCAAGCTACGAGTTGTTTGCAGCATGCGATAGGCTACATATGCCTTTGATAGAATAGTATAGTAAGCATCTTGAGCCTCCAAAACCAACTATTCACGATGAGGGTGAAGGTATGAGGGACCAACTCTGAGTAGTTGCTCAAAATGTGGACCCAGTTCAGTTTTTTTTTGGGCAAAAAAAGTTTGTGTTATATTAGAATACATCATCATCAACATAAATATTTACATGTTCTTTGGTAAAGAACAACCAGCCCCCATGGGGAGAGTTTCATCAAAACATTTCTGAGCAATATTCTTGAAGTAAAAAATAATAGCAACAATAGAGTCAAAAGAGGGGGACATAGGAGTCATCAGTGTCATCTGTATTGTCATCATTGAAGTAATCAGAGTAATTGAAACTCTCAGAGTCCCCAGAGCTATCAGTGTCATCTGCCTGGGCTTCAATGTCAGAGGTTGGTTCCTTCTTGACAGTTGTGGAGGGTACCTGTTTAAGAAACTCAATGATCTCAGCGAGGAGGACTACAAAGGGCGTGGAATTATCAATCCCCAAGCATCTTTGAGTGTGTTCTTGTAAGTCAGCATTGAAGAGGGCAGCCTCTTCTTTGAAACTATGAATTATTTCTATGATTTTCTTCTGGTCCTACTCAACCAGTTAACAAATAGTAAGTTAGCTTGCAAAATAATTTGATTAAATTGAAGATTATTCCTGGTTACCCATATGAACCAAAGTGCATGTGCTCTCGGTGTCCTGTTTTGTCCTTGTAGAGTCTCTAAGTAAGATGGCCTTCCAATTCACTGGCTCACCAATTAGACTATTTTCCAAACCTTTCTAGCCATAGGACAAGCCACAAAGAGATGGAAGATATGTTCATTGTTAGAGGGGCAGTTCATACATTTACAATTACCCTTCTCAATCATGAGTCCTCTGACATTAGTCCACATAGCTTTATGCAATATGAGCCACATCAGGGCATATATTTTGTCTGGAATTGAAGGAGACCAAATGGCATAGAACCTGAATTTTCATTTCTCTTTGGAGTCATGAAGTTTCCACCTATCATTAAGAACCCTGTAGAGATCTCCCATGTCCCTGCTTGGTTTGGGTATAGGGAAGAAAGAGGTACTCTCCACCCAGCTGAACTCTCTACTATAAACTAGGAGGGATCCACCCTTCCACTGTTGGCTGCCACTCCAAAGCTGTATTCTACCCAAAACAAGTGACTGGCTTTGATTATTTAGGCTGAACTCTCTCCTAATCTTTGCCCATGTTTTCCACCTTAGTTCAGCTCCACAGCTGCCCCCAGCTTTGCAACCCCTTTTTAAAGAGGAGCTGCCTTACCTATTTCTTCATCAGAAAGCACAGCTTCTTTGAAAATAGCAAAAATCTAAATTGAGTCCAAGGTCATAAAAGCTCCTTTACTTGAAAAGACAATTTGGTTTCCCTTCAAAAGCTGTCCAAAGAGAGACCCACAGCTAGATGCCTTTAGGTTTGCAAGGCTTTGGGTTACAAATAGCTGACAGCATGGGGTAGTTTTTCCACTTGAGGACTCTGAGTGTTGTTAGGGAGCTAACATTCCTAAGGAGAAGTTGAGCCCAATCTTCAAGAGGGTGTAGGATTGCCTTTAAAATCCATGTTGAGGAGAGTTTTAGAGCAGCCTGTTCTATGTCAATAACTCCTAATCCACCCTTCTGCTTGGGTTTGATATAGAAGTCCCACCTGACCTTGGGTATCTTACCTCCCCATAGAAAAGATATGCAATTTTTTATGAATCTGTTAATTCTAGCTTCCATGCTATGAGGTAGAAGATAACAATAGGGTATATGCAATGGTTAAGAACAGTTCTTCTTCTTGCCAGACTAGCCTGAAATCCTCTCCATTTCTCCATCTTGTTTTGGAATCTATTCATGAACCAATCCCACCTTTGCTTGAGGGAAATATCAAACCCCATGGGGATACCAAAAAGCCTGAAGACCGAGCCATGTTTGATCCTTTGGCATCCCATCTCTTCCAAAACTTGCTGTTCATCCCCTTTGAGGGTTGCATATCCAATTTTAGAGTGGTTGATTTTGGACCCAGAGGCTTTGCAAAATATCTCTAAAGACTTCATGGCCACCTTGATATATTATGACTCATTCTTGAGGGTTAAATTTGTATCATCAGCAAACTATTGATAGATAAGGTGCTTGCTTGAGGGTAACTCAATACCTTTCAACTTGCCTTCTTGGCTTTGTTGATGAAGAAGCCACCCCAACGAGTCTGCAGCAATTTATCTATAGTCAAAGGTTTCTCCAGGTACTTGTTGCCAAAGCTGAGAGCAGTGTTTTTTCTAGCTTCCTTGCAAAGTTCCCTGGCTTTAGTCACTTCATTGTCTACTTGAATGGTGGAGGATAGTAAATTCTGAAAGTGAAGCTGAATGAGGTCAATGTTCTCCTCATTAGAAAGAGCCAAAGAGTTGTCGGCTTTTCTAAGAAGGGGGACCTCTTCATAGGACCTTTTCCTTCTAATACTTTTGAAGTACTCCTTGGTTAGTCTGTCAGCTTTGCCAGCCCACCAATCTCTGAATTATACTTTAGAGTCATTTAGAAGAATCTACTCTTGAATCCTAAACTCATTTCTTTTGAGCACCAAGTTAGCCTGTGGGTCCCCCTATCTAGCTAGGGTCTCCAAGGTAGTAATCATGCTCTGAATGCTGTCCATCCTCTTGGCCCTAATTTTAGCTCTATCCTTTCTAGCTTTTCTGAGGAACCTTTGGGTTTGGTAAACTACAGTACACCAGGATTCACTGGCAGAGGGAGAATCAGTGAAAGCCTTGAGCCAAATAGCTTTAACACCTTCTTGAACACTCAAGTTAAAAAATTTGGGATCAGCCTTAAACCATGAAGTGGTTTTTTGGCCCAAGCCAAAGTCACACTTCAGAAGGATTGGCTTGTGATTTGAAAGAAAGAAAGAGGAGAAGACCTAAGCCTGACAAGAGTTGGTCTGGCTAACTATATCTTGTGACACATATATCCTGTCAAGTCTAGCCTCTCTTTTGTTGTCCCCCACTTAACTATTTGACCAGGTGAAGGTGTCCTTCATCCCCATGTCCACTAGACTTAGCTCTTCTTTCAAGTCCTCCCAGAGGGTCAGTTCTCTACCTCTGATGATTGTTCCTTTACCCATCCATCTATCATTGGAACTTTCCACCATGTTAAAGTCACCAGCAACAAAGCATTTATTTCTTGCACAGAAGGAGTGACTCCTAGCTAACCATTCTTTCCTGTGTACTGTTGGAAGCATAAAGTGAAACCATTGTGAATGTCTGCCCATGTGTCATGCATTTAACCATAATCCATCTGCTCTGTGTATCCAATTCCACATCCAGAGTACCTTGAGCATAGTTATAGAGTAATCCAATTACCACACCACCCTTGCCCTCCTCATGGTCAGTGAAGAACCATTTCCTTAATTTGTCAATAATAGTCAGTCTCTTCTCCAAAGAGGGTCCAGAAACTTTAACTTCTTGCAGAGTAAGGAAAGTAGGGGAAAGAGCATTAGTTCTCAACCAATAAGCTAACTCTTCTCCTCTGCCAGGGTTAGTAAGTCCTTTGACATTGAGGGAGAGGATGGCTATTGGTGTACTTGACATTCTTCTTAGTTCCCTTTCTAGCCCTAGGATTGGGGTTGTTTATCTAAGGGGAGGCATTTTTTCCTTGAGAGAGTTTTCTCTAGCTTTGTACATAGGTAAAAGCCTTACCTTGGTGAGCAATATCCTTTTCAACCCCCATATCTTGATCACCCTCTAGGTCTTCCTCACTGATTTTTGAAGAGGCCATCTCATCCTCTTTGTTTATATCCTCTTCAAAATCTTTTGACCAGCCTAGTTCTATCTGAGAATCAATGTCTAGGTTCTGATTTTTCTTTATCCACTCCTCAGTTTCACTCTTTGCCAGGGTGTCAAAAGCATTGTTAAGAGCTATGGTGTCATCAATAATCCCTTTGCCTTTATCCTGGGGGAGCAAGGGTTTGACATGGTTTTTCTTCTGGAGAAGGGCTTTTTCGGTAGGAGCTAGCTTGGGGATCCATTTTTCAACTTGTTTACTACTAGTAGGTCCAAGATAGGTAGAAGGAGAGGGTGGGGAGAATTCAATACTTGAGCAAGAAAGAGGAGCATGTACATAATGGATCTAGCTCGGTACCTTTGACTTCCAATCCAGACACCAATCTCCTCCCAGGATTCAACATAAAGGCCAACAAAGCATACAAAGGGACGATTTTGATTAACAACAGACAGAAGCTAGGGCCCACACTTGCCAAATTTTAATGACAGACGGAAGCTAGGGGCCACACTAGAGTAGCAAAAGGAGGGAGGAAATATCTTGGATGGAGGGCATGATGCTGCTCATTCAGACTTTCCTACGAGCTTTGATCCAAAACTATATGAAACTATGCATATAGACGATCGCCAAAAAACATTGGATTAGCCGGTGAATTGATAGTGTAGGAGAACCCAATGCGAACGATTGAAAATGATGATTCCCAAAATCCTTCCGTGCAAGGATGCATCAAAGCTTCATGCAGAAAAAATGCAACATAGGGAGTGATCACCGCTGTGTGACTTGCCCATGCACAATGCAAAACACATCGCAAAATACATAGCATGCCAAATAAAAGATGCGATGCCAAATAAAAGATGCGATACAAGCAATACAACAAGCAAGAACGTCTACTGCAAAGAAGATTCACGTCAAGCCACAAGCAGCTCCTCCAAGCATTTGGAATGGCGGAGGGTGGAGAGAATGCTGGAGGGTGGAGGGTGGAGGGTGGAGAGAACTGTTGAGATATCGAGCTCCACTCGTGATATGCCAGGGTGACCGTTGTGCATTTATGTCACCGACTTGTTAGCTGCAGATGTGGTTGGTACACCGCCCATGAATAATAGCTGGATGACAACTATCTTTATGTACTCTAGTTAGTGGCTCAGTTAGTATGCCACCTTAGTTAGCTGAGTTTGGTTTGAGACCCACATATAGGGTTCACCTATTCTTTTGTACTTAGAGTTCTTTTGGCTTTCACAACTAAGAAGAGGAAAACTATTTTCAGCCTCCACCTTTGTGTATATTCCCCCATTGTGTATGTGAGAAAGTTGCAAGTGAGACTCCTTCCTTCTCTCCCACTCTCTTTACATGGTATCAAAGCTCTGTGATAAGGAGCTCAAGAAAGCAATCCAAGTTCACAGTGTCCTAGTAAGAGGATCAGTGTTGCTTTCCTTTTTTTCCGAGTTTGGGAGAAAATCTCTGCTGGTAGCATAGTCGAAAAGTGCAAGAGTGCACTGTCTCAGATTGGGATGCCCTTCGCGGTGTGGCGAAAGGACACTATATGCTACGGGGCCCGTTTTGGTGGCGAAAGTATTCCACAGGCACTCAGGAAAGTGCCCTGTTTTTGCTGTGCAACCACTATTCTGTAGGTCGGTGAAAAGTTATCGCAGAAATTACATCGTATGCCTGTGTGTAGAGATATTGGGAGTGACAGAATCATTCTTATTGCCTGTTGATGCATAATCTGCACTAAGAAGTGACTCTGTGGTCAAACACCACTTTCGTCAATTTTGCAGATTTGCCCTTGTGAGGCAGAAGTTGTGTTTTTTTGCAGTCATAGAATATTTTGCAGTGTTCTATAATGGTGTCTGATGCTCTTTCACAAACTGTCACTGAAAAGCTTGACAAGAACAACTTCCAAGCATGGAAGTTTAGAATGACAAATTTCCTTAAGGGAAAAGGCTATTGGGAGTCATTACTGGAGTTGAACAAGAACCAGTTATTCCTAGTGTTCCTAATCAACAGGAGTTGCAGGCATTAAAAGGCTGGCATGAGAGAGCCAGAAAAGCTATGTACTGGTTGTCTATCAGTATTTCAGCTTCTATGATTGTGCATATTCAGGATGCAAGCACACCGAAGGAGGCATGGGATACTTTGACAAAAACGTATAGCACAAATACGCAAGCGAGGAAAATGCCGCTCAAGCAGGAGTTGCATAATGTGCAGAGAGAAAATATGAGCATCAATGACCACCACATGAAGGTGAAGAAGATTGCAGATGCACTTGCTTCTTGGGTCGCCAGTGGAAGATGATGATTTAGTTTCTGTGACCTTGAATGGTCTAGGAAAGGATTACGCACAATTTCGGACATCCATTGCCATCCGTGAGAATTATCCTAATTTTGAGGAGTTGATTGCTCTTCTAATTTCTGAAGAGCAGAGAAATGCTGGTGCATCTTCTTCAAGAGGAACTTCAAAAGAAGCTATCTTCTACTCAAATGCTGGAAGAGGTAGAGGCAGAGGTAGAGCAGGCCGATTTGGAGGCCGTGGCAAAAATCAGAATATGCAGCAAATTCAAGAAAACCAGTCCTATGGAGGAGGACATGGTAACTTTAGAGGCAGGGGGAGCCAAAGAGGTCGTGGTGGATGGCAGACAGGCCAAAATGCAAACAACAATGTTGAATGCTACTACTATGGTAAAATGGGTCATATGGTTAAAGAGTACTATAAAAAGTAGAATGACATCATGACTGGAAAATTACAGCAAGGCAATTATGCATCCTCTAGTAGACAGGGTGATGACAGAAATGAGCATCTGTTTATGGTGCAGCACATGACCAATTCTATGACAAGTGCAGAAGAAAGCAATGATATGTGGTATGTTGACTCAGGTGCGTCAAACCACATGATAGGTCATGCAGAATAGATGCAAGAGTGATGATACTGCACATCCTATTGTGCAGATTGGTAAAATTCCTTTGTCTATGCAGGATGGAAAAAAGGAATACCTGTCTGATGTATTTCATGTCCCGAATATCACCAAGAGCTTGGTTTCTATTGGTCAAATGGTTGAGTAGGGCTTGCAGGTCAGATTTAATCCTCATGGATGCTTTGTTGAGGATATGAAAAATAAAGGTCGCTTGATAGTAAAAGGGAAGAAGAAGGGCAGGATGTTTACGTTGGATGTGGACATGCCTAAATTGAGTGCATCGATGTTTGCACATGGGACCGGTGTAGTTGCAGATATTGATATCTGGCATAAACGCATTGGTCATGTTAATGTACAGCGGCTTAACTTAATGCAGGCCCAAAATATTGTTGCAGGATTGCCTAAGTTCAAGGTTATAGAAATGCATAAGGTATGTGAAGCCTATCAATTTAGAAAACAGGCAAGGAAACCATTTCCTAGACATGTTCAAGAGAGTAAGAGGCCATTGGAATTAATCCACTCTGATGTGTGGACTACTAAAGCTACATCTATTGGAGGCTATCATTATTTTGTCACTTTGATTGATGACTACAACAGAAAAGTTTGGGTGTATTTTATGAGAAAGAAAAGTGAAGTGTTTGGGCATTTCAAAGCTTTTAAAGTTATGGTTGAAAAAGAAACAAGCCTACAAATAAAATGCCTAAGGTTAGATGGAGGGGGAGAGTACCTCTCAAATGAGTTTGCAAGGTTCTTGTAGGAGCATGGCATAAAGGATCAATATTCATGTAGTCATACCCCATAGCAAAAGAAAGGAAAAACAGGCATATTGGAGAGGTATCTCGTGCCATGCTCAACGAAAAAGACCTGCCAGATTATTATTGGGCTGAAGCAATTGCTATAGCAGCCTACATAATGAACAGGATTGCCACTGCAGCAATACATGGCATGACGCCAAAGGAGAAGTATATTGGTAGGAAACCAGATGAGATCCAAGTTGGATCCAAAAGCTGAGAAGTGCATCTTTATTGGTTACAGCAGAAAGGGTATAGATTCTATAACCCTTCTACACAAGTTTACAGTGAGCAGAGATGTTTTTTTTTATGAGATGAGCAGCTGGTATAAACCAGTAAATGTGATTGATGATGTAGATGCACAAAATGGTAATGCTGCATAGAATTCACAGCAGTAATCACAAAATATTAATGGACCTATAGTGTCCTCTATAAGTGGTTCACATACTTTGCCATGGATAGGCAGATTGAGAACAAGAGGATCTCCTCAAAGCAATGCAAATAGTGGTATGCAAGTATCACGAAAAGGAAAAGAGAAAGTAGATCAGCCCATGGTTGATGTGAATGCAGCTCACTCTTATGTGGATGGTGAATCCAATGGCTCAGAACAGAGCCTTAATGATGAGTTGGGTATTCCTTCTGTTGTTACACCTAGAGTAAGGAAGACAAGGGATGTTTTGAGAGCACCTAGTAGTGAGCCTATTTTGCACAGGTCTACCAGAGCTAGGTATCCTATGGATAGGCTGAAATATGATGGATTTACATTCATTCACTATGCCTATATGGTCAAAGTGATACATGAACTAGAACCCACTTCTTTTGAGTAAGCCATGGGAAAAGAAAAATGGGAGAAAGCCATAGATGAAGAAATGGATGCCTTGGAAGCAAATGCTACATGGGAATTGGTGCCTTTGCCTAAAGACAAGAATGCAATTTGCTACAAGTGGGTTTATAAGGTGAAGCACAATGCAGATGGTTTTGTGAATAGATACAAGGCAAGATACGTTATCGAGGGGTATGCACAGACATATGGCATTTATTATGAAGAAACATTCAGTCTGGTTGCAAGGATGGCAACCATAAGAGCAGTCATTGCTATGGCTACATCAAAGGGATGGTCTTTACATCAGATGGATGTAAAGAATGCTTTCTTGCATGGTGATTTGCAAGAAGAGGTCTATATGGAGCAACCACCAGATTATGTTCATGATGTTCATCCTAAGTTTGTTTGCAGGTTGAAGAAAGCCTTGTATGGCTTGAAGCAAGCACCGAGAGCATGGTCTGACAAGATAGGATAGTATCTTGTCACTATTGGCTCTTAGATTTCCAAGGCAGATTTCTCACTTTATGTGAGAAACATAGAGAAAGGCATTATGCTGCTTGTCATTTATGTTGATGACTTGATCATCATAGGTGATAGTGATGAAGATATCCTTCATGTGAAAATGCTATTGAAGCAGAAGTTTGAGATGAAGGATTTGGGAGAGCTGCGTTACTTCTTGGGCATTGAGGTGATTAGATCCACAAGTGGGATATGGCTCTTGCAGAGGTAGTATGGATTGGACATGCTGTCCAAATATGGGATGATAAGCTGTAAGCCTATTTCTATTCCTTTGGAGCAGAATGTGAAGTTGATCACAGATGCAAGTGAGCTTTTGGAAGACCCTACTATGTACAGATGCATAGTAGGAAGTTTGATTTATATGAGTATTACTAGGCTAGATTTGAGATATGCTATTGGGTTGATAAGTCAGTTTATGCAGGCTCCAAGGAAACCACATTTGGATGCAGCTAGACACATACTGAGGTATGTGAAGTCCACATAGCAGTATGGACTATTTTATGAGACTAGGGTTCAGATACAGTTGCATGGATACACTAATGCTGATTGGGCTGGTAGTATTTCTGATAAACGATCTACAAGTGGATATATGTTCTCTTTTGAAAGTGTTGTAGTCACTTGGAGCAATAAGAAACAGCTTACAGTTGCCTTGTCGAGCATAGAGGCTGAGTATAGGGGTGCAGCAATCACTACATGTGAGGTAGCTTGGTGCATAAGCTACTTTATGATATGCATCAGGCCAATTGTCATTTGTTGTGACAACATGAGCAGTATACACTTGGCAAATACCAATCTATCATGCTAGAACAAAGCACATTGAGGTGCATTATCACTATGTGTGGGAGAAGGTTCTAGTAGGTCTTATTGATCTAGTTTATGTCCGCACAGAGGATCAGGTAGCTGATATATTCACGAAGGCATTGGGTGCAGAGAAGCTGCGCAAGTTCAAAGACCTGCTTGGGATTGAGCTCGAGGGGGAGTGTTGAGATATCGAGCTCCACTCATGCTATGCCAAGGTGATCATTGTGCATTTATGTCACCGACTTGTTAGCTGCAGATGTGGTTGGTACACTGCTCATGAATAATAGCTAGATGACAGCTATCTTTATGTACTCTAGTTAGTGGCTCAGTTAGTATGCCATGTTAGTTAGCTAAGTTTGGTTTGAGACCCACATATAGGGTTCACCTATTCTTTTGTACTTAGAGTTCTTTTAGCTTTCACAACTAAGAAGAGGAAAACTGTTTTTAGCCTCCATCTTTGTGTATATTCCCCCATTGTGTATGTGAGAAAGCTGCAAGTGAGACTCCTCCCTTCTCTCCCACTCTTTTTACAAGAACGTTGGATGAAGTGGGACTTTCTATAGCAAGGCATTGGTGGGAGCGATCATGGAGGCGGGAAATCTATAATAATAGAGGGGAGTGGGCAATTTGGGAAGTTTCTTCCGGTGCAGCCAATCCAGCATTGCAATGCTGGGTTGGAATTCATGAAATCCTCTCCTACCAGCCCAGAAGTCCACTGCCGGGGAAGGGGGAGAGTGGAAGCATGGGGCTATGCATTCATAATGCCAGTAGGGCTGAGCCAGCCCTACTGGCCTGCACGAGGAAGCACTCTTAGTAGCTAAGAGATATTTGAAATGTAAGGATGTGTGTGTAAATTCATCGCATGCAAAGTGGTTGTAATGCTTAGGCTGTTAGCCTCTTGAGTCTCATCGTCACCTATTTGTAAGGAGCATTCATCAATGAATAGACACAATTGATTGCATCTCTTTCTCTCTGGTTTGCATTCACTTCTTTGTTTAGAGTTAATATTTGAACATGGTATCAAAAAATTAGTTTGCCCCTGAGCTTGATGCACACCTAGATCAAGGTATACTGCACTTCAATGATGGAGGATGAAGATCCAGTCTGATGAACATGGATTGTTGACACCCCCATGATTGATTAGAAGGTTGAGAGTGGTGTACATTCAGCAAGTGACATTAAGCCTACAATCTTGCACTTTGGTAGAGCGATTTAATGGAGAAAACTACCATACATGGAAGATAAGAATGTCAACAATCCTTCAAGCAAAAGACTTGTGGATGATTGTGAAAGGAGACAACAAAAAGCTTCCAAAATAGGAAGAAGATGAAATCAAAGACTGGGAACGATAGGACACCAAAGCAAGGCATGAGTTGAAATGAATTCCATGGCCAACAAAACCTATCTAAGTTGCCAATTGATCAACATGCATATGGACGAAGGAGATTCCATCACCAAATACCTACATTGATCAATTAAGATTGATCGGAATGACCATCACAGAGGAAGAAGTGTGCATAATGTTCTTGAACACACTGCCTGATGGGTCAACGTTTACGTTGGTGTAGCCAATCGCAAAACTATTTTTGGGGCCATTTTGGGGCTGCGACATGATGCGCTTCTGGGTGAATATTTGAATTTTGCATGAACCCGCACTCTCACCAAAAATTTTCCCGACATCATGAAGGCACACTGGCATAATAATGAGATGCAATATATTTATTCTAAACACAGCATAGCTCGGCACACAGCATCTCTGCACTGCTTCGTGCAGCACAGGCACAGTCTCTGGCCTAAGCCGCTTGACCACTTATCATTGCATAGCCTTTTGCTCTTCATCCATGAGAATCCCCCATATCACATTGTAGTAACTTTAATAAATTCTTATTAGCGCAAGATATAAATGTTTTAACATCTTGCAAATGGATTGAGATAAGATAACTCTTTTAGAGAAGCAATTTAGTATTAGAAATTTTTTCCAAGGTCTTGGCCTATATGCTTTTAGAAGCAAATATAACTTAGCATACATAGCATACGGCTTGATGTGTAGGATCCTTATCTCAAAATGATGAGTGATTATGACAAAAGAGAGCTTCTAACATTCAAACAAATGCTAGCTTGCCCAATACCAAATTTGCGAGATGTTGGAGAGCCTTCCAAGTTGCAGAGCCTTCTTCACAGAGAGCCTTCCGAGTTGCAAAGCGTTCTTCACAAAGGGCAAGGCTATGTATGTGATGCGTGGATTCTATATTGGTGTCACATTTTTGTATGCCCTGATAAAAATAAAGGTTTGAAAAATTCATCAAGATTAAAAATTTTCATGAGGGAAAATTATAAATTTTCATAAAATTGTAATATGTTATATAAAAAATTTACCACTTGTCACTGGGCACCGCACCCATGTAGATCATTAAAATTGAAGGTTGTCTTGGAGAGACCACTGCTCTAGTTCTTGGCGTAATAATTAGATGCAATCTATCATTCTAAACACCGCCGCAGCGCAGTCTTTGGCTTTTGACCACTTGTCATCGTGCAGCCTTTTGCTGCATCTTTTCGTGTAGCCTATGCAAATCATAGGTTGGCTTGGAGAGACCACTGCGCTGGCTTTTGGCATATTAATGAGATGCAGTCTATCATTTTGAGCATCGCCTCAATGCAGCAGTCTCTAACGACCTACCATCGCTCAAAATTCATGGTTGTCTTCGAGATACCACCGCGATGGTTCTTGGAGTTATAGATCCATTATCTATTTTTATGTATTACAGGAGGAGGTCTATGAGGACCAGCGTGTTGGTAAATAGAAGGAGACCTATGAGAGCCACCATGCTAGTTCTTGGAGTTATACATTTGTGTACCAAGGAAATGTATTCCATTGTGCAACCAAGCAAATGCAATTAATGATATGGCCCTTGAGGGTTCACCTCTAGGGGCAAGGGCCATATGGACATGCCATTTCTATCCACTGGCATCCTGGATATTGTATAATGCATGTCGATATGGCCCTTGCCCCTAGAGGGGACACCTCAAGGGCCATATTGTCAATTACATTTTTTGAAAGTTCAATTGTATTTTTCTAGATGTATCTCCATGCAACCACAACGGTGGGTTGTTGGAGTTATTTTAGCACTATTTTGGTCATAAACCAAGGAAATTGTAGTCCTTCTTTCCTGGTATTTTAGTCCTCATTGCAATAAATATAAACAAGGGCAAAAGTACAATTCATCAAGTGAAAATTGAGAAAAAGAGATTACAATGTATATCTACATCCAATAACAGGTTATATAAAAATTAACAACTTATACCGAGCAAAAATTGAACATAGGATCTTACATTTATAAAAAATCGGCAATTGCTGAGAGCCTTAAAGGCCAAAAGATTACAACTAGCAACCATAACCATTCAAATATAAAAGTTAACAACACTGCATACTGAGAGCCTTAAATTGAATCAAAAGAGATTACATAAATGTAATAAAAACTTAACAATTACTAAGAGCCTTAGAGACAAAAACATTACATCCAGTGAGCCAAAAGATTGTTGAGAGCCTTAGAGGCCAAAAGATTACATCTAGCCATTACTGAGAGCCTTGTCTGAGCAAAAGGGAATTTGTACAACTCAGTTTTCTGCCAGTTTAGCTTGTTGCATTAAAAAAATATAGGGAGCAAAGGAGGATATGATGGAGAGGTTGAAGACCATACACATTGCTAGGACTCAGATTATGGCCCCCCCAACAAGTCGACAATACTCTACTCTGAAAATACTGAGGCCTTCATCGACATCTAGGGGGAACCCATACAGCACAGCCATAAAGAGTCCCTCTGTGAGCATGTCACCTAATGTGGTGGCATGCAGATGTGGGGGGAATCGACTATGGGAATGAAGGGTCTCCACTAGTGCTAGCATTTCTACTCTAGGTGAGTGCAATGCAATCACCTTATATGAGAAGGCAGATAACATTGGGATCACAAAGCATCGAGGGGGGGTGGTAGTACACATGTTGAAGATGAGTGGGTGAGCAACAGATGAGATGGGAGCAGATGAGTGACGAGAGTTAGAGGAGGGAGCGTGGAGCAAAGTAGAGCAGGGGCAGAAAAGAGCTAGAGGAGGGCTGTGGAGCAAAGTAGCAGAGTGTGTGGAGAAAAATAATAGAGTAAGGGCAGATGAGAGCAACATAGTAAAATGTCAAATGCCATGGATCTTATGTCAAATGCCGTGGTGGCTGAAGCCTGTGATTCCATCCATATTAATTGCAAGCCACCATGGTGGAATCTTTGACTCCACCCCAAATGGGGTGGTAATCATGAAGTAGATGCCATGTGGTGGGTGAGTAGGCCACTCCGGTGGCTAGTTGGAATCTTAGCCATGACAAATGCACCTGACGAGAGCCACCACCACGAAGCAGTAATTCCCACAAAGGTAAATCATGAAGCTCTAATCACTCATTACCATGCACTCTAGTTATCTACTAAGCATGCAAGCCTAGTGACTGGTAATTTTTACTGCACTAGTAGTGATCATGTATGCTTAAGCCTGGTGATGGTTGGCTGGTAATTTTAATTGCCAGCCCTGTGGAATCGTAGCCATGATAGACATGGCTGTAATCACTCATTACCATGCACTCTAGTACTCTATTGAGCATGCGAGCCCGATGATTGGTAATTTTTAATGCACTTGTAGTAGTGATCATGCATGCTTAAGCCCAGTGGTGGGTGAGCGATGGCTGGTAATTTTAACTGCTAGCCTGATGGAATCGTAGCCACAACAGACATGGCTAATGAGAGCCACCACCACCGGATAGTAATTCCCACAAAAGCAAATCATGAAGCCAAATCGCCTCTAATCCCTCATTACCATGCACTCTAGTACTCTTTTGAGCATTCTAATCCCTCATTACCATGCACTCTAGTACTCTCCTAAGCATGCAAGCCCAGTGACTGGTAATTTTTACACTCATAGTAATCATGCATGCAAGCCCGGTGGTGGTAACTGGGAGGTGAGTAATTGTAGGCCATTGTGGTGGCTGGTAATTAACTGCTGCTAGCCCAATGGGTCTTAGCCACCACCACAGACATGGCTAGGAATCTTAGATGCCACCACCTCTAATCACTCATTACTATGCAAGTCAGTACTACCACCTTGAATTAATCAAAATTTGTGCAATTTCTTTCTCCCTTACAATCGGACGGCAAACTCAAGCCTCCACTATTCCATTTCCTTCACTGTTTTATCTTCTATCCCTCTTGACCATTTCTATCTACCTTGCACTCTTCCTGCAACTTCTATCCCCCCTCATAATGGACCCTGCACAGTCCGAGAGCTTCTCACACAATCTTTCCTCCCCCTCTGTAGCACAGTGTGAGAGCCCCTCCTCTCCTGATCTTGAAATCTTGACATATGGGAGCTCCTCTCTCGCTCTTCAAAATCCCAATTTGGATGCTCTCCAAAACTTCACCAAGTTGGTAAAGGAGGTGAACGTAAAGGAGGGGTAGCTAGTCTATCAAGGTCAAAAGAGTACCATCAATGAAAGCATGATTGAAAATGCTCTAGGAATTTTTGGAGGCAGTTTGCAAGCACACTTTTTCGAGAAGAAATGGAAGAGAATCCCTCTCTAATTCCTTGAAATTAGGAAACACTAATTGGAGGCCCTTTTGAGACCCCATTTCTTCCCTAATGCTTTCTCTCTGGTCTACGTTCACTTCTTTGTTTAGAGTTAGTATTTGAACACTGCTTTTTAATATTGATTGATGATTTTAGTTCATACACTCGAGTCTATCTCCACTGCTGCAAGAAGAGAGAAGCTTTCAAATACTTTGTTGATTTCCATAAGAAATCAGTTGTCCAAATGAGCCACCCAACCATTGAAGATTTTTTTATCCGACGAAGGTGATGAATTTTGCTCTAAAAAGTTCAATGAATACTGCGCTGCTCATGGCATCATGAGCCAAATCACCATCCCTAAGACATCATCTCAAAATGGTCTTGCCAATCGAAAGATTCACACCACTTTTGAATCATCTCGGATGATGCTCAGCAACACTCATCTCCCCAATTCTTTCTAGAGTGAGGCAGTGGCCACAGCCATCTACTTGCCAAACATATAGCAGGTTTCACAATTTGACTCCATATGAAGTGTGGACTGGTCAGACTTGAGTCATCTTTGTGTCTTTGGCTCAATCACCTATGCACACGTGCCCGACACTAAGCAAAGAAAGCTGGATCCAAAGGCCAAACACTGCATCCTCATTTGCTATGGGCATCCATTTGGCATCAAGGCGTATAGGTTGTATGATCCTTGCACACGCGTTGTTATGTATTCATGCAACATCAACTTTTGTGAAATCCCTTAGATCGATCCCTGTGGCTTTCCCTCTAACAACACAACTGACACAGCTCACCACGTTTGATAAAGATGCAGAGGATACACCTTCTCCTCCACATGCATGACCTCCTCCAATGCATCGCCACCAGATCCTCCCTCGATGATACCTACCACACCAAATATGATCCCTTCTACCACCACAAATGCTCAGATATGCCAAAAACCCTCACTTGGGCGCACACAACAACTCCCACTTTCACCTCCCTACCCGCAGTCCACGACTGACTTTGAACACTCAAACATTTTCTCCAACAAATACCAAGTGAAATAGACATATTCATTGTCAAGGACTCCAACATCAATTACGACTACAAATCACCAAGCAACAATCAAATAACATATTTCATGATGACACAATCATTACGACAACTTATCAAAGTCCCAACAATGATTCATAGCTCCACAATTGACCATATATGGACAAACAAAAAACTAAAATCAAAAGTAGCAGGAACAAACTTCGTGTGCTGGTCGTACCACTCCCTCATATGCACTACATTTAACACTTAAAATTTGCTACAAGAAAATCGATCCAGCCTAAAGACAACCTTCATTCAAAGGAGAAGAGCATACAAATGCTCAAAAGAGATGCGTGCCTGAAAAATGGCCCACTATGGAGCAGCAATCATGTCCATAATAGAGAGCCTCATCACACCCTCAACAAACTTTTGCCACCATAAAAGTCTTTGAACACTCTTGCCCTTAAATGTTGTCAAGTTCCATAACTTTCAGGCACCAAGAGTTTCCATTAGTAAGGGAATTTTAGCCTTATTTCTACCATCGTTGCAATGAATTGATGCAAGGCTGCAAGTATTCATTCCCACATCCATGGGTGAAAATGAAGCGCAAGCCGCCATCATTTTCAAATCCTTGCATCACAATGAAGGCAAAGCTTCTGTCACTATAGAAATTGCTATTAGACCCTGGTGATACATCCTTACCAGTTGCTAGCAAAGATGGCATGCTTATGATCTTCGACGATCTTCAATACTACAATCAATGCAACAATGCAACTTTCAGTAGTGCCATCCTCACAATCAATGCTCAAAGTCTTCATGTAGCCACCTTGCAAGCCCTTCCATAGATATCTCCTTGGCATATTTTGGGTACAATTCAAGAACTCGTTCACTCGTGGTCTCAATGTAATAGTCAAACTATGAGCATGGATGGTCTTCTGCTATCAGGGGGCCATCTAACCACTATCGGGGGCCATCTACTATTCCCATTCTCTACCATTAGTCATCCATATTTTGATTTGAAATCATTCCAACTCCCAAATTATCTAGGTTCTAGCAACTCCTCCTACCTCCATATAGGTATTCTCCTCACCTAGCTAGATACGATTCACATCTTTTTGAATGTGTCAGGCATTAGCTAAATCTCAAAGTACTACTTGGGAAAAATCATCTATTTAGACACCTATTGTTGCATAGGCCTTGAGAATTTGTAAGTCATCTTTGGAAACTCAGGTTATGCGCCTGTAATAATATTTTGTTCTAGGAAAATATGGTAGCTCATTACTCGTTAGGATGAACTGTTGCTCTTGGCACTAACTATGCACTTGTGTATAATGACTACAGGAATTATAGGACTAAATTGAGTTTCAATCCAATGAAATAAAAAAATTTCATGCATCCATCAAATCCTTAAAACGTGAGTTCATACATTATAGAATTCAATTTGGGGACATCATTTTAAGAGTGCACCTGTACCCAAAACAATAGAACAAGTCATCATCCCTATAGGGTTTCAACATTGAATCATTTCAAGGGTATTAAATTTCCCAAAATATTAACCCTTGGTAGTTTTGATTGCCCAATCTGAGTAGCTACGTAACCAAGTAACAAGACACCACAAACCAAGTAGCTAAGTAACCAAGTACCAAGACACCAAAAACTAAGAATCCAAGACCAATATTAATGTGAGTAGCTAAGTAACCAGGTACCAAGACACCACAAACCAAGCATCCAAGCAACCAATTCTCGAGCAGCACAGACAAGTAGGACAAAACTACATGGGCAAGACAATTGGTAAAGCTCCAAGTCTAGATGTTACTTTTGAGTATTAAAGTGTAAAAGAGGATATAGAATGGGTTTTGATTAGTTGTGCCCAAGAATTAGTGTCCTAGAGTTATTATTAAGCTAAAGCTGGTCAAGGTTGAGGTAGGTTTCTGCCTCGAGCTAAGGCATGTGTGTGAGGGTAATTGCATCAACACCTTATTGACTAGCACATCCTTTGCAACTATGAATAATTTTAATGGGCATCAAGACCTTTTTTCTTATAGCAATACAAGTGGTTCATTACTTCCACATTTGCTCATTCTATCTATTTACTCACTCATTCACCCATCTCCACAAGGTTCTTCCACGCTTGCTACAACCCTTGTACCATGTACATGATGATCGTTCTCTACATCCATGGATCGATAGTCACGAGTGCCAAGCAGAACAAGGAGTGCAAGAGAGGACATCTTCATGAACCAAGCACCCTTGTAAGCACCAAGCACCATGCACACACTAAGCGTCAGGTAGTCATAGCTAAACTAAGGAGTGAGGGGAAAATACCGTCACCATTTAGTGATTTACCATTGGTGGAAATCATTATACAGTAAGTTTGTTGGCTATTTTGATGGAAGAAAGTGCCTAACCATTATTACTCGGGAGACCCTAGTTAAAAAGTGCAAACGTGTTACATGACTAGGGATTTGAGTTGATGACAATTAAAACTAAGGAAAGGGAAATTGCATATCCAAACCAATCCCAATGAGTTACTTAAGAGTTTTAAGCGCCTAAGGATCTCAAGGTCCAATATTAGTTTCCTCAATATGTTGAAACTTGGCTGATGGAACTTCAGATCTTGCTAGTGAGGAAGTTTGATCTCTTCCAAGTAGCTATTGAACTAAAACCCATTAGATTAAGGAGGATAAAATAGCTAAACAACAACATCTCTATCCAAGTAATTTTATTGAAGATGTCATAGGTGAAAGGGAGATACCGAGCCACAACTCACAATCACCCGGCTTGTTCTAAACAACAGTTCTAGAACCAATACAAGAGTCGAATTTGAGGTCAACAAAGGAGCCCAAAATAGTGATCATCAGTACTCATGTGGTTGATGATTATCTTCAAGAAGTCAAAGAATTATTCATGTAATATAAGGATGTTTTTTCTTGGAGTTATGCAAACTTGAAAGGTGTTTCTCGAGAGATTTCTCAGCATGAATCCCAATGCTAAACCTATTTGATTGCAAAGGTACATAATAAATCCTAACTATGCCAAATAGCTCAAGGCCAAGTTGGATAAGCTCATACAAGCTGGATTCATCTATTCAATTGATAGAAGTAATTGATTATTTCATATTGTGGTAGTGTGACACAGAACTAGGGGTCTCGTTTTGGTCATGTCTTAAACACACATATTGAAGAAGAGAAAGCAGGTTTTGGCCTTAAGCAAAGCCAAAAGCTCACTCCTCCTCTATTTCCTTATATCAAAATAAAGATATATACATCAAAGGTGAGGTTGTAATCTTAGCACAAGAAATTATTACGAAAATGGGGAAGCATGAATTTCAGCCAACCAGTCAGCCCCAAAAGTAAGAGTAAGCCTCTGGAAGAACATCTTGTAACTCAATACTATGTGAACTAATATGAAAGGAGGAGTGAATTGATAAGGCTGATTTGGCTGGATTGGATGGTTGGGCTGAAGCATTTTTCAACGACACTAAAGATCATGGGATTTGAGGAAATGACAGACAAGTTTCAAGGGAAATTGATAAGACCATGCCAAACAACAATCTACTTTGATCATATAGATATAACTTTCTCTATGCTACCAAAATAGCAAATTGAAGAAATAATTGGTTCACCATCAATTGTCCTTTTGGGCACATTATGACATGTGTCTTAATAGAATATGCTCATGATTCTTTAAAATTTGAGAAAGTCACGAGTCCTCCCTCATGGAGCCCATAGGGACTCTCTTTTCGAGATGTCCACATCCTCCCTACTCTGCATAGGGATTCAAGAAGGATTCCTTCTTGAGTCCACACTCCTCCACATGACCTCCACACACTTGGCATGTGATCTCTCCTAAACTATTGAGCACACATAAACATTAGGCTGAGTTTTTTATATGACTCACTCTTCTTATTTTCTAAAATCCCATAATATCTTTCTCACAAGTAACTCTAAACCCATACCAAAGTATTTATCATTCATCCTCTCAATCTCTTACATTATCTTTGACAATGAAAACAAAGTGATGGCTACATAGAAGGCTATTGCTTGATCCTGAAAATCTTATCAAACATACATAAAAGTGATGCCAATACCAAATAAAAGATATCAAAATTTTGTGTCACATTTATCCCTCCCCAGCAGATCCCCAAGCTTTCCTTGGGGTTCTATTGGCCTGGTGTTCGATGATAAAAGATCATCACTTGGTACTTATTGGGCAAATCTAGGAATCTCTTGGCCATCTCCATCTTCCAATACATAGGTGTTATTTTCAAACTTTCCTTTACCCTAAAAGGGCCTTCCCAACATCGTAGAAGTTTCTTATCTAGTCGCTTCTCTATACAACCATAAAACCTCATGACCAAGCTTCCTTCCTTGATTTCTATCTTCTTCTTCTTCTTTGTGAGAGTGTCACAGTTTCTTCTCATCTAGTCACTTCTCTATACGACCATAAAACATGATGATCATGCTTCCTTCCTCTATTTCTAGCTTCTTCTTCTTCTTCTTTATGAGAGTGTCATGCCTTACCTTGCGCTGTTGTTGTGAAGCTTCCAAGTTTTGAAGTGCTTGAAGCCACACGTATCATCCAAGGTCTCCAGTTGCACTAGGCTTTGGGAAAAGTTTCTTTTTCATCATTTGATCATGCAAACGATGTGCGAAGGCTTGTAATTTCCAAGTCTATTGGCAAAATGACCTTCATCCCATAAACTAGTTGAAAAGGCATAAAACTAAGAGAAAGCTTATGAGTGGTTCTATAAGCCTAGAGGACCTCTAGCACATGCATATCCCACTTCCTTTTTGTGGCATCTGCTCGTTTTGACATAGATTATCTTCATTCACATAACAAAGACCATGTGGTATGCAAAGACTTGGCCGAGGAATTTCTGATAATTTCCTATTCCCAACATGAATGTTAGGGAAGGTTTTCAGAAGGGAGACCATGTAGTTAGTAAGGAAAGTTTAGTAATAAGGTATCAAGTACTACATAGTATTTGTTACATGAGACATAGGAATTTCTGATAATTTCCTATTCCCAACATGGAATGTTAGGGAAGGTTTTCAGAAGGGAGACAATGTAGTTAGTAAGGAAAGTTTAGTAATAAGGTATCAAGTACTACATAGTATTTGTTACATGAGACATGCTTATAGACGTTGGAAAAATAATCATGGCACATGGATACCTACGGATTGTGATGTAGTGGACACCATAGAGGTAGAGATACAAATGCCAGATGGTGAAATCTATTGTCTTGAGGTTATAGATCATTGGAGCTTGAAGCACATTCGAGAATATATTGCTATCACCTTTGATGACAATGACTTTTTCTTTACACTGAATGGAAAGATAGTAGTAAGGTGACTTGAAGTAACATCAATGCTCGATAAATAGAATCCTCTTTGAACCTTGGCCATTCATATTGGTATTGAATAAATTTAAGAGTTTTTGAAATGTGATGTCTTTTGTGAAGTCGAAGTTCATGATTTTTGGATTCTGTGCAATGAGTTTATATTAGTTTTTTGAATCTTTTAAAGGGTGATTTCTTTGGAAAAAGGTCATGGAAAAATATTCTCATGCTTTATAGTATCTAATCATGGTGATAAATTTCAAAATTAGTTCCTAAATGCACTAGGAATAAGCTAATATATTTTATCGCCCAATATTTTATTACCCATATTATATAAAACGTCACCTTTGCCTTTTAAGATTGTTTTAAAGAGTCCAAAGTCAACTATATAAAGGCCTTAGGGCTAAAGATTTCCTTTATTGTGTTTATTTCCTAGACAAAACCTCTTCAATGCCAACTCATACTAGCTTCCACAAACCTCCAATGGCTACCCCCCGTGAGGCATACCACAACTTTGTGGCTTCTACTCGTTATTCAAGCAGAGAGAGTTACATGAGATTTTTTATCATGAGATAGATGTGATGGCCATAGTCTAGAAGCACATGGATCTTTTCAGTGACCTTGGCCCTTCTGACCAACATTGTCTTTGCCTTTGCGTTGCACTAGCTTCTCAAAAACACCTTGGGCTTACAACACGTCCGTTCTATCAGCTTTTGATATTGTCTCAAACATCCGTGAGCAGGTTCCATGTTTGTGCAACCTAATTGACTTGTACACTTGAACGACGCCATCGTATCAGAATGGCATATCCTACATCAACATACTCATCTCGAAAAACATTAGCACATCTTTGCAACCAGATATTCCACAAAGCATGGCTATGGATTTCCATCCAACTCTTCTGCTTTCTAGACGGCATATCACCCAATAGGATATAAGCATTAGTTAAGTAGGATGGCAACAACTTGGCTGCTAATGAGACTCCAGATAAGAGTGGGAACAGTCCAGGAATAGATGTGGGATATCTTCCAAACCTCTATGGCATCTCTTATATCTGCCTTCCCCCCGGCCAATCATCCCAGCTCTATTAGAAGCCGAAACTGCCTTGTGCACTATCAGCCAAAGTAAGCACCCATGTTTCTCAAGGATAGTCTTGGTCCAAATTATATGAAGTCTCGTAGCCCACTGTGCCATGGAATCACTTCGATGCCATCTTCTACTAATAGTGATAACTCCTCTTGGCAGTCAACGCTCAGTGGAACAGGTAAGAGCTTGTTCATACTTGCCCACCTAAACTCTTTGTGCGTCAAAGGGAGTCTACTCCCCATCCACACCAAGGCTTCCCTATCTTACAGCCACCTTCTCTCTTGGATAAGTAGCAAGGGTCAAACCTGTTGAGTTTGTAGTCTCTTTTGAACACTTGATCATCTTTTTTGGTAGCACTAGTTCTATCCCATAAGTCTTGCCAAAATCTAATCCCTTTTTTTGTTTAATCTTAGAGCCCCTTTAATAGATGCTTCCTTAAGAGCAGTATTCCTCCAAATTAAAGAAAACCAAATAGAATCTTTGCTACAAAAAGTGCTCGTCTTCTTGGAAGAACCTTTCCAAATCAATTGAGGCCTTAAGATTTCCTGGGCTTTCCACACACCCTTCCATAGCTCCAAACCTTTGGCCACACATGGTTCAACCCCCGTCAGATATAAATGCCCTGGTCACCACAAGAGGTTGCAGATGGAAGCAACGGAACAGATCAATTACCATGGTATTGCCGGAGGCAAGATTTTACCAAGTCCATCGGATGCACCTTCAAGCCCTATCATTGTCAATGTTGTGTTCCACCTACACTTGGTGTATCCTAAAGAGGAACAAATCTAGTGATCTCATGTTTTTGCTCAGACGGTCAATCATGTTTTGTCTCAGTTGGCTGTCTCAAATCTCCCTTTTTTGGATGCAATGGGACAGAGTAATACTTTTGTAAAAATCAAACGTTTTAATAATATAATATAACTCCTCTTTTCACGAGGGGAGGGGAATAAGTTGAACCACTGACCCCGACCCCACAAAGATGAGTTCTTCCAATGGTGCTCGTGGCTTAGGAAGGGCCATCCGCTTTGAGAGATTTAGTGGAACCCTGGGAAGTAATTTTACAAGATAGAAAATGTGGAATTCTTTTCATATACTACTCGAATCAACGGGCGACTGCAGTTGGACGCCCAAAACCATGGAGCGCCACTAGGTGGAGCAATAGATCAACCATGGACCAACTTCCAATCGAGGAGATCTATTTTTTCTCATGTTGGCCCACGAAGGCCTACCATTGGCCATTGGCTAGTGCAAATGCATAAAGACGAGAGCTGCAATATTGCTATGCACGCGACCTAGAGATGATAGCAAATTGCTTGTGGAGCTACCATCAACCCAAAGGATCCAGTTGGGTTCTCGTAGGATATTGGCCACATTACATGTGCTTTAGGGCACAGGACTAGCTCAGGAAGCTTGGGAAGGCTTGGGGCTAGGCAAGGAATTCTCGGGTTGAGTTGCAAGGGCGCAAATGGATTAGGGTTCGAATTAGGGTTTTTGTTATTTTTAGGGGTTCAGTTTTCAGTCACGCACGTCAAAGCAAGCTTAGCTCTTCCTTGCTAGTCTGGGTCTTGGATCGTGTTGCAGACCCACACCTGCTTCCTAAGTGTAACCCAAGACCTAGCAGAGGATCCAAGGTCTTCGGGCGCACCTAGTGGTATGGGATGCCAGGCTGGTTGGGACCTGGTTGGGAGATGTGCCAACGGCTCAGCTCGTGGCTCCATCCTAGTTCTCAAGTCTCATCCTCACGGACGTCATGGTTGAGTGGTGAGCTAGCCTACACCCATCTTTGTTGTTTCTATGGTTTCTTCTTTGTGTTTGTTTGCAGGTGCGAGATTGCTGGAGCCTGGGAGGACGTGTCAATGGTGAGCTGGCCTTATCTCATGGACATCCTTCTCATTGATGAGGAGAGGATCACTAGTGAGGACCTCCTTGACGCCTCCCCGACGGCAAGCTTTCTCCTCCTAGGGGCTGTAATTGCCGAGCACCACAGCAATGCCACAAGATTTCTCCTCCTGGGGGATGTAATTGGCAAGATTCTGGCAGTCCTATCACTGCAAATTAAGAGCTGCACTACCAGACTGAGGCAAGCAATACTTCCTTTGCGAAGTGGAATTGAGTCCACCAACACCATATGAAACAGATTTGTCCCCTTCAAGTCGACCTATTTAGAAAACAATCAATATTTCTGCGGGAAACAAGTTTTAGTGGTGATGATACACAAAATAGCCTTCATGCAGTTACAGAGTAGAAAAAAAATGTTTCGGAACAAAAAGCCCCATTCATCTCTGAGTTGAAGAGAAGACAACCCTCGTAGCTTTGTATTAACAAGCAAAGTATGTTTACATTGTCAGATTTGAGACCATCGGGTAGCAGCACCTGCTTTACTGGGATTTGGATATTCTCTGTTGGTTGGACCCTTGGTTTTAACAAGACCCTGTATTGCTCTCAAAAAACTCATCTTATATTGCAACCTTCTTATTCAATCTGAAGGTTAAACACGTAAGCTCGTGCAAGTGTTACATTTAAAAAACTAAAAATGTGCAGACATCTGAATTCTACATACATAAACCTCCGCAGGGATCCCAAGCCAGCCAGCACAGAGAACAGATAGACCAATTATATTAGACTTTGAAGGGGCTACTGATTGCTACAATGGGCAATGACCTTTCCTGTTCTTGGCTTGCTCTTGACAGCAATCCAAATCATACCATTCTTGCTGTAGCCAAAGGCAAACTGCTTTCAATTAACATCTGCTTGGACAAGGATATGTCATAGCACATATTATGCAGAATGGGGCTCAGTGCCATCATGCAGCGCACAGCAAACAGCTGCCTTGTGATGCCCTTGATAAGTCCTTATTGCATCACCAGTTGATACATCCCAGAGTTTTGCAGTCCTGTCAGATGAGGCTGTAAAGAAGACTGGACAATTTCAGCAAGAAAGTAGTCATACAAAGCAGAGCTTTTGAAGATTGCAGCAGGGTTACAAGTGTTAATTCATTATTCACCGCTCACTGAACATACCAGTGACAAGGTAGGCACCGTCTACAGAGAAAACACAATCCCATACCCAACGTTGATGACCTGCATCATCACAAGTTGTTCAATACATGCTATGTGTGATCAATCAGAGAAAATGTATAATAGAATATACCTGAAAGAGTCCGTTCTAATGTAAATCCATCAACATTCCATATTTTGACACTTTGGTCCGAGGAAGTCGTAGCTAGATAACTGCATCAGAAAGTAAGCATGAAAGCCCCCACAATACTGCCGAAATTGTAAAACTCCATTAAATATAGAACTACTTTGCGGTCGATAACATAATCAGATGGCTAAAGGTAGCAAGATGAGAAACCTTACCGATTCTCACAAAACTCTGGAGACAGAAGGCACTTCAGGATGTAGGCTTTGTGAGCTTGCAGCTTGTGCAAAGGCTCAAAATTGGTCATTGTCTGCACTAAAACAAATACGTATGTTCAGAAAGCATGTGCCAAAAGACCTTCTAGAATCCAGTCAAGATCCTGGTTCTTGAAAAGGCTCCACCTGATTCTCTGTTATGAATAACAGAAGATACATGACACCTCTTGGGAAAACTTGTGAGGACCACCAAGCTTTTGGTCGATTCAAAGGAGTACATCAATGTGGAAGAGAAATTTAGGAAAGTACATGCACCTGATTCCCACGAAGCAAACGCCAAACATAGCACGTGCCGTTATTGTTTGCTGCAACTACCAAACTTCCATCCCACATCACTGTCAACGATCTAATGGCTGTGTCCACTTCTGGAACCTGCAGAGATCAACACATTCAGACCTAAATTATCCAGAACTTCACTAAAGTTTCTAAGTATCCTGCCAGCTACGAAATGTATTTTGGTTTGGGATCATTCGAACTAAATACATCTCAAAAAAAACATGAAGGATTTGCTTTTGCATTAGCAATGCTAACAATGTTTCTCTACGAAGCTCACAATGGTTTTGTAGCTTGGTGTGGGCACCATATGTGCAAGCGAAGGAGGGTGTGTCATATATGCAGAAGTGAAAAGAGAGAGAGAGAGAGAAGAAGAAGAATATATTATCGTCCTCTGAAGACCAAAACCGGCCTATCGGACCTGAGCAATACA
The DNA here is from genome assembly GCF_047967505.1 of Dipteris shenzhenensis. Taxonomy (NCBI): domain Eukaryota; kingdom Viridiplantae; phylum Streptophyta; class Polypodiopsida; order Gleicheniales; family Dipteridaceae; genus Dipteris; species Dipteris shenzhenensis. The sequence continues at coordinate 10,421,275 of NC_141624.1, forward strand.
ATATCACAAGTACATGAAAGCTCCTCCCGAAGATGGGAGGGTGGAAAGAGAAACCACCTTCTAGGATTCAGGTGGATTCCTATGCTTGAAGAGCTTATACACAAATGTTCCTAAAGCTGAAGGTGACCCTTTATGCAGCAAATCAGCCAGTTTGTTATGTCCCTCAAGGAGGTGATTGAACTCTTCCCTAATGTGTGCATAGTGAGGGCATATCATTACCATGTGTTCTTCTGTTTCAACCATACCTTGATCAAGGAGGTGATTGAACTCTTCCCTAATGTGTGCATAGTGAGGGCATATCATTACCATGTGTTCTTCTGTTTCAACCATACCTTGATCACATAGTTGGCATATTCTACTCTCCCTTGGCATCTTTTTCCATCCCCCTGTTTCTATTTGCAGCTGGTGTGATCGGGTGCGAAGTGAGGCTAAAGCCCTCCGTTTATGCACTGCTATAGGTGTACATATGTACTTCTGCGTTGTTGTCTCCCTTCCTGTATAAATTGACCAATATTCGGGGTTGATATATGTGCGATAGTACTCAAATTTATCTTTGTTTTCTGCTGTTTGCCATTTCCTGTGTAGTGCATTCAGCAGGTCATAATGAAAAGCCTCTTCATCAATCTCCTCTGAAGAGTAGTTTAAATACTCTTCTACTTCCCACTTCTTGAACCATTTTTTTAGGTCCTGTGCCCATCCGGATGTCAAAATCTTGCCCTTGTTTGTCTTTTGAAGCTTCTGACTTTCATTCCATGCTCTCTTTGGTAGCCTTTCATTATCCATGCACTTGACCTTTGTGATGTATCTGAGTACTCTCTTCAGAGCATGTAGCTCTATGGGTATACATCCTGTCTCTAGGAGTAACAAAGAGTATGGTGTAGTAGCCTTGATGCCCAGGTGCCTCCTAATGAAAGACTTTTGCATTTTCTCTATCTCATTCCACGTTGATGGAGATATACTCCCACCCCATACCTCTACTCCGTAGAGTACTGTCTGTATCACATATGCCCCAAAGATCATATTTCGTACTTGCCACCTTCTCGTATTGCTATTGTTGCACTCATTTTCAAATTGGAAGTATTTTGCCCATCCTGCATCAAGTCTCCGTTGCACACAGCTGTTCCATCTATTATTGGCGGGGATTTCAATACCCAAGTATTTGAATGAGTGCACTGTCTCAATGGGTTGTCCTTTATATAAGATTTGGAGGGGGCTGCTTGGCTGTATAGTCTTGACTATCATGAGTTTAGTTTTGTTGACATTAATAGCCATCCCACTCTCTGCACAAAATATGCTGAAGATATCCATCATTTTTTGCATCTTACTTTCACTATCAGTGAAAACAACCACATCATCTGCGTAAAGAAGCAACCAAATCACGAGACCTGCTAGATGAGGGCTGTATAACTCATCTTTACATGCTTCTTCATTCACCAACTCCTCAAGTCTATCAATGCATAGGCCGAACAAAGTGGGTGAGAGCGGACATCCTTGTTTTACCCCCATATTACTATAGAACTCTTGTGACATCCCATCCTTACATTTTAGTTGACATTTTACTTTCTCATAAAGTCTAAAGACAGCAAACCTTATTTCCTCGGGCACCCCTATGCATTCCATTCTCTTAGAGAGAGAGAGAGAGAGAGAGAGTTGTATTAACCTCTTCGGAAGGCCTCACGGGCCTATGAAACAAAGTACAATCAGTAGAATAACTCATACAAGCCACCATGGGCTTTTTTTTTTTGAAAGAAAAAAAGAAAGTTGTATTAACATCTTCGGGAGGCCTCACGGGCCTATGAGAAAGAAAGAAAGAAAGAAAGTTTATTAAAGTCTTCGGAAGACCGATGGGTCTATGAGACAGAAAAACCTGATACAATGAGCTGTGGTAGTGGAGTTACTAAACGAGCATCCACACCAATGCAGAATGCAAAAAATGCAAAATGGCAGTACTAAGTCCTACAGCATAGTCATGTCGATAGTCAACTATATATCAATCTCAGCATCATCGTCATCATCATCATCATCATAATCGTCATCATCCTCATCATCAGCAGCACGACATCAGGATGGATGAGGCAGTGGAGGCATGAGGTCAGCAATAGAGCACTGTCGGCCCCTCAAGGGTGCAGTCCTAGTACGTCTCCTGGTCATAGCTCTACGTCTAACCAGGGCCACTGTGACCCCCATCAATCGGGCTCCGACCCTAAACAAGGAGGGGATGTTCCTAAGTATGATCTGTGTGTCAACCCTCTGTCTGAGCTGTAGAGTCACAGGTTCCGGGTCACGGTTATGTCGAGGTCTCGTCTCATGGGAGTCTATGTGATCTGGCTGAAAGAACTCCGTGATAGCTCTTTGAGAGGCATCAGTCGAGGAAGAAGTCTACTCCTGTCTCCGTGCTCGGAGTATCCTCTCGCGGTGTCTAAGCACCTCATGAATAAAACCAGCCAAACACCACCGGTCTGGGTAGGAGAGGAGACGAGCCAAAACCCCATAACTATCTCTGAAGAGGCAGTAGAAACACCCTCGGATCTCATAGTAAACAGGACACCTGTCTCAACCTCCTGCATGTCACACAATGTGCATATGCACCTCTCCCTGGGTAACCGCTCTGCTCTGCCACTCTCGATACGAAGTCTGTGTGAAGAGACTCGGAACTGCCTGAGAGAGATCCTCAGTAAGTGGGGTAGGCGAATCTGCCTGTATCCTGGTGGATCAATGAAACCCTCCGTTGTGATATGAAAGAAGTGATCTCAGTAGAAGCCTAGCTTCACTGGAAGATCACTCGAGCCCAACCAAGTCCGGAATGTGTGTAGCTGTAGTAGATCCTCACGGATAACCTGGTTGACCTCGTGTGATAGGAGGGGAGAGAACGGAGCATCCATGTTGTACTGGAATGGAAGTAGTCTGTCCATGTGGAGCCCTAGCCCCTCAAACCATCTCTCTGTGCGTGCATACCAGCACCTCTAGTCTCCCCCTGCTGCAAGTGCCATAGAAGAGGACAGTGCTAGCCATGGTATCCTGCTACACCCAGAGGTGTAATCCCCATACTCCCTGACTCGGTACAGGTACGTGATAACCTCAAATGCAACATCTAGCTGTAATGGGGGTGACCCAAACTCCGCCCGAATGATCTGGTGAGAAACAGATGGCTTACCACGGATCATCCGTGATAACATGAGAATCTGTAGCCGCTCCACCTTGGCCCACTCTGTATCCGACAAGTCTAGCCCCCAGCATGGCCTACCATACATCCCTGCTAGGCGGACCAAGGAGTCAAAAAGCAACCCTTTGGTCCGTGGATCCTGAAAGTGAGAGCGGAAGCACTGCCTCTCTAGTCTAGCCAATGAAGCATATCCTCTACTCAGACGTGCATGCATCGCAAGTCTCATAGTGAGGATGGGTCTGAAAAATACGACCCCAAGATAAGTGTATGATGAAACTACCTCAACAGGGGACCCATCAAATGCAAACTCCTCCTGGCATGACGGTTCGAGACGTATTGAAGATCATAACCTTGGTTTTACCCAGGTTGACCTTCAAATCATGAGACTCACAAAAGGACTGTAGTGCGTCAAGGTGTCTCTGGAGCCCCTCTACTGAGGAAGACAAGAGAGCCACATCATCTGTGTAAAGCAGTACCTAGATCAGCGTGCCCGCGAGAGAGTAACCTACCCCCCCTATGTCTGCATCACTGTCTCGAGCTCGTCAATGTAGAGGCCAAACAAGGTAGGTGATAATGGACACCCTTGTTTGACCCCGATAGTGCTCATGATCTCATCTGTCCATCCAGATCCTGTCTGGACTCTGCTTGAAACTCTCTCATAAAGTGCCGTGACAGCCCAAATGATCTCCTAGTCGTAACCCAAATCCTGTAGGCGTCATATGAGGCAGGCTCTCAGAACCATGTCAAATGCCTTGCGGAAATCCACAAAGCAACAATAAATCCTCTGCTTCTGTGCCCTTGCCTCCTCGATGATACATCTAAGCGTGAGAATGTGGTTCATGATCCCATGATCCCGCCTGAAACCGGCCTTCCTGCTACTCTAAGTCCTTGACACTCCGCAAATATGCTGACCTCAGAATCAAGTACTGATGCATAAATCTTGGACATGACACGTCCAATCATAATGGTCCTGTAGTTCTCCGGGCTCATGGGATCCCCCGCCTTGTGAATGGGTGAGATAGTGTTAACGGTCCAGGTGCGTGGAAACCCCAAGTAAATAGCTTCATTGAATAGCTTTGCTAAGATCGGGGCTAGGAGGTTAATCCCATATGCAATGAACTCAGTGCATAGTCCTTCATGATCCTTCGCTCGACCATTATGAAGTTTCATTACGGCATCCTTTATCCATACAAGCCACCAAGGGAGGGGGGGAGAGAGAGGGAGAGAGAAAGAAAGAAAGATATATTAACGTCTACAAGAGGCCTCGTGGGCCTATGAGACAAAGTGCGAATCCAAAAGGTACCTCATACAATCCACTGAGGGCTGAAGCAAAGGGTTCACTAAGACCCTTGCTGAAAACTGAAAGCTAAAGATAAAGTGCTAACATGCTAAACTAGTGAACAAAATACTAAAGTAGCAAAGTAACAGAAGAGTGTCAGGGGCTCAGGGCTAGCACTCCTAGTACATGCTCAGGTTCCATATATCCAGGTAACTTGGTGGCACTCTAATGAGAGATGTGAGAAGCTCTCGTATCTGTGTCTGTCGAGCTGTCTCGCAACGTGGGGGAGGACGTGGTCTCCTCGATCTCTGGATCCGGTGGGCTACATCAAGGGTGATGCCTCATCTTTGGCGGTTGCCTCTGAGAAGGGATGAGATAGACCTGACCTTGATCGTAGGTACTCTGGTCTCTCTCTGTGTCGTACATGGAGTGTGTGTCCCTCGTCTGGCGGCATTGTGGTGGACACTCCTACTGCTGATCCGTGATGCTCTCATCTCATCAAGCTCCTCTCCCTCAACCACACTGGCACTGACTTAGATGCATAGAAGTCTGTAACAAAAGTTTGTGATCTGTAGACGGTGACCTGTGGCATCAGTCCATGCTGCTCTCTGGCCTGTCGCATCAGTGTCTCTCCGTTAGCGCATCTCGAGCAGGTAGAGCCCAACACAGAGCTGATCGTGAAAATGTTTCAATCGTGTGAGTGGACCAAAGCCATGTCCCTCCTGAAAGAGGCAGTGATATCATCCTCGAATCTCATAGTAGACTGGGCAGACACATAGAAAATGCTCCTCCGTCTCAATCTCCCCCATCTGGCATAGTGTGCAAGTCCTCTGCTCTCTGGGTATTCCTGTAGCTCTCCCTGCCTTAGTCCGCAGCTGATGTGATTAGACTCGTAACTGACCAATGGCGATCCTCAATGCATGTAAAACTCTCATGTCCTCAAGATACTGAGATCTGATGACAAGACCATGCTCTGAGATCCTCAGGAAGTGATCATGGTAGAACTGGATCTTTGTGGAGAGCGAGAGCGAGAGAGAGAGAGAGAGAACAGAGTTTACTAATGTTTGTGGAAGACCAAAGAGGCCTATGAGACCAAGTCAAACTTATATCATTTGTAAAAACACCCCTAATTGGGGATCTAGAGGCGTGTGTTAGAAGTACAGATACACTCCATTTGTCGCCACTCATTGCTATCATGTAGCCAATTTGAGCTCCGCGTGTGTGGCTCATCTACTCTTTGTAGAAGACCCCCTTGGTACCATGTGGACCCATGTATGATGAGTGTATACCAGCCATAGCTGATATTTCATAGCCTAATGAATCTCGTAATTGTGTCAGAGTGCAAGAAGGTAGCGTCTAAGGAGTACTACTACGGTCATAGAGGATGAATAGACATACAATGTGAGTAGAACCCTGTTATTATGCGTATGAAACTACTAAGGGGCACCTTCTACAAAGAGTAGATGAGCGCCACGTGGCTGTGGGTACCATGTATGATGAATGTATACCTTCCATAGCTCATCTTTGATAACCTAATGAATCTCCTAATTGTGTCAAGGTGCAAGAAGGGAGCACCTAAGGAGGAGTAATACGGTGGTGGAGGATGAATACACATGCAATGTAGGTGGAACCATGTTACTATGCATACCGACACTGCTCATATACTCTTTGTAGAACGGCCTTGGTGCCATGGGCGGTGGGTGTCCATGTATGCCTATCATAGCTCATCTTTGACAACCTAATGAATCTCCTAATTGTGACAAGGTGCAAGAAGGAAGCATCTAAGAAGTACAAATATGGTGGTAGCCTAACTGGAAATCCCACCAAGAGCCCCAATATCTGAAATCTGTTATGAGGTCCCTTTGTAGCGTGTCCTCGTGGGCAGCATCACGCGGCTTGTCATCAAATGTTGCAATGAGAGTACCACGAATGAGGTATGTGCTCACATGGGTGTGAGTCCAATCTAACTGGGACAGTTCTTTTGCAAACTAACAATCGTCTCCCAAATTAAGTCTTCCTCAGACCTATCCTTCCACTTAACTTTGAACTCCAAAGTTAACTTACTCCTAAGTTTCCTTTCCCCGAAATAAAAACTTTTTCAGCTCATTTGGAACATAGGTCTAATCTTGAACTTCCACAAGCTCTTGGAGCAAAACAAGACTGCCTCCATCCCCCAGTACCTCTTTCGGTTCACTAACATGAAAGATTGGGTGAACTTTTATACGTGCAAGGAAGGGTCCACGGTACCTCGGGGATAACTTTTCTACTAACCCCATCCATAACATCTTTGAATCCTTTGGTATTTGCAAGTATACATGCATTTCCTCATAAAACTTTTTAGGTGATGGTAAATGCCGTCTATCAGCATAAAACTGTACTCCATCCTGAGCACACCTAACAGATTCTTGTGCAGTCACCAACATATATTGCATATCTAGCGAGAAACCTTAACCGCATCTAGCTGAATACCCTTCAATTCAACCATTACAAGAGACTTGGGTTACATACCATATGCTTGGCAATATGTAGGCAAATTCTACTATTGGGATATACTTCTCCCAATCAAATGGCCTCTTGGAGACATATGATCAAAGCATATCTACCAAGACCCAATTCACCCTTTTATTGTTTATCAGACACGGGACAAGGCAACCCATATAACTAAACACCGGCTCAATAAAATGATGATCCAACTTAGTAGCCTTCACGGTTGTCTTTGTAGGTAAAAATCTTGCATTCTTTGTCAATATATCCACCACTATCCAAATAGCATCAAGCCCTCCCTGGATTTGTGGTACTCCCACAATGAAGTCCATGGAAATACTCTCCCATTTGCTTCCATGGATGTCTAGAGGATGCCCAACGTAAAGGCGTTCAGCCTTATTTACTTGACACTGCTAGTGTTTTACCACATATACCTAGATGGATCCAGGAACATTCCCAAACTCATCCTCTAAAAACACAACATAGTGCAGTTTCAATTTCATGATAGTCACTCATAAGGTTGAAAACCATAAACTCCATCACGCATAGCAGGGACTAGCTACTATGGCATCCCCACTGATGTCATCAGCGCCCAACAGTGGGTGTAGACCATAGTATAAAAATATGCTCTCACACATGCAACTCCACACACCCACACATACTTGAGCATCCATTTATACAAAGTCTTCGTACTGAGTTTCTGTCGGCACTCCGGAGATGAAGGGCAGACTAAACGATGACAAAGGCTAGCACGAAAGGAGAAGGCAATCAAAAAGCAGTCCAAAATCTCTTCATTCAAGCTACAACTGCTTGTGAAAACGATTTCATTTTAGTCTCTCCCAAACGAGCATCTAAATCTAGCTGATAGGGCAATGCACCATTTAAGATAAAAAGAATTATCGCAATACCAGCAAGCCGCAACATGGTCAGTAATCTCGTCCCTTCATCCTACGCCAGTTAAACGTCTATTTTACTAAGTCATAGGTTGGCTGAATTCCCAGATGATCTGAGGTTGGAGAGTCATAACATTCATATAGGATCTTTTTCCTAACCTCTATGTCATTAGGAATGCAGATCTTCCCATTTTTTTAATGTAGAACTGACTACCTACCACTTGAACGGCTGGTATAATCCCTGAGTCTTGTTCTATTTGTGTGGAGCTCCCTATCTGGCCCTGCTCCCAATACCGACCAAAATGATTGTCAAATCCTACACAGCCCTCTCAGAGCTTACCTAACCAATCCAACTCAACACAAGAATGCCACATCAATGCCTAGTCGCATTGGTCAGGTAAGCTCCTATCTCGTTGAAGTCAAAGAGCTTACCTGACCAGTGCGACTCAAGCTAATATACAAAATCAATGGCTAGTAAGCACCTTAAAGCGATAAGACTTATCGTTATTCAGTGCAATGAAAGCAGAAATTTATCACAAATTGCAACCCTAAATACATGAAATGGCTTCAGTCTCGGATGAGGAGAAAATTAACATCCATCAGATTTTGCATACCTTCAAGGAACTATCATACATACCTTCATTGGAGAAATATACACATCATGCTACAACAATAAAATACTTCATGAATGAAACTAAGGCCCAAGAAAACTGGGGGAAAAAAAATCTGATGGAAGGTCCTCAAAAGGACGGAACTAACAAAATGAAAGTGAAAACTTCAGAAACAAGGCAACCTTGGTAAGCGAAGTAAACACCTTTCAGTATTACCACACATGCAACATACATCGAACTGAACCTACTATGGAAGGAATACAACCACCTTACTGGGCAATACATCAACCTTACTGGGCAGCAAAAACATTGTAGTAGAAGGGATACACACCAGTTCACAGCTACAAGAATTTGCAGTCAGATCCCACACGCGGATATTTCCATTCTGATCACCTGATATCAGCTCAGTCTGCCATGTTACAAATCGAAAAGCCAAGATGAAGTAAAGATAATTAAAAATCGAACTTGCAATTCACCATTGTCCAAACACAAAGGTACCTTAAATTCTTGACAACTCTCTCTCTCTCTCTCTCTCTCTCTCACACACACACACACACAAACAGATGGTGAGAAACAAAAAGAGATTATTTCTTAAAAGCAAGCAAGTTGAAAGTTTCAAGAAGATAAAACAAAACCTAGGGAAGTTGTTTCAGAAACTACTTGGCAATAAACCTTAGGAGAAGGAAGCCACATGGGAAGACATGATACGCGTCGTCAGAGACCTCTACGAAAGGGAGGGGAAAGAGAGTAAATCATGGCTTTTCCATCAAAGCAGCAAACAACACCATAATGGAAGCACACATAAGAAAAGGGCTGAAAAAGCTAGCAAATGGTAAGGCTCCAAACACACAAAGGAGAAAGAAAGAAAGAAAGTTTATTAAAGTCTACTAAAGACCAATGGGTCTATGAGACTGATAGAAAACCTGATACAATGAGCAAAAGGGTGGAGCCACTAAGCGAGCATCCTACCCCATGCTAGAAAACTGTGGACATAGTCAATGCCATCATCATACATATCACCATAGTCATCATCATAACAGATGCAATATGATCCGATACCATACAATACAATGCAGCACACAGATGGCATGAAATGTCAAGGTATGCCCGTTGACGGGCTAGGCCGTGTAGGCAAGAAGCCCATGATAGATTGCCGTCTACTGTCTGGAGGAGTAGTCCGTCATGCCCTCCTAGCGGCTACTCTACGCCTGACAAGCGCCACCGTAACCCCTGTCGGCCGTATCCCAGGTCTGAAAATAGATGAGAAAGAAAGAAAGAAAGTCTATTAACATCCACGGGAGACCAAAGGTCTATGGGACGATAGAAAAACCCATCTAATACATTAGCTTAGCGAGGGCGCATGGCAGCTCCCAAGGAGTGCATAAAGCAACTCCAATTATTTGGAGTACCTAAATTCTATCCTAACATATTTATGATCGGTTGTACATCATTTTAAGAATGAGAGTGTTCATGATATCCAATAATGGGGCAGCCGAAAAGGCCTCCTCTCACATATATATGTGCATAAGGAGAGGGTGTTCAAGCTGCAACTATGGCAGATTTCACCTTGTTGGGAGGAGATGTTGGAGTTGATGGGGTTTTTGAAGAAGAGAAGGGAGAAGAGGTTTTGGGCCATTCTTTACTGGCCCTATGTCCTGCTACCCCCTGCTGAGTTAACCCCCAATTGGGCTAGGGGTTTCAGCCCAGCTAGGGGTTAGGTGACGAAGGAGAGGCTGCTGTTGTCGGACCTACGTTGACGAGTTAGGCGGGACTGGCAAGGGTGGTAGGCGGAGCTAGGCTTAGGCAGGGGGCAAGTGAGGTAGGTGGGTGAGGTAGGCGAGTGAGGTAGGCAGGTGGCGAGGATCAACGGGGTGGCGAGGATGAGCGGAGGGGCTGAGCGAGTAAGCGCTGAGTGGGTGAGCTGAGCAGAGAGGCTGAGCGGGTGAGCGGAGAGGTTGAGCGGGTGAGCTGAGTGCTGAGTAGGTGAGCAGAGAGGCTGAGCCGGTGAGCGGAGAGATACAGAGAGAAGAAAAAGAAAATGCTTACCAAGCTTATGAATATGGCACTAGAGGAAGGGTTTCCCCCAGAATGGCAGCTCAGCAGAATTGTCCCAATCCACAAGGGAGGAGACAACAAGTTGGCAAAAAACTCATGGTGAGCAGCCTAATGGGCAAGCCGCATAGCACCATTTTCAAGCAAAAAATCAGCAAATGGGCGGAGACACAGGAGTCATGGCACCATCCCAAGCAGGGTTCCGCCCCAAACAATCGATAGTAGACCATTTGGTCGCCATATGGGCTGCATTACAAGGAGCCAAGTGTAGAAAAGAGGCCGTATTTTATTGCTTGTAGATTTCAAGAAAGCCTTTAGCACACGCAAGAAACTATGAGGAAGACTAGAAAATCTACAAGTCCCACATGAACTTAGAGAGGCTGCATACCATCTATATGAGAAAGTATTAGCTGAGCTAGCACAACCACTCGCGTACAGGTCATGCTCCAAAGGAAACGCTATCAAAAAGTAGTGACACTGGTGCCAAACGCGGACGTCCCCTCTCGCCAACTCTTTTTGGTCTTTTTATAGATGACCTGGAAGATTGGATGAGAATACATAGCAAAGGTGTCCAAATAGCAAGTTATGATCTATTATTGCTTCTTTACATAGATGATGTAGTCTTCTTCGCAAAGAGCAAGTAGAGAATGCAAGCACATTTGGATGCACTAGGGGATTTCAATAGACACTCAGGAATGCAAATCAATATAGCCAAGACAAAAGTTATGGTGCCCTTGTCAGATGCAGGGCCATCGCCAAGAGGCCACGACGGACCACATCCAAAAACAGCCGCAGGCGGTCTATCTCTAACCGCATGCCAGCACAACCCCACCCACCACCAGGCCCATCATGATATCCCACTCTCCTTTTGGGGGCTCCACTCATGTGTCCGACTGACCAAAGTTGACATTGGATCTGATTTGATACGATGATGATGATGATGCTCATGTAGTAGCTCCACCCTTTTAGCATATTGTATCATGTTTCTCATAGTCTCATAGACCCATCGGTCTTCTGAAGACTTTAATAAACTCTCTCTCTCTCTCTCTCTCTCTCTCTCTCTCTATCTCTCTCGCACGCGCACATCCTAGATAGAGAGTTCCCAGAGCACATCCTATTGAGATCCGACCTATGGGATCGACAAAGATGAGGGATCACTCTGGACATAGCCCAGAGAGTTCAAAGATTGAGGAGACCGTGTCCCCTGAGAGTTCAGAGATCGAGGAGAGCCATCGCTGTACCAGAGCCATCATTGTACCAAGCTTCAATTTCTGAGTCCCAGCTCCATGACTAACTTGATTCATTTTTTACTTGATTGATTATGATTTTGCTAGTATAGATTAGCACTCAACAAGGGCCCTAACGCGCCCTTTGCTCTAGACCACTGAGGCTTGTATGAGTCTATTTTTGTGTGCACTTTGTCCCATAGGCCTGCAAGGCCGCCCGTGGACGTTAATACATCTCTCTCTCTCTCTCTCTCTCTCTCTCTCTCTCTCTCTCTCTCTTATGAGTATTTTGTGTGCACTTTGTCCCATAGGCCTGCAAGGCCACCCGCGGATGTTAATACATCTCTCTCTCTCTCTCTCTCTCTCTCTCTCTCGCGAACGTTAATACATCTCTCTCTCTCTCTCTCTCTCTCTCTCTCTCTCTCTCTCTCAGGAGCAGTCCTAGGAGCAGGCGCATCTCATACATGAGCAGTCCCACGCTATCCGAGACCAAGCTGATCTTATTCAAGGGCTCAGACAGGAGATCTCGCAGCTCCGACAAGAGGTCACTGCTATACGCACAGTCCCAGGGAGCACCCCAGTCGTGGAGGCATAGATTGGGAGCATGCAATCTGCCATCGAGAAGACGTCCAGATGGGTCGACGTAGCCAAACGGGAACCTGCAAGGGTAACCGTTTCGGCTACCCTCCTGGAGCAACAGCAAAGAGCCAGTAAGGCTCTCAACATCAGAGTACATGGGATCCCACGCACTGAGGCTACACCGATAGCAGATGCGATGGCCTTTGTGACCACTACTCTAGGGACGACTGAGCACAAGATTGAGACAACATGGCGGGTAGGGAGGGACCCCAACCGAGAGCAGTCCCTTATCATACGGTTCCATGACGCTCATGCACGACTTTCGGCTTTACGTCGTAGGTCAGCCTTACGAGACCAGCCAGCGATCTCCATGGATGAGGACCTCACTCCACTACAGGTTGAGGAGAGGCGCTTATTGTTACAACAGCGGGATCAGGCCCGCAAGAAGGGGAAGTGGATAGTAGTACAAGATGGACGACTGCTTACATGCCCCCGTTGGGCAGCCACCTGTCCCCCCACATAGGGGGGCGGGGTCTATGAGACTCAGATATCCAAGACCCTATCCTGCACCATCTGGAATTGTAATGGTAACTTATGGTCAGAACCAAGGAATTTCTCGGAATCCTATACAGGTCACGACATAGTCTTTTATACAGATACACATCAAAGTCCAGAGCGCCCACTACCAGTAGTCAGCGGTTATACATGGGAGTCTGCCTACAGAGACAAGACGAGGAATACAAGAGGGATTCGAGGGTCAGGAGGAGTCGCGGTCCTTTACAGATCCACACTTTTGGGGGCCATCTCAGTGGAGCAGAGAGATGCACATTCCAGGTTTCTTTGGATCCAGATTCGGCACACTGACAGCAAGGATCTGTTTATTGTTGTTTGCTACTTCCCCCCTAAGACCTCCCACTTTGCCCGAGATATTCGAGAGGAGGATGAGACATCTCCATTTGCTGCTCTTTATTAGTCCATTGTTGACTTCTCCAACCGCGGAGAAGTCCTCCTAGTTGGGGACTTCAACGCGAGGACAGGCGCTCGTCAACACCACTCCTCGACTTCAGAATGATTCCACTCTACTGCCAGACATTGACCTTGAGGACACAGGTATGCTACGGGTTTCGGTTGATAGACGAGGACCGTTCACATCTTATGGGCAGCCCCTATTAGACCTCAATAGGATGCATGATCTCATTATTTACAATGGTCTTGACATATGGCCCGCCTCACGTGGTTTCACGTGCTTTCCACATGGGGGAGGCTCCAGTGTTGTTGACTACATCATGGGATCCCCTGCTTTGACATCTCGCATTACTGACTTTATCGTAGCACCTCTCCCCCCAGGGGCTGACCATACTTATCTTTTCTTTGGCATTTCCATTCCCCGTCGCACAGTACTTCCCACCCCGCTGAGTTCTTACTCCCCCTACCATGATATACGCTTTGATCGCGATCACTCACCTACCTACTCTGGCCATCTGTATATACTTCTCGCCTACATTGACTTCATACCCCTATTAGAGGATCGTGCTGCCCTAGTCACCCGCTCACTACACGAGGTTGCTCTTCACGCTTTCCCCCACACCACCCGCTCCACCCGCCCACTACCCCCTGAGAACGTACCCTGTAATAGCTGGTACGATGATGAGTGTAAGGCTTTACGCCGTCAACTCAGATTCAAAACCAGAAACAGTCTTCCGAGCCAACCAGAGACGCTACACGAGTACTGTCGACTGGTACGCAGAAAGAAACTAGACTTTGTTTGCCGGAACGAGGAGGAGCTACTAAACATTCTATTCAGTAACGACTTTTGGCGGAGATTTCTAGAGGGACGGTCTCCCTCACCACTCACTGACACCCAGGTGTGGTTTGATTATGCACACACACTCTATGATATCCCTAACCACCCAGCCCCTAACCTCTCACATATGCCACACCCCACATCCTGCACCCTCTTCACTAGGGGGGGGGGGGGTAAAGGATGCCGCAATGAAACTTCATAACAGCCGAGCGAAGGATCATGAGGGACTATGCACTGAGTTCATTGCATATGGGATTAACCTCCTAGCCCCAATCTTAGCAAAGCTATTTAATGAAGCTGTTTGTTTGGGGTTTCCATGCACCAGGACCATTAACACTATCTCACCCATTCACAAGACAGGGGATCCCATGAGTCCGGAAAACTACAGGACCATTATGATTGGACATGTCATGTCCAAGATCTATGCATCAGTACTTGATTCCGAGGTTAGTAGATTTGCTGAGGGTCGAGGACTTAGAGCAACAGGACAGGCCGGATTCCGGCGTGATCATGGCACCATGGACCACATTCTCATGCTCAGATGTATCATCGAGGAGGCGAGGGCACGGAAGCAGAGGGTTTAATGTTGCTTTGTGGACTTCCGCAAGGCATTTGACACGGTTCCGAGAGCCCAACTCATACGGAGCCTACAGGATTTGGGTTATGGCCAGAAGATCATTTGGGCTGTCATGGCACTTTATGAGGGAGTTTCAGGCAGAGTCCGGACAGGATCTGGGTGGACAAACGAGTCAAACAAGGGTGTCCATTATCACCTACCTAGGGCACTCCATGGAATCCACCCTCGTGTCAATATCAACAGCCATGCACCTGGAAGATTCCAAGCACTCCATGCTGTCCTTCACCTTCACAAAGGTTTCTGACTCCCCGTGCCCCACATATCAATGTCAGATGGTCGGCTGGTTGGCTGCCTTCCAGCCCTATATGCACCTCATTGAGGCACATACCAAAAACCTGTGCAATCCTGTACCGTCCCCTTCTGAATTACAGCATCCATCTGAACATGAAACCCTAGGGCACTCCATAGAATCCACCCTCGTGTCAGTATCAACAGCCATGCACCTGGAAGATTCCAAGCACTCCATGCTGTCCACCTTCACAAAGGTTTCTGACTCCCCACACCCCACATATCAATGTCAGACGTCATCACCAAGCAGTGCCTCTCTAGTCTAGCCAATGAAGCATATCCTCTGCTCAAGCGTGCCTGCATCGCAGGTCTCATAGTGAAGGTGGGTCTGGAAAAGACGACCCCAAGATACGTGTATGATGAAACTACCTCAACAGGTGACCCCTGAAATGTGAACTGCTCCTGACGCATGATGGCTCGAGATGTATTGAAGATCATAACCTTGGTTTTGCCAAGGTTGACCTTCAAATCATGAGACTCACAAAAGGACTGTGGTGCGTTAAGGTGTCTCTAGAGCCCCTCTGCTAAGGAAGACAAGAGAGCCACATCATCTGCGTAAAGCAATATCCGGATCAGCATGCCCGCAAGAGAGCAACCTACCCCCCCTTTGTCTGCATCACTGTCTCAAGCTCGTCAATGTATAGGCCAAACAAGGGTTTCATGTTCAAATGGATGCTGTAATTCAGAAGGGGACGGTACAGGATTGCACAGGTTTTGGTACGTGCCTCAATGAGGTGCATATAGGGCTGGAAGGCAGCCAACCAGCCGACCATCTGACATTGATATGTGGGGCGCGGGGAGTCAGAAACCTTTGTGAAGGTGAAGGACAGCATGGAGTGCTTGGAATCTTCCAGGTGCATGGCTGTTGATACTGACACGAGGGTGGATTCCATGGAGTGCCCTCGGGTTTCATGTTCAGATGGATGCTGTAATTCAGAAGGGGACGGTACAGGATTGCACAGGGTTTTGCTATGTGCCTCAATGAGGTGCATATAGGGCTGGAAGGCAGCCAACCAGCCGACCATCTGGTCGGTTGGTTAGGAACCAACCAGGCCAGTCAGGGCTGCCTGGTTGGTCAGTTTGAAGGGGCCTTGGGCCCTATAAAAGGAGAGGCCCTGGCACTCATTTTGTATCTAGCAACTCAGCAAAAACAGGAGCAGACAGGAGCAGCCAGAAGCCACTCCCTTGGGCCTCATACTAGAGGTGAAGGAGAGTTGAAGGTGTGCTGCAGACTGAGCTCTCTAGAGGCTGAACCTTGGCTGTCTCTCAGGGCAAGTGTTGTGATTTAGATGGAGAGTCCACATACGCTCGAGGTGGAGCAGGCAGGCTCAAGTCTAGAGATATCTGGCAAATAGTAGAAGTACCTTGTGGTAAGATCAAAGGACCACGCTCTGGTGGGACTTTGGATCTATCTCTCTTTTCTATTGTGTCCATAGCTTTGGACGGAAATATATATTCTTTTGGTAGCTTCTATATCTCGCTGGATCATTGTCTATTGATGAGTCTGCACATCTATTTGATGCACATAAGTTTAAGAAGTTTGTGATTCCACTCCCCACACACACTATGTCTCCTGGGCTATTCTATCAGTCTTCCGCTGTGTGTACCCTCTGTTGGTCAATTTCTAACAATGGTTTCTCTATGGGTGCCAACTTTGGTCTCCAAGGCTCAGCAAGGGATCTTGGAAGAGAATGGAGAGAGTGCAAAAGAGACTTATGATAGAAGAATGGACCACATTCTGCTAGTAGAGACAGGCATGCTACCATTGGAAGGAGAACCTCCATGCCAATACATTCAATAACTCGCTACAGTAGTAGCTACATATGGACATGGACAAACCCCTCGCAAGGTGATGAAGGCAACCAAACACAAAGGCTGGTTATACATAATGAAAGCCTGGTCTGATTGAATCTAGACATAAATGACATAATGAAAGCCTAGTATGATTGAATCTAGACATAAACATTTTTTATAGGCATGAGTGTTTCTGTACCCTTCTGGGCCAAGCCTCATGCTTAGACTTTCAAAACAAACATTAAACTGCAAACAAAACTTTCATGGGCCACGTCAAGGTGACAATGCATTTGATGGCATGTCATGGGGGAAAGGTTCTCGAAAGCTGCTTGCAACCTTTTGCATTTCTTCGGCAATCATTTCAGTTTATTTTCCAGTTACAGTATACCTATAGGGGGTGGTAGACATTCTACTTCCATTAATGGATTATTTCCTCATAGGTAAGGGGGGGGGGGGGGGGGGTATGTTTCCAAGCATACAAAAGCTTATGATCTTATCAATATCAATGGCATCTATGTTTAAGCAATTCCACAATCTTTTATTGACTAACCTGGTTCGGATGCAAAACCACTGTGTTAACAGCTGCCCGACTTTCATACTCTCTTTGACAGCCTGGGGTTCTGTTAAGATCATGAGGCAGCTCATTACTCAAATAAACATGAAACGGTAAACAAGTTCGTGAGGATAAAAGGTGTCCCTTAGCTTTTATTAAGTACTACAATGTGATCTCTCAATTGAAAGGTTTGTCTACAAGAAGGTTCCCAACAAAGAATGTTGTCAAGAAAAACATCACCACATAAATTCCTTGAGTAACAGCAAAATCGAAGGCAAAAAATACCGAAGATCCCATATCTTGACAGTACCATCCTCGGAACCTGAGTACATCCACTTTCCATCACACTGAAAACCCACTGCTGTAACATTGTTTGAATGTGAATCATAGCTAAGGACCTGCCAAAAAGTATAAAACACAATCAGACATGATTTGATTATCATTTATACACTCGGATAAATTCGGCATCCAGATGACCCACATGCTGAGTGTTATTTGAGTTGACTTCAAAAAGTCGAATGTGAGGATTGCCTGCTGCAGCTAAATACTGCTTATCAGGAGTAATTTCGAGGCGATTAACTTGCTGCAAAACAAATCAAAACTATAAAAAAGAGTTGAACGCTGTATGTAATATAAGAGGTTCTTTTCTAGGAAAAAGAAAACAAAACAATCAAAAGTTCATGACTCATGTAAACACCACAATGAGGTGAAAGACTAAAACAAAGACATGAATGAAACCCTATTGAAAAGGGGCCTTGTTGCAAAATGGATGCCACATTAGCGGATAACATAGAAATTGCTAGTAAAAGCTTGGTATCAATTTTTCTAGTTCTATCATACTTGAAAGCTTTTATTTCAAAGACTTAATTGAATTCATGCTTTTTTTTTAACAACACCTTAGTCACACACTTGGAGAAACTTGTGACAAGTTTAGTCCTACCTATCAAAACAAATTTCGAAGCTCCATTTAATAAAAATGGCTTAAAACCATAGTCACAAGAAACAATTTGTCTGTTTTGTCATTTCGTCATTTTGACACATTTTGTTTTGTTTCATTTCATCTTTTCGGACAAAACGGATAGCTTTCGAATTGAACTTATAATATACAAGGATAGGGGCAAATAATATATGTTACATTCAAGTTTAGAGTGAACAAAGAGAAATATAAGTCAAGATACCTAGAAAGGAAATCCAAAAAACAAACACATTCTTCAAATTTATTTAAAATCAAGCTTTCAATCTCCTTTCTCAAGTTCGGATAGATTTCGAAATGATACTGAATATATACAAGGATAGGGGCAAATAAGATATGTTTTATTCAAGTTTAGAGTGACAAAGAGAAATACAAGTCAAGACACCTAAAAAGAAATTTCAGAACACAAACACATTCTTCAAATTTACTTAAATTCAAGCTTTCATTCTCCTATCCCAGTTTCAACATCAGACCATTTAATATTTATAGAGTCAAAACATAAAAGCATATGGATTCTATAAAAAATGGGCCCAAAATGTGTATTTTGATTTGGGCAAAACAGAGGTTTCGTTGAGAGCGTTCGTCCTTGTTTCAAAATGTTTCGTCTATTTCACCCTTTTGAGGTTTCGACAAGATGAAACGGGATGTGACTATGCTTAAAACTAGTTTACTCAAGAAGATTTCATCTGCACTAGGTAACAATGAGAACCTTGCAACCAAACACTTCCCTGAACCATTACCAGCTTGCTAATTTATGACTCAAATATTTCCACAAAGAATATAATAATAGTCCAAAGGGATTGTGGAGTATTGATGCACACAATTTACATGTGAATGAGGATGAGGATAAAGTCACTTATCAGAAAACATGTTGGACTACACATATTGAACATTGAATGACAGAGAGACAAATGACCCCGAAAAAAATGGGCTTCTTCCTCCTGCTAGCTCCCTCTCCCCCCCCAACAACTTTCTGTTTGCCACCCCCCTCCGCTCCTTCCGTGCATCCTCCCCACCCTTGGCGCCCTGCTCCCCTCTACCTGTCGTGCACCTGTGTGCACATCCCCCCCCCCAACTTTTCTTCAGCCTATTGCTTTTGCGGAACAGCATCAGCCTGTTCCACTGTCCCCTGAATGGGACCACTAGTGTAGTAGCTCGTGGGGGTTTTCTCCCCTCCCTTCTACTCCTGGGTGCCCTCAAAGAGCCATGGAGGCCCTTTTTTTGCTGCTGCTGTCATCACTGCTTTGGATGCGGCTGGCTGCAAGTCTTTCCCCTGGCACTTGTTGGTTTTGAGTCAGCCTTGCTGTTTGCCAAGTTTGTAGGAACCGAGGCAGCCTGTGCTGCAGTTCCCGAGCCTGTTTCTTGGGGAGGTTGCACTTTGCACCCGCCCCCCGGTTTTCCCCTTCCCCCCCTTGTCTCCTCTTCCTAGAGACCGCAATCCTAGTGGTGACCGTTCTTTTGGTTTGGCTAGAGGGACTCTCATGGCAGCTCCCTCGACTCCCATAGCCGTTCGGATTACTCTTTCCCTAGAGGACAAATAGCAAGTGAAGATTACCATTCAGTCTCTCTAGGACAGAACGTTGGTGGGCAAGCATTGTTGGTATCACGCCTACTACGAGGAGCCAGGTTCATGATTGGATCCAAGCAAGCTTGGCCTTAGAAAGTGACCACATCCAAGGAGCTCACCATCTAAGGGCTTCTTCTCCAACCAAGCTTCCCTGTCAGCACCCAAGACTTGGCAACAAAGTCCATTCTCCTTGGCTCACACCTAGTGTTCTTCATACCATCGTATCACAGATTCACAATTGATGGCATGGACACAACGCCATGTGCCACAATTCCCATTGAAGCTTCCTTTCCCAAGGCTCCCAAAGAATGGGTCCATGTTGTCCCTGAGTTGGCACAATGCTATCGGTTCTCGCAGATGACGGGGTCCCTCAACTCAAAGTAATCATAAAGTGCTCAAAGACCTTGCCGAGTGAGACCTTACTTAAGACATTAGGTGGAGGAGTGCTTCAGCCGAGGGTGGAGATTTTCGGCCTCCCATATCAATGCCTACACTGTTGGGTGTGAGAAGTAATGAAAGGGAGTGGAATGCAAGGGAGAAAATAACAGCTGAAGGAACACCAAGTACTTGCAAATGGATAATGAGAAAGTACACAGGGGTGGCCTATATGGCCCCCAAGTCAACCATATGGTTGACCAATGAAGTCAACTCTATTAGTTGACCTGACCTACAAGGCACATACCAAGGCTAAGTGCTAACAAACCCCCTCCATGGTATGGCTGAAGTATCCTAGAAACGTCTTAGGAATACCTCGAATCTATATCAGGATTGAACACATTCGTCCAAGATGGATATATCAACCTATGAATTTAAAGGAGATCAGCATCACGTACTAAATGCAGCCAAGTGTAAGGCAAGCCGAAAAGCCTCAAACTTGGGTAGCGGCAAAGCCTTCGTGAAGAGATCTACTAAGTTGTCCTCCGTGGGAAAATAGGATAATTGTATGTCTCCACCAGCTCACAGCCGCTCTCGAACATAATGATAATGAACCTCAATGCGCTTTGTGCACGCATGAAACATTGGGTTATGCACAACCGCGAAAGCACTCTGGCTCTCACTCTAGATGGTAGCAAAAGCTGGCTAGCTGATATCAAGATCTGCTAGCAACTTGCGGAGCTAGACACTCTCTATTGTAGCTGTTAAGCTGCCTTGTACTCAGCTTCACAATGGAAAAAAGCACCTGTAGCCTGCTTCTTGCTGAGCCATGAGATGCATGAAGATCCAAGCATGAAACAGTTGCCATTGTGGGACACTCTCGTGTCAAAACAACCTGCCCAATCACTGTCCGTGAAAGCATGCAAGACCAGTGGAGACTCATCATCATAGAACAGTCCCAAATTTTGTGTGGCCTTCAAGTAACGGAAGACCCGCTTCACTACTTGCCAATGCTGCATGTTGGGCTTGTGCATGTATCTACTCAACTGGGAGATGGCATACTGAAGATCAGCCCAAGTATGACAAATAAATGAGGCAGCCCACAGCCTACTAATAAAGGGTGGCATGAAATGGGGCACTCCCATCTTCAGAGGAGAAACAGAAGCCAAGCTCCAATGGTGTAGAAACTGGCTTGCAATCCTGAAACTGGAAGTTGTCTAAGAGTTGTCCAATGTACTTGGACTAACATTATACCCCCCTTAACATATGCAAACTGGATGCCCAAGTAATAGTGCAATGAGCTCACGTCTATCATTGCAAATGATTTCTGCAAATCAGCCTCGAAATCTGCAATTTTTCCCATACCTGGCCCAGTGACAAGCATGTCATCCACACAAAGAATGAGAATTAAAAATTCTGCAGCTCTTTTGGATGAAAGCCACAGGCTGTCAAATATGCATGTATCAAGCTTGGCATACCATGCCAGTGGCAAACCTGATTTTCAAAACCTTTTTGCTCAATGCCATGTGGCTGAGTGACATAGACCTCTTCCTGAAGAAAGGTGGTCTTAATGTCCAACTGATGAGCCTCCCAATGTCTGTGGAATGCAAGAGAAATCATGCACGAGCATAATGTGTGAGGTGGGAGCAAAGGTCTCCTCAAAGTCAACGCCATGTTGCTGTGCATATGCCTTTGCAACCAAGTGGGCTTTGAAGTGGTCAACACTGCCATCAGCTTTCTGTTTGACCTTATAAACCCATTTTGTGCCTATAGCACGCTTGCATGCAGGCAAGTCACACAACTCCCAAGTGCCATTTGCATAGCTCTCATGGCATCCATCCATTCTTTGCTATCAAAAGCATCCTTGTGACATAGAGGCTCTTCATTACAAGCAGAGGCAATCAAAGCTACAGCAAAGAAATTACCCTAGATTTGTTTGTTCGCATGTCTAGTGCGAGCAGGTAAAGGCTCAGTCTACTTGCTGTTCCTAAGGGTGTCCAAAAGCCAACGAGGGACTAATTTTTGTGGTTTAATGACAGCCCTTTCCTCTTCAAATGCCTACTCAATAGCATGGAGATCAACTGGAGGCATATCAAGCTGAGCAGGAGCGACAGGAGGAGGATGTAAGCTGCTTGAAGCATGTTGCATTATGCTCTACACTGGCTGTTCTGTAGGTGATTGGAAGAGGGGCAAGACAGAATCAAAGACATCTGAGCCTCAATGGATGTCTGTTTTTTGCACTCCAGCCAAGGTAAAGGCACATTCTCAGCAAAAAAAAACATCCTAGCTGATGATAACCTTGCCTGTGCAAGGCTGATACAACTGATATCCCTTGCTTTCTGAGCAGTAGCCAATAAATATGCATTTTTGTCCTCAAGCTTATGCCTCAGCTGAGATGGAAGATGTGCATATGCCAATGACCCAAACACATGCTTTCAACCATTGGTGTATGGGGTGTTTAAAAAGAGACTGTATAGGGGACATTTCATGGGGGGTATATAAAACAAATAATTCATAGTTGGGGTGTGTGTGTGTGTGTGTGTGTGTGTGTGTGCGTGTGTGTGTGAAAACAAGTGTTTGTGTGTATGAGATACTTTTTTTTTTTTTTTTTTTGGTGTGGGGCCCACCCCCAACCCAAAGGGTAAGACCACATGGTGGGGAGTAAGCCCCCCTTGGTGGATCCTTCCAAGGGGGCCTAGATTAGGGTGAACCGGAAGAGCCATGCAACAAGGATGCAAAGAATTGTAGACACTACAACCGTCATCGACATTAGTAGGCGAGTATAAGCTTCCCCTTCCTCCTCCCCTCCTCTACCCCCCATCCGTTTCTTCTCCATCTCGCACCCCCCTCCCCTCTGCTCATCCACCCTTCCCTACACCCGCACCCACACTATCGGCCCCCCACTACTGTTCTCTGTGCAACCTGTGGTGGTCACCCTCATTACCCACCCTCCGTCCATCCCATCTTGCCCCCCCTTCTCCCGGTCCCCTATACCTGCAGTCCTCCCCCCCCTCTCCATACAACCTTGTTGCCTCAAACCCAACTAGCTTCATCGACAAAGTGCAAATAGTTCCCTATTATAGGAGATTTTGTCGTATGCCGTGACCCCATTGTGAGCCCTTGTCCAAGGATAGTCAGGCACGAGCTACGTAGGTCAATCTCTCAACCTTAGGTGAAGTCAAAAGTCAAGTCCTTGTTCACTAGTACCCACTCGAGCATAGTTGCCAGCCGAAACGGAAACGGAAGAAACGAAAACGGGAAAAACCGGAGAAACGGAGTTTCCAGTGCCCGCAAAAACGAAAACAGTAGAAACCTACAATTTATATAAAATTTTATTTTTTATACATAATACAATTATCAATAAAGTGCAAATTATACATAATACAATTATCTATACTTGAAGCATCATGCATGCTTCTATGATTCTAAATTTCTATCATGATTGATCTATCTAGTATCATCTATTATCCATGAATAATGCTTCAACAATCAACATGTGTCATGAACTAAATTCTAAATTCTAAATTCTAACTTTCTATCTTTGAAGTTACAACAATCTGAAGTTTGAGAGGGAGGATGGAGAGGTGAGAGGGAGGATGGAGAGGTGAGAAAGGATGGAGAGGTAGAAGGAGGACGGGGAAGTGAAAGAGGATGGAGAGGTAGGAGTCAGAGGAGGATGAGAGATGGAAGGAGGGTGGAGAAGTAAGAAGGGATGGAGAGCTGAGAGTAGGCAGAGGATGGAGAGCAGCTACCAGCCTGCAGGATGGAGGGATGGAGAGGAGAGCAGCTGAGGGTGCCAGGGCCCAGGAATCAAATGACAAAGATGGAGAGGATGGAAAGCAGCAGGATGGAGAGCAGCAACACAGGAGGCGACGGAAACGACGACAGGAGACGACGAATCGGTAAAAAACCTTTTAATCGAAAGAAGGCCAAAACAGTTTAATCAAAAGAGGGCCACAAAAAAACGGGAGAGGGGGGGGGGGGGGGAAGATTACGAAACGACAAAACGACATTTCTGAAAGAAATGGCGTTTCCGTTTCGGCGTTTTCGTTTCGAGACTGGAAACAGTCGTTTCTGGTAACTATGCACTGGAGAACAATAGATTAGTGTTTCCATCTTAGGATTTTAGTATGGTCTAGGTCTCAGCCTAGGGTAGGAGCCCAGACGGGCCCCCAAGGGCTGGACCAAGTTAGGAGGACAGGAGCAGCCAAGGAATGAGTCCCATAAGGGGGGAAAGCCTAATCAACCAAGAGCCAAAGCCCTGCAGTAGTCTACAATCCCAGCAGGTAAGGCCCTCAACAGAGGACAATAGCTTCCAGAAGAAAGAAAACCAGCAGTCAACTCATAAGAAAAAGGAGTCTAAGCCCAAGATGACTCTAGATGAAAAAGATAAAGCAGCGAGCATTACGAGAGGATACTTACAGTCCGACGAATAGAAGCGGTACCACGCAGAGCATCGTTGTTTCCATTGCCACCACATTGCAAGGCATGGAACGAAAGACTGCCCCAAGTGGTTGGTAGAGAAGGCTGCAAAAGCGCCAACTTCTACTATCGCCACTCCTTTGGCACTCCCAGCTCCGTCTACCTCAACTACAAACGCAGTTCTAAGGCCCTCATCAAAGCCTAAGGCATACCTAAAGGGCAACAATTTGTTGTCTTATTTGACATGGGGAGTTCAGAAATCCCCTCAACTAGTCCAAAAGATGGGGTGCACATTAGTACCTCATGAACCTGCGATGTACGGGTCACACCCAGGCTACGCACTCAGATCACGGACAAGGTCGAGAAATTTTCTTTTACACTTCAAAAGGCCTCTTTTCAGTGGGACTTCATCCTCACACCATTATTAGGATGTCACACGATACTGGGGATCCAGTGGTTCTGAGAATATTCACTTGTGCTCGATTGGCAGCAAGTTTCCTTCACAATTGTTGAAGGGCTACCTGAGCCACCCATCACCCGCAAGGACAAAAGTATCTATGACATCCCTCTAATCTCCCACATCCAAGCAGCTCGTGATGTTTGTAAAGGTGCGGTATGCGCATTGGTGTATGTCCACTATCAGCTAAATTCAATACACACAGCTCCTCCTTTGGGGATCCAGGAAATCCAAGATAACATGCTCCGAGACTATTTACCACCACAGCTTCCGCCTCACAGACCCGAGGACCATCACTCTTCCTCTCTTGTTAGAAATGACCCAACAGAGGGTACGCACAGCGGAGCTCACACAGTGTGGTGTGGGGTGTGGAATCACAAACTTCTTAACTTAATGTGCATAGATGTGCAAGCCAGTAGATAGACAATGCTCAAAAACAAATATAGAAGCAACTCTTTATATTTCCGTCCGTCCACAAAGTAGGACAGGATACAATACCAAAAGGTTCTCCTACTAGATGTCAAGCACTTCCAAATCTCTGAGCCCGCGTGCTCCACCTCGAGCAAATGTAGACTCTCTATCTAGATCCCTTCCACCTTGCTGTCCGGAAGCCAGCCTAGGTGGGCAGCACCTTGAGCTCAGTCTGCAGCCCTATGTCAGCCTCCTCCTCCTGTGTGTAGGTCCAAGGATGGGCTTGCTGCTACTGCTGTCTGCTCCCCAACTGCTGCTCCAAGTGATGTGTTATGAGGCCACATGCCTCTCCTTTTATAGGCCCAAGGGGCCCTGAAATGGACCAACCTGGTAGGGCTGACCCCTAGGTCTGTTTGGACCGACCAGTCTGCGCCCTCCCAGTCTGTAAACCAACTTGGTTTGGGGGCTGTTCCACAGACCCGCCTGGCCACATGGCAGCCCGCCATACGTGCAGGCCTCTGCCCTTCTGCTGGCCCTGTTCTAGCCTTGTTACAGGCTCCATACAAGGCCCAAAGGCCCTGCCATGCAGGTGCCTTTGGCCACTGCAGGTCCCGCCCTCTGTCAGGCTTCCAGCAGCCATGTTCTCTGTCAAAGAAGCCTCCGTACAGACCCATATAGTGGGGCCGTACCCTGCTGATGTCAGCGCACCCTTCACAGGGCCCTGTTGCAGGCCGTACGCCTGTCCTTTGCTTTAACAGCTGCCCACATGGCAGCTCATGTGCTGCCCATGTGACAGCCCAATATCTCCAGGTCTACCTCCCCCATGCTCTCCTCATATGGGGGCCTACAGATGGGGAGGTGACCATTCCAACATCTCTGTGGTGCATACACATACGCCTCACACAAAGGTTTAAAGGTCTCACTGCGAATACACAATCATTGCCCGTTGCATGTGATGCGATGGGTCTCACAAATTTTCAAATTGTCCTTCAAAAAAGGAAAAGAGCAAAAGACGGGACAGCGTACCGGTGCTAAAGGAGCTTGATGAGTATTTTATAGTTTTCCAGTGTATGAAGAGCCAAAAAGAAAAAAAAGGTATTACAATTTATTTGTTGGCATACTTTTCTTAAATGATACTCTATTATTTAGTAAAGATGAAAAAGGAGCATAAGGAGCTCTTGAAAGTTGTAGAGACATCTATTGTACATGGCTACTGCAAGCGTGAATTTTTTTTCCCCATTATCCTTAATTTCTTTTAATCGATTCATGAAACCTAGTGCAAACACATTGCTCTAGAGTTTTACTTCAGGTCTTCAGGAACCTAATGAACAAAGTATAAGACTTGCAAAGGGTCGCAAATTTCATCGATAGTAATTGATTACATGTAGCTAATGAAAGGCTTGATTTGGTGCATTTAGACGTATGTGGTCCTATGCCTACACGATCATTAGGCGGGGCTGAACATTGTGACATTCATTGATGATGCAACTAGGAAAGTGTGGGCTTATGCTATAGCTCGGAAGAGCGATGTGTTCCACGTATTTTAAAAATGACTAGCTTTGATTGAAAATCAGTCAGATAGAATACTTAAATGCATACGGACTGACAATGGTGGAGAGTATCTCTCTCATGACTTTCAACATTTCTGTGATACACGTTGGATCAAGAGGGAGCTCACATCTCCTCGTACTCTAGAACAAAATCCAATTGCAAAACAGAGAAACCGCACCATTCAAGAAAGGTTGCAATGTATGCTTTTCAATGAAAGTCTTTTCATATCAAATTGAGTTATATCAAGAGATTTTTGGATTCTCCTTTTCTTGGATGACCTATAAATGAAAAGGGAACGGCAAAAGTGAAAGCTGTCTTGAAAGTGGTTGAGGAATACTGACAGTCTACTTCTCATGACTTTCAACATTTCTGTGATACACGTTAGATCAAGAGGGAGCCCACATCTCCTCGTACTCTAGAACAAAATCCAATTGCAAAACAGATGAACCGCACCATTCAAGAAAGGTTGCAATGTATGCTTTTCAATGAAAGTCTTTTCATATCAAATTGAGTTATATCAAGAGATTTTTGGATTCTCCTTTTCTTGGACGACCTATAAATGAAAAAGGAACGGCGAAAGTGAAAGCTGTCTTGGAAGTGGTTGAGGAATACTGACAGTCTACTTCTCATTTACAAAGTTATTGGTAATCCAAACATAACAATATTATAAGTACTTCGCAAATCGGCGGCGGAGGATTGTTCTATTCAAGGCTGTTGAGTATTTCAACACTTCAGTTGACAACAGCAATATGTTTATCGATTTTCTTTATGTTATTATCATTATTTTTCAAGTCTCACAGTAGACTCATGCTATACGCATATACATGGCAATATGCTTGTTCATTAATTTAAGCAAGGACGTTTTACAATGCAATATTCCCATCTAACTGTTGGAATTCTAGAGCATACAATATGGGAACACAGTTGAGGTTATCTTAAACGATTCACATTTCTCTCATATAATATGTCGGATTTCTAAAGCATAAAATGACAGTGATATTGCACGTAATCATGAAACAAGTCCTCACATCAAAGAACGAAATATAGATGACCAGAGAAGCGCTATGTGATTATCAAAAGACTCTATGACTACCAAAGACTCCTTGCGCAACCTGACCAGGTTTGTAGCAGGATATAAGGACTCAGGACAATTGACTGATGACCCTATCGAGCTGCTCAAAGGACTCACTACACAGACGAAGACACATACAGCCTCGAGGGCTTGGACAAAAGGACCGAGGCCATCAACCCTACAAGACTGTGTAGGATGAACGTCCGCCATAATTCACCGCCATTGAATTCTAGAAGTATCTTCCACGATCGCCAAGGGTCACCATGCACTGAAACCTCTAGATCCACTAGCACTGAAACGCCAATAGCTATGATGCTTAGTCAATGAGGACAAATCTAGATCACATAGTCGTGTGAGTTGGAAGTGATCTCAAAACCCAGTCCATGTTTCTGAGAGCTAAAAGATGATTCCAATCGGTAGAATTCTGAGTTGTTTAGAGCTAGATACAAGCCGTTTAAGTTCCAAGGTAACTGAGTCCTAGGTCCCAGATTAATTAATTATGTGCATGGGTAAGGGGGTCAAAAGGCAAAATTTGTAAGAAACCTAATTAAAGTATTCAAATAACTCTTAAAAACTATTCTAACATAGAATAACAAATCAAATACTATAATTAGGAAATAAATTATTAGAAATCGTTTTTTCAGCTTTTTCAGCCTAATTTGGGTGTTTCTCAGCTTTTTGTAGCTTTCTTCTTTCATCCAAGGTCTATATAAAGTTTGGGCTCAGTTCTAAGCACTCATAATTGCTCTATGCAAATTTGCACCCTCTCCCGTCTAATCTCTTTTGCAAAATCGCCCTCTTCCTAGCCATCCTTCTGCTGTCCAACTTGATGAATTTCTGCTTTAGCCTACCTTTCTTCCTTTCCAGCACCCAAGACTAGTCACAATATAGTTGCCAGCCGGAGCAGAAACGGGAGAAACGAAAACTGGGAAAACCGAGGAAACGGAGTTTCCGACTCCCGCCGAAATAGAAACGGAAGAAACGGCAATATGGTACAATTTATATGTAAAGATTTATTTTTTTATACATAATACAATTGTCATAAACGGAAACAAAAACGGGGTTTTGTATTGAGGAGGATGGAGAGGAGAGAAAGGATGGAGAGGTAGAAGGAGGATAGGGAGGTGAAAGAGGATGGAGAGGTAGAAGGAGGATGAGAGGTAGGAGGAGGATGGAGAGGTAGAACTTAGAAGCAGGATGGAGAGGTAAGGATGGAGGGATGGAGAGGATGGAGAGGTGAGAGAGGATGGAGACTCGAGAGGTAGGAGGAGGATGGAGAGGATCCGAGAGAGGTCTCTCAGGTGAGAGGGGATGGAGAGGTGAGCGTGAGGTAGGATGGATGGGCAATTGCAGCACAACAAGCAACAACAAACCAAGGCAGAAAAAGCGACGAGCAGGCGCCATTTCGCAAAAAAAAGGCAATTTGGGGGTATTTGGAAAAAGAAGGTATTACGAAACGGCGTTTCTATTTCGGAGGTTCCGTTTCCTAGCCCGAAACGGCAGTTTCATGCAACTATGGTCATGAGGCAAGTATTCTTCACGTTTCACTTTTATCAATCACTACACTTTCTTTTACCTGCAGTTTTTCTCGCATTCAGTTCCGTTTTTTGTCGTTTAGGCTACCAAAAAGCGACATTCAGATTTCGTCTTTCACTCATAGGGCTTTCTAAAACTGATTTTATTTATACTGAATATGTTGCTTAGGTTCTAACCTCGTTTAGGTTGAAAACACTAACTGCTTCTGTTGTGGGCTATGTGTTCCAAAGTCTAAGGTTTCTATGCTAACCCTAACGAGTAGAATCTGAGTTTCCTATGTTTCAAGGATAAGTGGGACCAAGACCATTTATGAGGCTTTCTCCACCTGGTACCATGCCAAGGGTTACTTTCTTTGATGATTCTTGGTCATATATACCTCTGAGTCCCAAATTGAAAAGGAAGGTCATTGTAATAGTTCTAGATTTGAGTCTTGGTCTAGAACTTTGGATTTCCTAGAGCGAGTTTTGTCCAAAGATCTGTGCTACTATTGTATTGATGCTAAGCATCATTGAATATTTAAAAAAATACAACTGGGTTTACACAGTTGGGGGGAGCAGGCATTATTCTCACCTACTCGGGTGCCGGTGTACTTGTCTCTATCTCTTTTATTTTCCTGTTGTTATGTGGTGTGAATGCATTTAAAATTGTGGTGTTTTTATGTGGAAATTACGAAAGTTCTAAAATTCTAAGTCTATTAAGTTATTCGACTGGAAATCATGCTTCTGTGCAAGCACGACTCTGACAGATTCACATTTGAACTTGGAGAGATTAATTTTAATTTTTATCCTTACATCTTTATCTGATGCAGAGTACCTTTAGGTTCAGTGGACTTAACACTTTGAATATATTATTGAAAAGTCAAGACTGCCTTGAGATATGCTGGTAATCCGTTATATTAATTAAATTTCTGATATAAGCCATCAGCATCAAGACTGTTGGCTTTCCGTCCAAAACATGACTCAGAGGCTCATGTCTTAGCATGGATGCATGAGCAACTCAGAGGTCTAGAAGACCAATGCACCAACATCCTGGAACCCATATGCCAAGCCTGATAACTAGACCTTATCAATGCCAATACATGGCTCCCACAGTACATCCCCCTCTTGACTCCAGGGACTAACTAGAAACATGGAGTCACACACCATAAAAGAAATACATTATTTTGGGAGGGCAATCCAAGACAAAGAACCTTTATTCACTCTTCAAACATTCTTTTTAGAGCGACTACTCAAGGCTAAGAACCTTTATCTCAAACATATAAAAATATATAAAAGATTTCATTCATTTTATGCATAGCAAGGGCAAAGAACCCATGAGCCCGAAGTAGCTACCGCACAAGAGTGTGCACATCCTGATGCAAAGAGGTATGTCGATGAAGAACCAGGCGAGGATGCCCTCAAATGATGTGTCAATGAAGGCCATAGGAGCAGCTACCAAGGGTGATCAAGTCATGACTCTCAATGTGCCGATCGGAGAGTCGCCGAATGCGAAGAAGAGGCTCAAATTTGAGCAATTATGCCCAAAGAAGGCAAAATGCCTAAATGAGTGTACAAAATTAGAATGAGGTTACATGAATTTGAAGAAAGCCCCAAAAAATTTACAGGTTACAAGTTTCAATGATGCTCAAGAAAGATGCCCAATTGGAGAAGCAAATCGTGGGCAGCTCAAATCATCTTCATGACCACCAACAAGAGCCCGAACGAAGACGGTAGCAGTTGCAATCTATGGCAGAATCAAGTGCATATTTTGGCGTGGATTTCGAGGGCAGGAGCGGCTGCAAGTGGCGCTGCAATCGAGGTGGTGGCAGTCCCGAGGGCAAGCAGCAATGGCGGGTGTGCCACATCAGTATGGGCAGGCTGGAACTGTCCGTACTGTACAGAACAGTCAGTACAGCCTGTACGGCCTGTACGACAGGCTGAACGGCCTTTACGGCAGTCTTGTACAGTGCAGCAGGAGCAGGCAGCAGTCCCCACGCAGTACAGCTTGTTGAACGGGCTAATGGCGCCACTTTTGGCGAGGCATTTGGAGCTGAAGGGGTAGTTGATGGCAAGGTAGATCAGCTCCAAATCAGCTCCCGAGGTGAGGAGGCTAAGGAATGGAAGGGAGCTCTACCTTTGAGGAGAGGGGAGCTTCCATTTGCCGGCTTCTCTCTCCTCTAGGTAGAGTGAGAAGAAGGGGAAAGTGGGAACGAGGCTCTGATACCACATGAAGGTACATGGTGGAGAAGGGAGAGAGAAAGGGTAGGCTAGGGAGAGAGAGAGAGTAATACTCAAAGAGATACATAATGAATTGGAAATGAAATGACTAAGCAATGAACAAAATGAGATTACTCACATGTAGACCAAAGAGCTTGTATCTTGATACTTGATTTATTTGACACTAGACAAGTACAGCTATTATATAAGAGCACACACACACATATGAACACCTATACATTATGGAATAACTCCCAATGTGGCACGTGGCATCCATAGGACACACTAGACTAGAACTCACACTAGAACACACTAGAACACACCAAACTGACTCAACTTGGCTTCATATTCTAACAGTACCTTCATTAGTTAAAATTGCATTTGAAGCAAAATCACAACAGATTTGGCATTTACCTAACTGCTTTCTAGGGCAAAATTTCAGCTCCAGGTCAACTAGATTTGCAGCACGCGCAGCCTTTCCATCGTGGATCATGTAACTACTACTTCAAATTTGAAGCTGAATCCTACTATTTAATCAAATTTTTAAGGGAAAAAACAAATGAGTAAAAGAGTGGACATGAGACGCGACATAGGGTCCGTTAGGACCTGATCCTCCCTGCAAATGTCAGGGGTGGTGATTTATTATTGATTTTAAGATGTTCATATTTTAGAAGCTGAAGTCCAACAAATACATGAATAAGGCGATACAATAACTAATCCTCGTTGCAGTTATACAATATTGTCACATAGACTACAACCATATGAATAAAGGTGTAGTCATCGTTCAACCTTGCATCCATCTTGGATTTCTTTGCTCCCTCGTATCTATAACATGCATTAAACGAGAGGAATGTTGTAAGAAAACAAGAAATTTTGAATCGATGAGTAATTGAAAATACTTATATGATAATATATAATATATAATTATTATGTGTGGACGGGGAGGCGGCGTGCTTCCTTTCCCAAAGAGTTATAAATTCGAGGGAACGGGCCGTTCCCTAGGTGCCAAGATAACGCTGAGAATATTAGCGCCAAGGATAAGTAAGAAACAAGCATATTACCGGAATGTCAATAGTCGTAATTGTAGTCAAATGCCGATAAAATCACTACGAGCTAGGCAAAATTTAAATTATCGTCTTTTGGCGATTTCTTTGATCTTAGAGACAATATCTCAAAAACTTGCCAATGTGAGCCTGAGAGGCTCTGTGTGTGTCCTTGAGCGGGATGTTTCCAACATTCTCAGATCGTTCAGTAGAGTCTGGAGAGTCATTAGAGGAAGTCCGAAGTAGAGCACGTAACATTCCCACTCCCCACTTAGCCAGCATTACGTGCCTCTCCAACCTCGGGAAAATGGGAGTTTGAACACCGTAGTAAGTCGAGCTTTTAGGCTTGTGAGAGTAGAGCATAAGGTCATCGCGAGGCTCTCCAAAGCTTCACATGCAAGGCTATGCCATGGTAGCCTTCATCTCTTCAAGGCCCTTGCTAAGCTCCTGCTTAAACACAAATCCATCTTAGCTGCTTGTAGCTGCTTAACACCAAATCCTGGAGGCTCGCCGAACCTCACCACAGTGTGTCCACTGTAGCCAACGTGACGGATTGATAGACATATAGATAGATTGATCAACATCATTCCCATACAGCTCTAATCTTTCAATTGTCTCACAACCTCAAATCTATAAACAAAAAATACTGAATGCACATTGAGACTCGGAGAGAATCTTACCTCGGAATCTTGGTTGAAGACACTCAAGCAACCAAACCTCTCCACTGTTGCTTGAAGACACAGACAATGCTGACAATCATGTGCTTGTTATAAATTATATAGATTTATGGAAAAAGCACTTCTATGCTTTTCTCCCGCCCTTTTGATAAAAAGCTTAACTATGCTTTTGCACCTTGCTTTTCACACCGTTAGATTTGCTTGAAATCAATGCCCATGATTGTGACAAGTGGCTCAAGGAGAGCTAAAAAAACTCAAACTTCCCCTTAGGCTGCCTACCGTAAAAATTATGCAACAATTTCATAGAGCTTTGAATCACGACGACATCGTGATGTAGATTTTACAGCTAGACATCAATTTGGTGAATTATTCCCACAAATTGCAGCAAATCATCACTTTTGTTTGCATCCAACCAAGGCCAAAATGCAGCTTTAGACCAAAAAAATTCACCACAAAACCTTAGGGCTTATAATGGGATAACAAGGCGATGAGATTGATGTAGAAAACACTCAATTCTAACAACTTTGAAAATTGGGTCTGTCTATTAACTCGCACGTGTGCGATAAGCTCTAGAACATGTGCTCCGATTTCAACTAAAAAGGATGAAAAATCCCCACAATTTCCCATGATTTTGTGCTCTGATACCAATGCAATAGGACTGGCCCTATTTCTAGTTATATGTTACTAGTTTGGCCTAGGACTGAACTATTCCCTTGGCAATATTTAACGATGGGATAGATCCCAAATGCCCCATGGCAATAAGTAGCTACTTATTAAAAGCCTACTAGCTAGCTAGCTAGATAGCCTACTAACTAGCGCCTTTGTTACAGCAATGCTGAGGACATATGCTCTTGAATCATAAGAAGGTCAACAGAGCGATCCACCAAAGCTCACTGCATCTTTTGATGGATGTTGCTAACATGCCTAGTCATGTAGCAGTGCATGCTCCAACTCACCATGGTCTTGCTCATGGGGAGGAGGGGGTGTGGCAAACAAGGCCCTCTTATGCGTGGAAGTCTGTGTAACAATCGTGGACTTATAAGAACTTCTGTGAGTTTGGTGAGGGTTGGATAGGGAGTAATTTGCATCCGTGCCACAGCATGCAAAAGGCATAACTCCCTCTGTGCCCACCTTTAGGACTCACTGCATCAAGAAGGAGGTCTCCCCTCCTAGTGGGCTAGTGCATTGGGGTTTAGCGCCATGTGTGTGACTTGCTTAGCTGATCCTCTACCCCTAAGTGGATCACAGCTCTTGGAATGCCCTCCTATGTGTTGAAGCTTATGTGATGATCGTGGACTCCTTCGACTTTGGTGGGGGTTTGGATGGGCGTAATATGTATCTTTGTGAGCGCCAAGGGCATAACTATTTCTATGCCCACCTTAAGGGGCCACTGCATCAGGAAAGACGTCTCCACTCTGAGTCGGCTAGCGCACTAGTTCAGGTGCCAATGTGTGATGATCCTACCAGCCCCAAACGGATCATCAATGGAATCAATAATACATACAATACACAACTAACAGGGTTGAGCATAAATGTAATATACGCAGCTGAGATAATGTTTTTGTCACAATGTCATTAATGAGATCCTATCCCAGGGACATCAGCAGTAAACCTAAAGGTGTTCCATAAAAGTGTACAACTTCTGTAAGAAGAGAGATGGGGGGTATCAGAATACATCGTTCCTGCTCCCTTTCACTTGTATGCATTCGTAGCACCTCTTCATGAACATAGGGCTCTCCTGAATTTAAAGGACCCTATCTCGTGCAAGTTTCTTACAACATTTATTTGCAAGGGCATCTGATAATCTTAAGTGCAGTAGGGAAGGCGAACTCGGTTGCCTTTCAATACGATATGGACAGACATAAAAAATGACTTTTGAAACAAATTGCATTCAATGTGAAGGAATCATATGCCAAAAATAACAACTTTGCAAAATTGTGTAAGGCAGTGCTAAAAAGAAGAGACAGGATGAGTGTAAAAGCCGAACAAATGGCATACTGACAGTACCGTTTCGACGATCAAGCTCTTTGGACACACCTGCTGTTTAAGACTTCAAAATTTTGAACTATCAGAAAGATCTCATGCTGGAAAGCTTACTGAATCTGGATACTGAAGAGTACGATAACAGCGACCAGTTTGGGCCTCCCAAAAGCGGATAGTGTGATCATATCCTGCAGTGGCTAGCACTACTGCAGGCTGTGGCATCTCTGCAATGTGCAAATCGGGCCAGCCCGACTAGATCACAACCCTTTGCTTCCTTTTTCACAAGGGGCACATCGAATTCGATTCGATCGAGCTACAAGGTCTTTGGTCAGGACTCACTGTAACCAACTTACACTGGAGCCTGCTACAGGAGCCGATAGTGAAGGCACGCTTTGAACTTTTTTATTGGGAAGTCAATTATGAAACAGAGATTTAATTTAATTTGGTTTGCGTTTGGACAAACAAGTGGGTGTCCTGAGTTCAGGACAATTCAAAAAAAAAAACCCACAAAAAAACATTTGGGTATTGTTTTTTCACCTCCACTTGGGAGGTCTAATTGGAGATTCACATTTTCGAGAAGCCAAAAATCAGATTTCCGAATTTCTGTTTCACTTGTAAATCTTTTGTGGTGTGATTGGATGAATGTATGGTGTAGATTTTTTTTGGCCCAGCTGCAAGTTCACTCGCATCTTCTGCTCCCCTTGCTTCTCCCATGATTCACTCCTCCACCTTCTTCTTCTTCTTCTTCAACATAAGTGGCATAACATTCAATCTCTCCTCCCAGGCAAGCCTTATGAATGCCATTCAAACTTGTTAATCTTCTATGGGAAATGTGCAAGGTTTTACTGAGCCTTAAAGGATGCTCATTATAATTTTGGTGACCTGTTGGAAAAGTTACGAGGTTGGGAAGTTGGCATTAATTGATGCTATATGCCCATTGGCTATTTGGTTTAGTTGCTTGGCTTTGGCACTTGGTTGTTGTTCGTTTAGCTTTCTTCTTGGTGCTAGTCATGTACACTGCCTGGTCTCTGCGCTTCCCTCTATGATGTTGCTCAAGCTTAGACTAAGACAAAGGAGTCTTCCGCTTGGTAAGTGTGAATGGATATGTTGTTTCAATTTGAGTTGTGTACCTATCATCTGAGTTGAACGAAGGAGGTATCTTTAGAGAGTTCATTCATAGTCTACAGCTCTTTGTGATTGGTTGAGGGCATGAGGAAGTGATTCGTAGAATGCATCAGTATGTGCTCAATTGAGGGGATGCTCGTTTCTTCAGTAAGTCTAACAAAGGGTCTATTTCTGAGAAGTTGATATTGATGGTCACTAGTCTATTCGATGAGTCCAACAGGGGATTTGTTTGTTGGAACTAGATTCGCAAGTGCTATTTTGTTGTCACTGTCTCTCCCGAGTCCAAGTTTCGAGGGTGTTGATCACCTACAATCATGTCGTGGCTCGTTGTTGTATCATAGGTATTCACAAGTGTAGCATAGGTCCTCGGGTTGTATTCCAGTGAGAGGTGATGGCTAAAGCATGGAAAGTAGATCTCATACGCGCGTGGGTGAAAGAAGACTTGATCACAAGGATGGATGGAGGCTCTTGCCTCCATAGGGGTTCAAGGGTTTAGAAGGGGATTGCAGGATTCAGAAGGGGTATAGGCTTGAGAAAGTTATCTAGGAGTTCTAGGGTCTAGAGAGGGTTGCAGGGTTTAGGAGGAGTCCAAGGTTAAGGAGTGGAGAGCTAGTCTCCTTCACAACCTTGAGGGGTAAGGGTTGAGGAGGAGGGACAAGGGAGTAGGAAGGAGGAAGGAGGAAGGAGGAGGATGGAGGAGGAGGAGGAGGAGGAGGAGGAGGTGGGGGCAGGAGGAAGGAGGAGGAGGAGGGAAGAAGGAGAGAGGAGGAAGAGGGAGGAGGAAGGAGGAGGAAGGAAGAGGGAGGAGGAAGGAGGAGGGAGGAGGAGGAGTAAGGAGTGCAAGGGTAAGGGCATCCTAGAACACGATAGTGAACGGGAGCATGGACACAATGGAGATCAATTATATGAACACAATAGTGAGCTTGAACACTGAACGCCAAAGAGTGGGAGCTTGATTCCATTGAGAGAGATTTATACATGTTGGTCTCTACACAATCCGTACGTACCTCCAAGGTGGGACCTCTTTTGTAGGGGACCTTTGGGAGTCCCTCCACTTTTTGGGGGGACCTCTTAGGTCTCTACACAAAGTGGGGGGACCTTTTGAGTCTCTACAAAAAGTGGGGGAACCTCAAGATTTTGGTTATCCTCATCCTTTAAGATTCATCATACCATCTTTTAGGCTCAAGATAATACAAGCATAGCTTTGCTATTGCTATTCTACACACACGATGATATGATCATCTAGACTGCACTTCTAGCCCTTGTTGCCATAGGGTTAACAACTCCCCCAGACCGATTTGATTACTTGTCCTCGGGTTATGGTTGGGTCTATAAACAATATT
Source organism: Dipteris shenzhenensis (assembly GCF_047967505.1). NCBI lineage: Eukaryota > Viridiplantae > Streptophyta > Polypodiopsida > Gleicheniales > Dipteridaceae > Dipteris > Dipteris shenzhenensis. The sequence continues at coordinate 10,459,368 of NC_141624.1, forward strand.
GTGCTATGGTAGTTTTTACCCAATGAGTATGGTAAAGATGGCATCAGTGATAGATAGATTGGTCTTGTTGTCGATCTTTTCCTTGTAATCCATGAACACTGCAGATTGTTTGCTCAGTTTTTAAGAAGCCAATGTCAACCATTTCTTCAAACAAACACATATACCACCCTTGAAGAGATATGGCTCTTTGAAAGAGGCGACTAGTTGTTTGAGCATCTTTTTCTTGATTTGGGTTGAAACTAAGCTTGGGTAAATGATCATCAATGGTGAGAAATGAACAAATATGGAGAGAGGAGAGGAGAAGAGTGGAGATGAGGAGAGAGGGCATAGCTAAAGAGCACACCACAAATGACTAACTATACACTAGATTTTGTTGAAAATAAAGAATATATACAAACCCCTTTAGATATAGGGTTAAGGTTAGGGTTCTAGCCCTTTCCTTTTTACCACTCTTTTGGGTTAGTGCTATGCACAATATCGAACATGATGTTGAAATGAATCCTCAACACTTTCCTTAAGATCAACATCATGAAGTAAGCCTTCCCTAAAGATGATGATTATGGGGAATGAAGAAGGATTGAGCATTACATTCCATCACACCCCTTCAATGGGAAATTCCTTCCTCTACGTCAAACGAAGAGCTTGTCGGTGTTTCTCAAAAAGCTCTTGCCAAGTGGCTTGGTAAAGATATCTGCAACATTCTCTTTTATGTCACAATGTTGCTATGTGATGTCACCAAGTGACACTCTTTCTCTAATGAAGTGCTCTCTGACATCAATGTGCTTTGTCCTGGAGTGATATAGTGGATTCTTGACTGATGCTTAAGCCGATTCATTATCACAGTATATTGTTGTTGGTTTTGATGAGTCAAAGTAATTTGTTTCTTACAATAGTCTTCTGAGCCGTTGTTGGCTTTGATGAGTCAAAGTAATTTGTTTCTTACAATAGTCTTCTGAGCCATATAGCCTCACATGCACCTATTGTTGTGAGTGCCCTCCTTTATTCTACTTTGGTTGAAGACAAAGAAACAGTTGGATGTTTGTTTGACAACCATGATATAGCACCTTTACCAAGGAAAAATGCATATCCTTGTGTCACATGTGGATCTCCTAGTCTCCAAATCTCCAGATCTCCAACATAGTCACAGTATCCATGCAACCTTGGATGATTTCCTCTGTATTCAATTCCAAATTGTCTTGTACCTTTGATGTATCTGAAGACTCTTTTGGTTGCATTCCAATGAGATTGTTTTGGATTTGCCATAAACTATGCAAGTAGACTTACTGTATAACAAATATTTGGTCTTATGATAGTTAGATATATAAGAGATCCAAGAAGTTGCCGATAGTACTTGTCATTGACTGTTGGCTTTTCAAGATCTTTGGTAAGTTTCAAACTTTGCTCCATGGAAGTGGATGCAATCTTGCAATCTGCCATATAAAACTTTTTCAAGAGAGTGTTCACATATTTCTGTTGGCTTATGAAGGTGCTGTATGAGTCTCTCTATAACTCAATTCCAAGACAATAATGCATAAGTACAAGATCTTTCATGTCGAACTCTATAGATAAGTCTTGTTTTAGCTTGTTGATGAAGCTATCATTGCTTTCTGCCACAATCAGATCATCTACATACAAAAGTGCAATAGTATTGTCTTCCCCTTCAACCTTGTAGTAAAGAGTACGATCTGTATTGAACTTCATGTATCCCAGATTAGAAAAATACTTGTTGATTCTACTATACCAACTTCTGGGTGCTTGCTTTAAGCTGTAGAGCCTTTTCTTAAGATGGCAAACTTGATGCTCTTTCCACAACACACCTTGATGATTGCTACATGTAGACTTCCTCATCTAGGTAACCACCACTAAGAAAAGCATTATTGACATCTAGTTGATAAACATTCCATCTGCTAAGTGTCGTTAGTGGTATAAAAAATATTATGGAGTCCATCTTTGCTACTAGAGCATAAGTCTCATCATAATCTTGACCATATTGCTTTGCAAATCCTTTTGCAACAAGTCTGGCTTTGTATCTTTTAATGCTTCCATCTAGATTGTACTTCACTTTGTAAACCCATTTGTTTGCTATGGCCTTCTTTCTTGGTGGAAGGTCATATAATTCCCTAGTGTTGTTTTTGTACAAATCTTCCATTTCTTCATTCATAGCAATTTGCCATTGTGGCTTGTCAACTATGTCTTCGAAGTACACTGGCACTTTTTTAGCGATGATGGTAGTCCTAAGAGCATAATTGGTGGTTTCAATCTAAATTACTTTGCCTTTTTGAGCATATGTCAATCCAATTGGTGGTTTGCTTTCTTTAGTAGCCCGTCTGAGTTGTTCCTCTTCAAGAAGATCCTCTGGCAAATCTCGCTCTTCTTTCATCAACCTTTTCAGTAGGTGATTGAGTAATCGGTGTGTCTATCTCCTATGTATTTGATGTTTTCCATTCCAATTCTTCATCAAATATGGCATCTATGGAGATTATGACTTTTCGGTTGATGGGATCATTCAACTTGTATGCTTTGCTTTCTTTATTGTAGCCAACCATGATGCATTTATGTGACTTAAAATTCAATTTTCTGTGATGATCGTCATGTATGTGGGCATATTCTATGCAACCACCTCGATCAAGAGATACTTCTTGATCAAGGTGGAGGGGCAAAAAAGGAGAAAATGATGATGTGGTAAGAGGGGTCACATACAAAAACAGTGCTTGCAGCAGATAGGAAGAGATTACTATGCTAGTGGAGCATTGATGAGATGGCATTGTTTGGGTGCACATGCAAGGTGTTACTAAAGGGGTAACTATGCCTAGCAAGGGCTATGTTGAGGTGGCAGGGTGATGTGGCATGCTTACGTGGTAGATGACATGGACTAGCTAACATTGCAGATAACACATGTATGATGACGTGGTAGATGAGTTAGAAATGATGATGTGGTGCGACAACTAGTAATGTTGACATGGCACTGTGATGTGTCAAATGAGATGACATGGTAGATTGTTGACATGGCGTGTGTCAGCGAGTTGATGAGACGACATGGCAGTAGGCCAGTGAAGCTACCGTGGCAACCGGGTAAGATAACATGGTAGTTGGGTAGCATTGTTGATGTGGCAGTTGTGCCACATGGTAGATAATGTGGTGACATGGCAGATAGGTCTTGCCACGTGTGAAATCTCTAACCATAGGGTGAGAGGAGCCATAATTAGTGTGATACATACAGAATCTGCAAAAGATTATATCACAGTTGAAGATGGTTGTCGGGTTAGCTAGAGGTATTGTGCATGTGAGCTGCTACGTGGAGAGTCGGGACTAGCTGGTTGACTGGAGGCGGTGCATTGTAGCATCATTTGCTCGCTTAGATAAGATCAAAAAAGAGAGTGGCAAGATAGGGGAGATTAGATTGAGGGTGGATCACATATTCCTCGAGCAAATATTTGTTGGTTTTGGTAGGCATTGTCAGCTTTAGTGTAGGATTTGTCTTGGAATGATATCCCAGGGAAGTTGATGGTGATTGTTGCAATAAGGGTAGGAGTCCTGCTACTACCCAATGAGGAGGACTTACCATCAAGCACTCATATAGAAGTATTGCATCAGGATTTTTAACCATATGAGATTTGCATGCACTAAGAGACATAATACATTTCTCTCATCCTCATCCATCTCTTGGCATAGATCCCAAAGAGTCTTTGTGCTCAATGGCTTGGTTTAATCAAGACTAGATACTGCATCTTGACTTGCAAGTGCTTCCACTGATGCATACTCTTCCTTTGAGGTGATCTTCTTGCTGGAGGACTGCAACAAGATCTTTGTATAATGCAATGATGCCCTGTATGCAACAGATTTTGTACTGACTCCTCTACATCATCATTGGCTTGACTCATGAGTTGAAGCTCCAACTTGGAAATTATTGCCTTTTGAATTTGCAGCTCTATGCACTTTTCTTTATACTTACCCAGTGTTGAGGTGTAGGCAAGATTTAGACTATTGAATTGTTGAGCTGCTTTTGGTTGCCGTGGCATAAGCATGCAGAGTTGGAGTATCTCTTGTTCTTGAGCATTCAAATCTGCTTTGGCATTCACGATTGTCTCCCTTGATGCTATGCATTCATTCTCTAGTTCTTGAATTTGATGTTTAACCCCAAGGAGGTAACTAAGGAATATGTGTGATAGCACGTGCGATCAACAGAAGGGGTTTTATTTTATTATGGAGTTACAGAAAGTATACATACATAAGGGGTTTTCAAATTCAAAAAGTGAAAATTTTCATACATAAGGGATGCTTTAATCATCTCAAAATGTACATAAGGGGTGTATATAGGTTATACAAATTCATAGGTAGGGTTTTTTTTAAATACCCCTTGATCACACGTGCTATATGGGGTTTTTTTAAATACCCCTTGATCACACATGCTATATGGGGTTTTATATAGTGGCTCCCCTGCGTGTTTACCTTCTTTGAGGCTGTGCTACAACTCATTGTTTATGTCTATTGTGGCATCCTCTTTAAGTAGCAAGATTTCATTTAAGTGCACCATTTCTTTTTTAAGATCATCACAAAAGACTTGCATTTGGAAAAGGGATAGCTAGACCTCTTCCTTTTTGCTCAAGACAGCAGATAGCTATAGATGTCTTTCTTGGAGAAAATTTGTAGCTTGTAAGACATCCTTCCTAATTTTTGCTAGAGCATTTTGTACAAGGAGATATTGTTGCATTTGCTCTACCATGCTTTCCTTGAGCTTATTAATTTCAATCTCAGCACTTGTAACTTGGTTTGCAGCAATGGGATCATTTGTCTTTCCATTTCTCATTGTTGCTCATCTGATGCCATCCTAGCAAATAATTTTGACCATTGTTGCAATTGTTGATTGTGATGATGTATGATTTGAAATGTGCTATTGCCTTGCTTGTATTGATCATATAGTTGGCTCCCCTGTGCCAATGTGGAATCTTAATCTTTTTCCTAAATAGCAACCTATTGCAAAGTGTCATTAGAGATGATTTGGGGCTGTGGCCCTAGAGCCGTAGAGTTGTCAACTTTGTTGACTTGTGATTCTTGAAGAGGCACGGTTGATGGGTATTTTGGCATTTAGGCTATCATAGGTTAGGCATAAGTCCTAGGAAGATCATGGGCCAACAACAATATGAGTAGCCATTAGTAGACACCAAGAAAGCAATTATAACTACCTTTTAGCATGTCTTTTGAACTTGTAGTCTAAATCATGGTACTCTAATAGCAGTCTGGCAGTATGAAGACTGTGTATACCTTTTTGGGTAGCCTTTATGTAGATACTATGTACTATTCTAGTGTTATGGAATGAAAAGGATGTATCTTTTTGCAGTTCCAATGTTCAAGATTGTTCTTTGATGCAATTTGTATTTTTATCATGACTTGTCTTTCCAACTATGATTCGACTGTTTGTACTTTTACTTGTTATTGTTAATGGTTGGAAAGAGCTAGTGCATGAATGTTCAAGGCTGAATGTACCCTGAACACATTTGGTGATTGTACAATTGGTCCGGATCCTAAAAAGGATTATTAGTTAAAGAAATGAACAAAATCTGATGCTACAGTTCTACCAATTTCAAAAAGGCACATGGAGAATGAATCACATACAATTCAGAAGGAGGCACCATAGACCACGCAGCTTACCGCTTGTTATCCACAAGGGAACGGGAAAGTGGAGAGGGCAAATAGAATTCTTGTGAACATCTTGCACGAGTTTGTAAAGAAGGCTGCAAAAAAGGAGGACGACAGTGATCAGATGGTGATTCTACCACTAGGGCACATGCAGTTGTGGTGTAAACATAGGGGGGAAAGAGGCATTCCTATTGTGCACTATAATGCCTACCTTGGTTTAGACGCTCAAGCACAAGCCCCAGTTGGGGTGAATGTTGTGGTATTGGAGACAATCATGGAAGAATTCGAGGGACTCTACATGAGGAGAATGTTTAGACAATAACAATGGTTCATTAAGCATAAGACACATAATCTATTTCCAGATGTGAAATGGGATTCTATAGCATGTGAAAAGGAGGATCTGCCGGTAACTCAAGCTAATGTGGAAACATTGGTAGTGACGAGATCAAAAGGTAAAGAGCCGCTTTTAGGTTTGGCGGAGTCTCCTAGGGGTTCTTAACAAGCAATTAAGTGGGTTGAACAGGAGGCTATTCAAAATAAGGCCCTGGAAGCTATTTTGGAAATAAATGCAGCCAAGGATACTCAAGAGCATAAATTGGATAAGGATAAATTCATTCCAACTCCACCTTGATTGCCAGCCCATTTCAATCCAGACACAGCTTTGGCATGGTCCCGTGACTCCTTTGGGACTCCCATGGGAGTCATATGCACACGAAGAATGATACTGAAGATATGCCTAGTAAGTAGGATGAAGTAAGTGAATCCAAAAATCCACAAGCACAAGTACAGGTCTCGACATTTCCATCTGAGTCTTCTAAGGTAGATATTTGGGCTACTGTCAGAATTGGGTAGGAAAGTGTCCCACAAAAGGTAAGCAACACCATTAAGCATTCAAAACCCGTTGTCCAAGAAGGGGAAACATCTAGCATGTAGAAAAATCCTCTAGCCATGGAGGAGAGTCCTAATAAGCCCAAGCCCCAAGCCCAAGCCCCAAGCCAATGTCAGCCATTTCTTAAAAATACAACTGATGGAAACATCACAAAAATTGTGGATGAATATAAAAAATTTACTACACATCATTGACAAAAGGCCCTATGAAGCTTTTGCTTTTGTAGCATACAGTTATGAGATTATGCCAGAGGAGATTCAACAATTGCAAAACAAGCTGAAAATTGCCTTAGGAGAAATCTCGCTATAGTAGGCTAAAGACAAAGCTAATGTCTTCACCACTCCAAATACAAGACTTCATTTTTCTATGAAGCAAGAAGTAGGGGAGACAAATGGTGATGATGCTATGATAATCACCACCAGGATGTAGATCTACATATGAGCATGGAAAAGGGAGACCCAGATTAGCTGACGTTGCAACAACTGAAGTAGACGACACTCCACACTCCAAAGTAACTAGTGAGGTTGCAGGTGTAGCAGACCAGCACACTCCAATGTCACCCTGAATATGTTGATTTGACATCTGTCAAGGAGAGCATCGACTTCAAGAGTTCCGAGACCATTGACCTCAAATGCATGAAAGAATACTTGATCTAAAGGGTTCGAGTCTTGGGATTTTTGGAAAATTCTCTCCACCAGAAGTGCTAGGTGTTGAGGGGTATTTTGGCACTTAGCCTAAGTCATAGGTTTAGCATAAGTCCTAGGAAGATCATGGGCCAATAGTAATATGAGTAGCCATTAGTAGAAACCAAGAAAGCAGTTATAACTACCTTTTAGCATGTCTTTGGAATTTGTAGTCTAAATCATGGTACTCTGATTGCAGTCAACAGTATGAAGACTGTGTATACCTTTTTGGATAACTTCTATGTAGATATTGTGTACTATTCTGGTTGTTCTAGAATGAAAAAGGACGTATCTTTCTGTAGTTCCAATGTTCAGTATTGTTCTTTGCTGTGCAAACTGTATTTTTATCATGACTTGTCTTTCCAACTAGGATCCGCCGACTGTTTGTACTTTTACTTGTTTTCTGTTAATGGTTGGAAAGAGCTAGTGCATGAATGTTCTAGGATGAATGTACCCTGAACAGGCACCCTATCTGGCTCACTTGTAAAGTCATTGTGTGGTAGGGTTCCCTCTTGGGTTTCTTCCCTCAAGTCATTCTATTGTGGTAGCAATTCTGAACTAAGTTGCAGAATTCTTTGGCAAAGATCCACATTGTCATTCTTTGGAATCTGCTCAGATTGTCATCCATCCATGTCATCTGCATTGACAGTAGGTGGAGGATCTAGTTCCCATTCTGGAGATAATATTAGTGTTCAAAATCTTTTATTTCTTGTGTTAAGAGGGGTGTAGAGGCTTCCTCTTGCTGAATTGCAAAACCCAATTATAATGGCCAATAGATGGGCTGTAAAGGCTTTTCATTATATGTTGATGTGCCATACTTAACCTTCTCCAACTTTTGCTTTTATGATGTTATAAATTGAATGATATATTCTGTCATAGTAGGTGTTAGTAAGAAGGATTGTAGCTTCTCAAAAAGATTCCCCTAGACCCTTTGACTACAAGAAGCTGCATGCATTGCAGAGCTGGACATGTGAACATTGAGACTCATGGCCATACAAGCAGTATTGTTCCATGTGTTGTTAGCTCTTTGTTGGCTTCAGCATCAAGATGTTTAGCAGCTACATTTTGCATAGTCAATGGCTCCTGCCTCTAGCTCTCCTGACTCTAGGGCTCCTCAGTTCTGTGGCATATCTCCTTGGCATGTTGCATTATTTTGCTCATCACTGTCACTATCCAAGACCACCAGCCATGGTCATTTTGGTGTTAGCCTCAAGGTTGTAATTATGAATTTTGTAGCGTGCTTGTGTTCCCTTTGTGGCGGCTGGATGTATGCATCCCATAAAATCAATCCCCCATTTTTCAAATGGTTGTTGAGGGTTAATTTTGTCAGCGAATTGAAATCCTTATGCTGGGGTTTGATTGTTCTTTGGCATACATCACATTGTTTGACATAGTCGTAAGCATCTGCCCAAAGGGTCAGCCACCATTATATAGCTTACTCATCCTACTCGATCGTTGCCATAACGCTATCCCCTCGGTTGATGGGATACTAAAAACTATAAAAGGACCCCTTATCCACCCGATCGTCCCCTTAGCAAAAATAGCTAGACTCTGTCAGGTTTTTGCCAAAATATCCACAGTTTTCTGCCCCCCTCCACACTGCCTACCATCCTCCATTTGAATGTCCTCTGTCTCTTCCCCCTCCATAGACTCATTTGTTATGTGCTTGTCCTCCTTCTTCCCAATGGATCTCGAAAATAAATTCTTCAAATTCGAAAGGGAACTTGGCTTCCACCCCCCCAATACAACACCTGCCAATCCATTGCCCAGTAATCCATCTGAGTCCCAGAGCACTCCCTCAGGATCAATCAGGATGCTGTGCGATGTACCTACATCCGAATTACAAACTAAGGAGGAGTTAGTAGACCTCTCAAGAGCCAATAGCAATGGCTTCCACCCCGCCTTCTTGATCATCCAAGAAGCACATGCTAGCTCCAACATAGGGAAAAATATATGCACAAGAAGAAGCTAGATGAGCCCCTCAGCAAAATTTGCAAGTATGACATAAAGAAAAGAAAGAATTGCATCAACTTCTGAGAGCACATAGTGCTAGGACTGGATAAATCAGCAAGAGTGCTCCAACTATTGACATAGGTCAAACATACGGACCACCACTAGTCTATAGTGCCAAACATCCTCGCCAGGCTAGTAGAGCCGCAAGTCACAAACTAGGTGGATTATTTCTGCACTCATATGAGGGAGGACCTAAAAACACATGGAAATGTCTTGGGCAACCCAATGTTTACATGCCCGTCATCTACCACATGTTGGAACAGTAGTCGCAAGTCGGGTTTGGGCTAGCCGACAAAGAAGCCATAGGATAAGTTTCAATGGAAGATGAGACAGTAGTGGCCAACCCCAAAAGGCTCGGGCTTCATCTGGGTGCGACCCCATCAAGCCGCCCTAATCAACATGCACTTGACAGTCAACTGAGGGAGCAATATGAAGATTGTCAATTTGTGGGAATTCCTGGCAAGAGAGAGACATCTTGAGGTCTCAAACCATCAATCCAAAGGCAAGGCAACAATCCATTCCCCCATTGATGTGGACAAGTTTCAAGGGGAGGATACAATAGATATTGGTCACCACCTCGGGTCAAAATCAATTCCTCCCACCTCCTCCACCCCCCAAACTATAGCCACCACCCCCGTACAGGCCCAAGTGCCATCTTATTTTATCCTTGGCTCTTCTTCCTCTCCATGGGCAAGGCTCATAGAAGCCTTACACTTTTGCAGTGCACCTGAGTACTGGGCGCCTGGAGGTTATAACAAGATGTTTTCTGAATAAATGTCGAAGGCAGACAATATGGAGCTCCATTTACTGGATTCCATGGTACAACTCCCTCAAGTATTGCACACAATTTTATAGTGGAGGCAAGAGCATGACTCCCAACGTCCTCCTCTCTATTGCAAGCTCAAGTCAAGACACGTGAGAGCCACACACTCATGATCATCGCACATGCTACCGGGTAAACCGCCTTGGACAAAGCAGCAGAGTATAGGGCCAAGGTTGAGGACCTAGAGGTGACCATCACAAAGCTCAAGGATGAGCTCTCTGCAAGTGAATCCCTAGTTCAGACCATGATGGATCAGTTGGACAAGGCAGAATCAAGCCTTAGAACCATGGAAGAGCGATGGATAGAGGATGGACACAGGCCGAGGAAACTTGCCTTGCAGATCGAAAATGAGCAGTTTCGTACCTTTGGACGCCCAAAGGAGTCCACACTGGAAGACAAGGAGCAACAAAAATTCACCATGTATAGGGAGGTAGCTCGCTACCTACACACTATCTCCACACACAATACCCCAAACCCTACAGATGCACTTTGATGCACTTCGTGCACAAAATACTATCTTCCACATTGACCTCACCACCCCTCTCCCACCCAACACACTCCCCACCATCCTTTGCCAAAATCCCAACCATTGTCGCCTTGTTCTAGCTATGTCCTACTTTTCACTAGATCTTTAGCTCACCAGCCTATCTCTAGTCCTCCCCTGCAATCTTCGAAAATTAGCCGCCCACCCCATTCTCTTAAACTTCTAGGTGTGGTGTCGAATAATCACCGAGTCCACCAATTATCCATAGGACGATGACGTGATGTAGGTAGCCAAGCTCGAAGAGCTGAGCCCATGGGTCTGTACTCCCAAAAGAATACAAGCTGTCATTGGATGTAGACCTATGGCCGAGATTTAGTAGTTCAAACTTAGAGCCTTTTAGCTACCTATCACTTCACAACCTACCACCCCCTCGGCATCATCATTTTGTTCTCGACAGGGTGTTACAAGCTCTCTAGGACTCACATGAGTCCTTAGTGAGCAATTTTGATAGAATCCATGTAGCATATCCCGAAGTTGTCACTAAGGAAGATGGTCAAGAAGCCATCTCAATCTTTAACACCACCATCCCAACCACGGATATTGCTAACCCCGATCCCACATGCCCCATAAGTCTCGCACACCCCCCTCAGCCACCCGTCAACCCTGTCCCGCCTCCCCTTCCCCACACAAACTGGCTCGAGTACTCCTCCAATGCCTCCAACACTAGCAATGCATAGCACGAGACCTCCCCATCCATGTCATCCAATGCTCTTGTTGACCTATCAGACGATGCTATCAATACATTGATATAGTTGGCAAATCTAGTTGTGAGGCCGATCGACCTTTCAGCTACTACTGCAGGGCATGCAGAGGAGGACCCCATGCCAAATGTTAATGACGATGTTCCTCGAGCACCCCCCTCATCAGCGCCAAAATATATACAATGGCGGCCTAGCATCCAATCCTTCTAGGACTTACCCCGACAATGCACTCATGCATCACTGGAAGGCCCAACTTGAAGGATCCCGCCTTCATCTATAGAAATAATAGAAGTTTGCCCCCTCATGCATCACTGGAAGGCCCAACTTGAAGGCTCCCCCCTTCATCCTTCAACAACTAGAGGTGAGCCAACTCGAAATTCACACGTGGCAACTTACAACTTAGCTCCACATGTGTCTATTCCCCTCATCAACTCAGACGCAGGTCTCCAACCCTGTTGGCGCATCCCCTTTTTGAAGAAGGAGCAATTTTGGTGCTACTATCACAGCGCACCCCTTGAGTGGTGGATCCATCCCCTCTATATGCCCATGGAACGACCTAGGCCCACTTAAGGAAGCTCCAAAAGAAAGATCCCAACATCATATACAACTTCCTTAAGTACAACTTCCCCAAGGAAATGACTCAAAAAGGATTTTGCTTCTGCCTTCAATCATTCAATGATACCTATGACTTGGTACCTGACCCTATGATGGTAGTAGTAGTGCACTTCAATCGCCTTATCCTCTTATTGCTTTGTGATCTCCCTGCCCACAGTCGTCCAATTGATGACAAACTTCACAATCTCAGCAACCAGATTGTCTTTGACTCTGACCTTGGCCCCTCCCAATTCCAAGACTTGCGCCTATACCTTCGGGTCCGAAATCTCCATGGCCATCACATTCGAATGTTCGAGGACATGCATGCCATCCACTTTTGGAAGTAACTGGCTTATTTCACATGGATCAACCCATGGCAGTTGGAACACTACGCAATACTCTAGATGGTCCTCTCCACACACTTACTGCAGCATGGCTGAGCTAAGCAATAGGAAGGGGGGCATGTTAACAGCCATTGACCATGACGGATTTGGCCCATCCAAACCCTACAGGTTTTGAGCCACAAATGGCTCAGTTTTGAAGTAGTTTCCTGGATCGCCCAAATTGGGAAGGATAACACAAAAGCCATTGGATCCCATTTATGGATAACACAAGAGCCATTTGAAAATAGAGAGAAGGTTGTGAGAATCAGCATATGCCTTGGTGCCATATGGGTGCAAGGGGTTGTAACAAAAGAGAGAGAGAGAGTTTTGACAAGGAATAGGGTTGGCCCTCCCTTCAAAAGGTAACATATATAAAAGTCCAAGTGGTGTTTGCCATGATTCCCCTTCACCTCCATGATTCCCCTTCACCTTCGTCTCCTTCTCCATCCCCTTCCCTTCTTCCCTGCCCCTCCCATCTCTCTTTCTCACCTCCTTCTTCTCGGTGGAAACCCCATTGTAATGATTCGGTAGGCACTCGAGTGACACGAGTTAAGGCTTCACTACGCAAGGATCCCACAAGGAGTAACATGGGAGTTAGGAGCTCCATCGGCACACTTCCAGCATCCCCACAACACGTGTGTCTTCATCAAAGAACACATAATTCCCTTTCATGTAGCATTGCAAACTATCCCACCTTGTTGCATCATCCTTTAAGACCTTAGTAATGGCCTCCTATTAGTTGGATAATAATCCAATTGTAGTGCCACCCTTTCCTACTTCATGATTTTTGTAATACTAGAATCTCCTTTTGTCTATTGCTCCTAATCTTTAATCAAGAACTTGCCCCATAACATTTATCTCTTGTAGAGCTAAAAAGGTTGGAGACAATGAATTAGACCTCAACCATGAGGCTAATTCCACCCCTCTATCACGGTCACATAAACCACCTACATGGAAAATTGAGGAAAGACAATGGTTTACTTACCATTCTTTCTTTTTGCCATTTTAGCCTTGGGGGATGGGCTTTTAGGGGCTTGGGTTTCCTCCCTTCACTTGAGATAGATGTCTCTTATTTTGAGATATTACTAGGGCTTTACCCTTGAGGGTGAAATCCTCCTCTGGGCCCTTAGGAGGAGGAATCTTCTCCTCTGAGCTTTCATCATCCTGTATATCTATTACCATTGCATCCTTCTAATTAATATCATTTTCAAAACTACATGACCAGCCTGACTTGACTACAGTGTCCTCAACTCCCTTTTGTTGTTCAACAATCCAATCATTTGTCTCTCTACTATCAGTGCCTCAAATGCATTTTTTAGTTGAGACAGGCATTATTTCCTATTACTTTTGATTAGCTTTAGCACTTGTTTTAGTTTGCATGTCTTCTAGACACTTCCTTCTCTTTATTGTTCTTTGATACCCATTTCATTTTGTTGCAACGGGTTCCCGTGGGGGGGTGGGTGGGTTTAGAAACACCCTTAGATTTGCCCTTTATCTAAAGGCAATTCGTAATAATATGGGAGAATAAAAAGCTAGAGTTGGTACAAGTAGACACATATGTTTTCTTAATCTCTTTTAACTTGGGATCCTAGGTTTAGGTACTGGCTACCCTATGCACTCTCAAACATCAAGCATAGGAAATATCCCATGCATAGCACAATTTGTACACAAGTGATAGGATTGCACAAACAAACCCCATTGAGTATAGAAGGGCACAAAAAATTATGCAATCAATTTTAGAATAAGGTCCAAGTCATCAGGTGAATAGGTGATCAAATTTAAGGACCTCCTTTAGGTAGCACAAGGCACCCAAAAACTTTAAGAGTGCAGTTGCACATTCCATACATGATAAAGGAAGCTGCCAAGAGCATAATGGATGACATAAGTACAAATTAGCACAAGAAGCAGATACACTTAGTTCAAAACCATTAAGACAAACCAGAAGATTATCAGTGGGATCAAAAATATAAATGCAAGTCCTAAGCCTCATCATTGACAGCCTCATCCTTGTCTCTCTAATGACTATCCCTCTCCACTAATAATAAATTAAACGCCAAGATCCTTGGAACTTTTTATTGTATATACACACATAATACATAAAGTCTTTTTGATCCTAAATTGATGCTAGCAAACAAGAAAAATTCAAGCCTAAGGACTATAGATATGAGGATCTACATGCTAGGAAAAAGACAATGGAGTGACTTGACAATCATTATCAATATTCAAAATCTTGTACACATGATTTTCAATACCCTCAAGCTCAAGTACATGACATTGTATCATGTCATTGATGTGCAACTCATCAAGATAACTTTGGAAATGTTCAGTAAAACAAAACAACATTTAGACCTTTTCAAACATTATCTTTCTTTCTGATGTGGTCATTGTTGTCAAATTAGGCCTTGCCTCTTGCTAAGATGGCTATTTTAGGCTACCCTTTTTCTTTGTTCAAAGCTTGTAGTTGATGAATTTGAGTGTCCAATCGATTGATTGTGAAGAAATCCAATTCGGACAACCAAAGAACTCCATGGAAAGAACAAGGTGCAAATATTTCCAATTAGAGAGCACAAGGATGGATTGTCTAATTGATCTAGAAGAGTTTTTAACTCTAGCGACAATGGTCAAAAGTATACATAAGTGCGGTCATCATGTGATCATTGAGGTCTGTGGAGTGGCTACAAAGCTTTGATAAATGCAATCCAAGGAGCTGGGAGAAGATAGGATCATTAGTATTTAGTTGTTTCTCATCCTCAAATTTTGGAGAAGGCAGGAACCATGAGGATAAGATACTCTAGAAACACTATCGTTGGCTTCCATCTCTATGCGATTTGAAACCTTCTCATACCTGTTGTTGGCGAGATGGAAGGCTCATAGTCCTTAAGGTAGATGGGACAATAGATTTTGTGGTCCACAATACATTTGCAATGTATTAATTTGATTTTAAGTAGGAAACTATTACTTCTTAACTTTTTCATGCTTGAAGCTAATATATAATAGGGATGGTAGGCATTCGAGTCCTTTAATGTTGGGTAGGCAAGGAAAGTCTTATGGTAGTAGACATATAATGCAAGTCCTTAGTCTTCAATTGCAAGTCCACCTTGAACTAAGATAGTCCTTATTAAACAACATGTAATCAGGTCCCTAGTACTCAATTGTAGGCCCATCTATGGACTAAGACAATGTGGTTACTTATCCTCATGAATAAAGGTGGCTAAAAAATGGAGATAGAGTGAGCATGTGGCATACAATGTGCCCCTATGGCATGCCACGTTGACCTCCATGCCATCAACAACTCCTCGTCCCCCTATGAAAAAGCAGAATTGTGACTTTTAATAAGCTAATGGATGAATCAATTTAGTCCTATGATATAATATCTTTAACAAAATGATTATGAATACATATTAATTCACTACCATTTTGGCTCGAGTGAATCCACCTCGTCCTGCTCCATTCAAGGGTTACCTTTATAAATGGCTAGGTTAGTTCCACCTAGTGTTAAACTATCACTAATGGGATGTAAAACAATAATTGCATGAGGTGACAACTTTGTTGAGGGCATCTTGATTACATGACTTCAATTGGGATGATCAACCCAAGGGCTTCTTGAAATACATGAAGGGGCTCACCAAGATTTTTAGCAATGCCAATGCCTCATAGTTGGCTATTGTGCACTCTCAAACATTTATCATGAAAGTTAGTCAGCTACTTGGATGAAGAATTAAAACTACACTAGTTTTGGTTAAACTTTTAGCTTGATTTGGTTGCTCATGCTCAATTTGGGACCAAGATATTCTCTAGGGCTATACAAGTCATTTAGTGTTTTGAAATGAATAATCACACTAAAATAAGCTTTGCAACCCTCTTCTTTGAGATTAATACTTATATCATCAATGGACACACCCCTCCCCATGGATCTTGGTCATGTGCCCTCTTAATGCAATGATAGATCCAAACTTGTAGCCTCTTTCGATAATAGATGATCTTTTGGATTGTTTAGGTAAAGGAGAATATGTATATTCATTGGATTTGGTATCATGTTATTGGATTCCCCTTAACTTTTCATATGCCTTACACATCGTATCAATCATGCCATTTGGTCTTTTGGAACCTTTGAGGACTTTCTAAAAATTAACTATTGAATTTAATAGTACAAAGAGTTGTGAAATTTGGGAACAGCATTTGTTGGTGGTAGAAGTTCTGAAATGGTTCTCCAAACAAATTTGGAAGTGAAGGAAACATGAAAATGGGATAGCAAGAAGATAACGCATTTCCACTAATTGAGAGAAGGTACAAAGAATAAGGGACTTCAAATGCCTAGGAACTGGAAGCAATGCTAGAAAAAAACTTCTTTTGGAACCTAATAAAAAACAGCTCATCTTTTAAGGCCACTGGGTTTTGTGAAATCCAATTGATGTGCCATGCATATGACCATGAATAGAGAAGCATATACATATAGATAATTTTTAACAAGAGTGCATGCACAGGAGCACTGGCTCCTGTTTGTGAGCTGTGCAGATCTCTAGACACATGGAAGACTTATTAGGGCATGTAGTTCCAATCAATTGAATAGGGTACAAAGTCTTTTGTTAAAGGCTAGTAAAATCGATACTTAAAAAATAAATAAATGGAAATGTAAGTAATGGAAGGTAATTGGGAGCTATTTTGCTTTGAACATTAGCAACTACACTGGGAATTGGTATGCGATGTAGACAAGGTCATGATCAGACCAGTACGCTTGCGTTGTTCCAAAGAAACTGCTCATCAAAGTGCGTTTGTGCAAATGTGGTCAATTTGAGACCCATAAATTGTTGTGGAGGTTTTGTTCACTAATAGCAGATGATTTTCTTCCATGAGATTTTGTAGTTGCATTTGCTTTTGAGAAGGTTGTAGCATATTAATGTTGAAATCCCCCAGCACAAAAGTTGGATAGAGCGATGGCCTTTGGTGTAACACATGTGCGATTTGTTCCAGGAAACTTTGGAGGTTGCATGCTTCGGTACGGTATATTGTCACTATAAACATCGCTTGCCTCGGATTTGGTCGAAAGTGAGCCATGATCATTTTGAGGCCGGACATTGTAAATATTTGATGCGAAACCAAAGAAAGCCTACGTTTGTACAAAAGTGATGTACCCATTCCTGAAAATGCTATAATAGTAGCGAATGTTGCTGTGTTGATATAGTGTTCTGGGTCTATCATTCTGGTTTCATTAAGGTAAAGCAAGTCGTTGGATGTTATAGTCTGCATTAATAACCTCAAAATACAACTATAAAGAGCAAGTATTTAAGGTTTGTATAATGGTATGTGTTTGGCTCTAGTTTTTGAGACAAGGGATGTCAAACTGCCAAGTTGCAGTTGTAAGGAGTTTTTCCATTTCAGCGGCCACAGTTACATCCACGTGAAAATGTTTGCAATCCAAGGGTTTGAGGAGGTAAAGGTTTTCTTTAGAACATACTCTTGAGAGTGCAGTATATGCGATGCCGTGTTGTGGATGGATTGTAGGTTCAAAACACAATGTTTCTAGTGTTGAGCCTTGTGCACATTCTTGCTGAAGCTGGTTGAATTGGGAATTGCATTTGTGAAATAACGTAGTTGCTATTGCTCTAGGCTACTTGTATTTCCTTTGTGATTGGGCAATATTGCAGCTGAGGATTGCTCAATATGATTTTCATACAAGTGTTGAGTTTGCTGACGTGTGCATGCTCCGACGATGGGGCTAGAGAATCGCACCCACATAACTACGTTTGAGCTGGACGTTGTTACAGCCTTGAAGTGGCCATCGGCCCCATTCACAAGACCATTGGCTATGTTGTAGTTGCTGCCTGCACATAGCTTGGCAACAATATTGGGATTTAGCTTTATTTCTTTGTGCAAGCTAGTAGTCTTGCTTGGGTCATTTTGTAAGGAAAGAGTGCCGCGGCAATTGCCATGTCTGCTATCCACTGCTTGGAAAGTGTTAATGTTACCGGTTGTATGATAGAGAACCATTTTGTTATGCACACGCACCAGTTTGTTTGTGTAGAATAGATGAGATATCATCAAGTCTAGTGATGGCTTACGGTAACATACCGAATTGATTGTGTCAATGTCTTGCTGAATTTGTGTGTTTGTCTAGAATTTGTTTAAGATGTTAGTGAACAATAAACGATTTTGGTGCATGATAGTGTTGAGTTGGTAACACTTGATGCGTTCTTTCCAAAAAATTTTCTTTAAAGGGTTTCGATGTTGGAATACCCACTTGTCACGGACAAGGGGTAACTGGTATAAGTCTCTTGTTATTATGATGTCCAAGCCCCCAAACGCGATGTTGTGAATGTGCTTGATGGCGCATAGCCACTTATCCACACAAAGTTAAGTATGTGTTTCCCAATGAGTGATATGAGACCTCATCCAGGATAACTGTTCAAAGGTCCAAGTATTGTTTCGTGAGAATTTCTAGCTTGTTAGCTACCAATTCAGGCAAGTTTTTGCTGTTTATCAGTATATTGAATGTAAAATGGAGAGTAGCACCATTCATATGGCAAGCATGTTGAGATATGGTGCCATGAGCACATATTAGAGGCTAAGATATGGTATAGGAAAGAATTAAAGTAGCCACCCTAGGATGTGGACTACATGATGTGGAGATGTGGATCAAGGATATCCACAAGGAGAGATGTGGATCAGAGGATCCCACAAGTGTTGACTATTCAAAGGGCACCCTCTATATAAGAGGCCTATTGTATATTGTTGAGTACACACATTGGAATAGATTGAGTATTTCCGTATGTCTCTCATGGAGTTTCTTCTATGGTTTGATTCCCCTTGATCTTTTGCTAATTCCATGTTGCACTAGGAGAGCATGATCCACACTTTCACATGGTATCAGAGCTTAGGTCTAGCTCTCCTTGATTAGTTGTAGGCACACCTTATTTTCTCATGTTTTCTCTTGAGTGATCTTCTTGAAATTTTCATGGACTCTTTGCTAGTCATTTCCTTTTGAGAGAATAGAGAGATTTCCGGTGTTACAGACTTGTGTGAGAAAGATATTTTCTCTTATGTCTATTCAAAATTTTACTCTAGGTACACTGAAAGAGACACAGAGAGTTCTCTATCTTTTGAGGGAGAGAGACCAAGCCTCCTGGCCCTTCATCTGAAATTCTTGAGGACTGAGTGTTCTGCCATTTGGAGGAGGAGGTAGTTGTAGCTTGGATTTTGATTGTGAGCGCCTTGCTCCCCCCCCTGCTGCAACTCGGCTAGCTTGATCACTACCCTCCACGATTGTTTGCCCCCTTGCACATTGTCAGGCTTGTGCATCTTTCCCATTGACTTGGCTAGAACGAAGCTCCTATGACTCAACAACTTAGCTTCAGCTCACAAAGGCTCCTCACATAGCTGCTACAGCTCATCATTCTGGCCACCAAAAACTACATCGACCTAACAACCACACAGTAGCCTTTGTTGTGGCTATCAGCCTTTGTTTGCTGAGGCCCACACTAGCAGCCAACCAAGCATGGACACAGCACCGATTGATGGATTGAACGTAATGCAGGTACCCACCCCTCAATACCAACAGCATGACAACGCAAGCAACTAGCATGCTCCATAGTCCAAAACCATCGTAGATGACCTACAAGCTCCAAATCAACGACTCGTAGCCTGCTCTTTGCCAACGATGACCAAAACGAGAGCATAGTCGACCAACAGCTCCTCTAGCTTCCTCTCGGGCATCTCCACCTCTTCACAACTATTGTCTCTGTGCCAACGTGGACTTAGGTAGAACATAATGTGTGTGTAGAGTAGCGGCAAAGCTTCGCTTGTACTTGTATAAGGCTAGAAATAATCCCTCTTAGAAATCCAACTTGCATGTTCTACATGCAAGTTCTACATGCGAGTTGTACATGCAAGTTCTACATGCAAGTTCTACATGCGAGTTCTACATGCAACTCCTACATGTGAGTTGTACATGTGAGCTCTACATGCAAGTTTTACATACGACTTGTACATGCGAGTTCTACATGCAAGTTCTACATACGACTTGTACATGCGAGTTCTACATGCAAGTTCTACATATGACTTCTACATACAACTCCTACATGCGAGTTGTACATGTGAATTGTACATGTGAGTTCTACATGCAAGTTCTACATACGACTTCTACATGCAACTTCTATATGCAAGTTCTACATGTAGAGAGAGAATGTGTTACAATTCCTACATGCAAAGAGCGAAACTCTCCAACTTGTATAAATACCCCATAATGGAATGAAGCCCACACTCTTTGGGGCCTCGTGTTGAGTTCGACTTTGGTATTCCAAGCAATTGTCTCAAGTGTCCATGCTTCCTTGCACTCCACGTCCAAAAGCATGTCCTAACCTTGCAACTCCTCCTCCCCTCTCCTCCAACCTTGCAACCCATCCTCTCCCTCTCCTCCTCCCTCCTCCTTCTCCTCCTCCCTCCTCCTCCTCCTCTCTCTCCTCCTCCCTCCTCCTCTTCCCTCCTTCTCCTCCTCCTCCTCCTCCTCCTCCCTCCTCTCTCCTCTTTCCCCCATGCTCTTATACCTTCTTCCTCTCCCACTCCTATGCTCCCCCTAAACTCTTAGTTCCTCAACCCTTAACCTCCATGATCTACGAGGGAGACGAGTTCTCCACCATGTACTCTACCTTGAACCTTGGATCCTCCTTCTAACCCTGGAACCTCTTCTAAACTCTGGAACCTCTCTATAAACCTTGGAACCTCCTTCTAACCCTTGAACCTCCTTCTAAACCTTGGAACCTCCTTCTAACCCTTGAACTTCTTCTAAACTCTGGAACCTCCTTCTAAACCTTGGAACCTCCTTCTAACCCTTAAACTCCTCCTAAACCCTACAACCCCCAATGAAGACGAAAGTCTTGATTACCTCAACCATGATGACACACGTTCCTTTTACACATGCATGCACTATGTTTGCTTACCACACTTAAGCCTACGTCTCTCAACGAAACACGACTCGAGGTCCTAAGCTACACGTATACTACAAACGACAACCCTGATATATCTGTAGGTGACAAAAAGCCTCGGAACCCTACATATTGAGAATACCTTGCTCTTTCTATGGAAGTTGTAGAAAAGAGCCAACATTTGGCGCCGATATCGGGGACCAAACCTGGGTCACCCGCATGACAGGCGGGTATACTCACCACTATACCACTATACTCAGAACCCATCCCAAGTTCTATGCAGTTCCACGGCATAAAAAATGGGAAGCCAACATACACACTTTGACTGAGGATTGAACCATTAATTGGCCAATGATCGAACTATACTCTCATGTAGAATGGAATATCCAAGGCACAATGGTCTGAGCACTTCAGCAGCATGAGCAAATAATGCGCGGCAACAGTGATCGCTTCCTTCGCCTAAGTGCTATATTCTGTAAAACATTGGAATTCATTTTGGAAGTCCCATGTTATTTCAATTCCCATTTGCCTCCACTCAGTTTCAATCCCAATGAATGGGTCGATGCTCAGATTACAAGCTGACTCTATCAAAGA
Organism: Dipteris shenzhenensis; assembly: GCF_047967505.1. NCBI lineage: Eukaryota > Viridiplantae > Streptophyta > Polypodiopsida > Gleicheniales > Dipteridaceae > Dipteris > Dipteris shenzhenensis. The sequence continues at coordinate 10,481,147 of NC_141624.1, forward strand.
GTGATCTTCTTAGAAGCACGCCACATATCTTTATTTGAGCAAATGGTGGATACAGGCTACCTGGAAATTGAGCAAAAATTGTATGGTGCAAAGGCATTACAGCAGGAATGACTCGCATGCCACAAGCTCAACAGTCACTGGGTTACGCACATGGCATCCCTTCTCTGAAATCAAAATCAGCCATAACCTGAGGACTGGTAATAAAATGGATCCGGGAGTATGTTGTCTCTGTGCCAACATGGACTTAGGTAGAATAGAATGTGTGTATAGAGTAGCGGCAAAGATCTGCTTGTACTTGCATAAGGCTAGAAATAATCCCTCTTAGAAATCCAACTTGCATGTTCTACATGCAAGTTCTACATGCGAGTTGTACATGCGAGTTGTACATGCAAGTTCTACATGCGAGTTCTACATGCAACTCCTACATGTGAGTTGTACATGCGAGTTCTACATGCACGTTTTACATACGACTTGTACATGCGAGTTCTACATGCAAGTTCTACATACGACTTGTACATGCGAGTTCTACATGCAAGTTCTACATACGACTTCTACATACAACTCCTATATGCAACTCCTACATGCGAGTTGTACATGCAAGTTCTACATGCAAGTTCTACATACGAGTTCTACATGCAACTTCTATATACAAGTTCTACATGTAGAGAGAGAATGTGTTACAATTCCTACATGCAAAGAGCGAAACTCTCCAACTTGTATAAATACCCCATAATGGAATGAAGCCCACACTCTTTGGGGCATTGTGTTGAGTTCTACTTTGGTATTCCAAGCAATTGTCTCAAGTGTCCATGCTTCCTTGCACTCCATGACCAAAAGCATGTCCTAACCTTGCAACTCCTCCTCCCCTCTCCTCCAACCTTGCAACCCATCCTCTCCCTCTCCTCCTCCCTCCTCCTCCTCCTCCTCCCTCTTCCTCGTCCTCCTCCCTCCTCCTCCTCCTCTCTCTGCTCCTCCCTCCTCCTCTTCCCTCCTCCTCCTCCTCCTCCTCCCTCCTCTCTCCTCTCCCCCATGCTCTTACACCTTCTTCCTCTCCCACTCCTATGTTCCCCCTAAACCCTTAGTTCCTCAACCCTTAACCTCCATGATCTACGAGGGAGACGAGTTCTCCACCATGTACTCTACCTTGAACCTTGGATCCTCCTTCTAACCCTGGAACCTCTTCTAAACTCTGGAACCGCTCTCTAAACCCTGGAACTCCTTCTAACCCTTGAACCTCCTTCTAAACCTTGGAACCTCCTTCTAACCCTTGAACTTCTTCTAAACTCTGGAACCTCCTTCTAAACCTTGGAACCTCCTTCTAACCCTTAAGCTCCTCCTAAACCCTGCAACCCCCAATGAAGACGAAAGTCTTGATTACCTCAACCATGATGACACACGTTCCTTTTACACATGCATGCACTATGTTTGCTTACCACACTTAAGCCTATGTTTCTCAACGGAACACGACTCGAGGTCCTAAGCTACACGTATACTACAAACGACAACCCCGATATATCTGTAGGTGACAAAAAGCCTCGGAACCCTGCATAATACTGAGAATACCCTGCTCTTCCTACGGAAGCCGTAGAAAAGACCCAACAACGACACCTCAACAGCAGCAGCCGGCAATCGAGGCTTTCGTTTCCCTCTAGTATCCTCTCTGCAATCTCATCTTCTCTCCAGTGCAGTTGATCCTCTGCACCATTATTTTTTCAACAACCCGCCATCAATGATTTCCTACCAACAACAGCAAGAGCCTCGCCATCTACCTCTTACGCATCACCTTTGTTCAATAAGTCTGTCGTCTCTTGCTCTTATAGGATGCATCTTGTTTCGAAATTGAGGTGGCCTGTGACATTTGATAAGTGTCGTCATCTTTGCGCCTCTGTAGCCTGCAACGTTTTTCTTTTTGTTTTCTAAGGTTGAACCTTAGCCCACGTGGCAGTCCCTTGATAGGACATGTGGCAGATAAGATTGGGTGTGAGTGTGGTTAAGTTAAACCTTGGTTAAGTTTATAGTTAGGTTCAGTTTAGTTGGACCATGGATAAGTTTATCTAGCCTTGGGTTAACTTAGTTGAGTTAAAAGATTACCACGTGGCACAGGGCCACCTCAGCACAGTAACCCCTTGCCAAGAATAGTTTGCAAGCAACATGTGAATCCATATGCCACATCATCAAAGGCCACTTTTTGATCAAAACTTTGACAAGCCGTAACTTCCAATCTAGGAAGAATTCACACGTGCTCCAAAAAAGGAAAAGTGATCGTCTTTTCAAGCTCTATGCGCTGTCAAGTCACAATCATTGTTAGCAATTAGACAATGCCAATATTGAAAGTAATCAATTGGTAAGACCTTTGCAAAAAATGACAAATCAAAGCATGAATGCACACATCGGTGTCATAAGCATGCCAAAAGCACAAGTGTATGAGATGACCATAGCATAGAACATGGCAAAAGCACAAGTGCATGAGATGACCATAGCATAGAACATGGCATCCACACATAAAGCATTAAGGCACATGGTAGAACAAAGCATTATGGATTAAGCTACATCAAGCAAAGAAGACAACGACATCGGCAACATGTATTGAGAAGCAAAAACCTTTCCACCTTCAGCCCATATATTTGTAAATCAAACCTGACCACCTGAGAGTAGCCATGTAAACACCCAGGGGAGGATTTGTTGAGAAAACCACATCTGACCACCTTAAGTAGCAAGGTATGCACTAAGGGGAGGTGATGGAATGTAAACTCACATCTAACCACCTTGCAGTAGCCAAAGGATCATGGCACAAAGGGGAGGTGTTGAGATATGGTGCCATGAGCACATATTAGAGGCTAAGGTATGGTATAGGAAAGAATTAAAGTAGCCACCCTAGGATGTGGACTACATGATGTGGAGATGTGGATCAAGGATATCCACAAGGAGTGATGTGGATCAGAGGATCCCACAGGTGTTGACTATTCAAAGGACACCCTCTATATAAGAGGCCTATTATGTATTGTTGAGTACACACATTGGAATAGATTGAATGTCTCTCATGGAGTTTCTTCTATGGTTTGATTCCCCTTGATCTTTTGCTAATTCCACGTTGCATTAGGAGAGCACGATCCACACTTTCACAAAGCGGCCCTTCCTGTGTAAGCCATTTTTAGTATTTTTATAGCCAATGGGTTGGAGGTAGAACCTTTATTATATAGACGTAATAGGTCCTAGTAAAGAGCATGTATGAGTGTTGTCTTGCCTGTTCTAGCTCTTCCAGTCAAGAATATGTAAATTGGCTCATTTGGTCTATTTTTCTTTTTCCACATTATGTCATCAAACACATGCCTTTGTTTTGCATTCAGTTGTTGTTCTTGGGAGTAATGCTCTTCTGTGGAGATTAATCCTGCTAGATACTAGTAAGTGTCAGCACATTCTCTTTTCTTATCATTTCTTGTTTCTAGAGAAGGAATGTCAATTGGTTGATCTTTGACACAATCGTAATGAGTCACATCTACCATATCGGACGAGTCCAACAAAATAGCCTTGTTGAACGTTTTAGCCCATACATTATCATTTGCATTCATAGCCATCTCATGCACTTGTTGCTCGAAGTTTGACCAAGCTTTCGTATTTTGCTCATCTGCATCTATCCGAAAATCGAATTTTTTACGCATGTCGTCAATTCGATGGGTGTGTTTGCTGTAAGCGTCTTGCCATGTTTCATGTGGCCATTTCAAAGTTTCCTCTGATTCACGGTAAGGAATGTAGAGCATCAATTGTTCTCTATATCTGGGTCCTAATGTTGATCAAAATGTGTGAACCTAATCATCTGCGGTTTCTTCACCTTTTTGCATGTTAACCTATTGTATTTTGATACGAATTTGACAAGCAAAATTAGCTCGAGACTTGTTGGTTGTGCAGCGTAGCAATCTGTAATTGAAGTGCACATGATGTTGGTTGAGTCATCGGGTAATATTTGTAAGACTTTATTAGGTTTTAGCACAGCTGCATGCTGCTGCAATGGTGCTGTATTTATAAACTGCACTGTACGAGAAGCGTGGTGCATTGCATTGCCAGTGAAAGGGTTAGGTAGACTGCCTACTGTGTCGACATATGTTGCAAGTTTAGAAATGAAGCTCCCATTTTCTTGATTCATTCAACCATGTCATCAATGTCTTGGTTTGATTTCTTTATTATATCATTAAATGCTCTAGTTATTGTGTTGTCTGCCTTTGTGAGGTACAAAGTGCAATATGCGGCCATTGCATATGGGTCTAATATGAATTGAACATCAGTGTTGGCATCCCATAATGGTGCCATCAACTTTGCAAATGGGTTTTTCCAAGCATTCGATGGCTTCCTCTATAGAAAGAGCGTTGGCAGCTTTAAATTGGCTCGCAAACACAGCATATATTCTTCCTTGGTTAGTCTTAATTTATTAAAAAAATCTATGAAACTATGCAATGAAACAGAAGTCAAGTCGTTCAGCTCCCTATACACACTCGGAAGGTTAGATTTGATATGTAAGGAGTTATCATGGAGAAGTTCCAAGATTGTTTTTTCATCCATTGGTGGTATTGGAAAGTGAAACCTGCAAATTGCCCTGCCTTTTTTTTGGCATGTGCGTGCATGTCTATGGCGTGCTACGTGCAATGACTTGGGGAGCAATGCCAAATCACAGGATATGTATTGATCCATAAAGCGTGTTATAGGCTCACTTGATTTACCATAAAAAATAGGGGCCCCTTCCACCCAAAGCAGAGCATGATCATGCTTGGTACCACGGTTTTGAAATTCGTTGCAAAGTAGAGATCTGTGATCTTCTCGAAAAACTGTGAATCATCCTTCAAAAGCTTTCTCAAGGCTTTCATTCGGTGATCATAATACCACACGCATGGGGTCATCACATGAACTAGCTCGTGCGTTGGAAGCTAGGTTTTATTATTGTTGCGCTCAATTGACCGCAACTCCCTCAGTCCATCCAACAATGCTAACCAATTGTTCTCTCCACTTGTAAATGTCATGAAGAATGTCGGTGGGCCTAGTTGGCGAATCATTGCAAACAATTTTTTTTGCTGGCGTTGCAAGTAGTGTGAAGATGTCCAGATGCTTTCAAGTTCTTGGTAACCAATATCTAATTTCAAGAGTACATCTAAGTTGGGTCTGGTTTTACCATTCAATTGTGCCTTCCGCATACGAATCCACACTGAACTGGCAACAAAGTGTATTAAGATCTTTACTACTTTAAAGAAAAGATTTTGGATGTGAGTTGCAAAGCATCGGTCCTTGTACAGGGTTTCCCATTGGGTAACTTTTTGGTAGCTAAGCATATTGAGCATATGCTCATATCTTGGCTAACCAAAGAACAACGTTGGGTAGTTTAGCTCCTTGCAATGCTTGTCTTTACATATACCCATTGGCTTTTGGTTTTCTCTTGGAGCGATCGATGTGATGGTTGAGATTGTATCAAAAATCTCGGTTGTGTCGACATATCCATGTACTAGTGTGTCTGTGAGGGGTCTACCTCTTGTTCTGGAGTCATACTTTCCTATGTAAGGCAGGTGTTGCTATTGCATTGTGCATTCATCCTAAGCTGGGAATGTGGAAGCCACAATTGTGAGATTGAGACACCCTCTTGCTTGTACAAGGGTGTTTCAACGAGCCTTTTTAATGATTTCATTACTAGATTTGGGCGAACATTACCAGTAGTGTATGGAGTCTGGTACTCTAGTTTTTGCTTTATTGTGACTCCGATTGTCATGTTATCATCTAGCTATTGCGGAAGCATGGTTTGAATGCTCTCTAAGTTAGTTGCAACATTTATGATACTCCCTTTTAGCAAAAATACTGGCCAAAGTGTAAATATTGTCGTATTTGGCCAAAGGTTGCCCGTGGTGCAATGAGACTTTCTTCAAGTTCCGTAAGTAGCTGTACTTGTTCAATTGGGCTATCTCATATTCATGGACGATGCTAAAGTAGGCACTTGGTCATGCTCAACTTGCCGATTACAGCTAGAACAAATAGAACTACTGGTTGCTCTGATACGGTCCTCATTTATGGCTACAGTCTCTACTAGTAGTGCAATGATTTCTTCAGTTGCTTCTTTGATCTGGTATTTAGTAGTAACCTTTTGTAACAACAGCAAGGATGTGTAGGAGTGTCTGAGATAAGTGATATAAATTTATCAGTTGGCCCGCTTTGCTTTCATTTGCTTGTCTCTTTGTGTGTTTGGTCATAGAATTTGTTTTCAAGATACTGGAGACAGCGAACTATCTTGGCTACTATTTTACCTTCCACCCGCCACTGTTCCAACATAATTCTTGCTACTTGGGTCCATGTTGATGAAGGCATGGCTGCTGCAAGTGATAAGATTTCTTTGTCGAATGTATAAGACCATTTTCTAGAATGAGTTTGTGGTTGTTGTTCATCAATAGCTTCGAGTAAAGTTTCTACTGGGACCTTAGTAAACTGGTGTTTTCTTCTGAGGTACCGTATGTGAGCCATCACCTTCTCTAGAGGAGCGTTTTGTTTGTCATTGAATTTTATGTAGTTCTCGGTGATCATTCTTATTGCTTGATTAGGCATAGTGAATCTGAGCTATATTGCCTCATCATCTTTCTTTGACCAAAAATGCTGTATCTTTCTGGTGCCTATGTTGTGCATGTTAGCTTGGCAAATTGTCTCATTGTGTGTAGTTTTTCTAGTTCATGACATGGATTTAAGTATCGTATTAAAGGTGTCTTACCTAGTTGAACAACTGGCTCGAAGTGTGGTGCATCCATTCGACCATCATGGTAAAGAATTTGTAGTGGTTCGTTTCTAATGCGTCACCACATTTTATATAAACCTTTCTTCCAGATAGCGACCATACGTAAATTGGCCACTGTAGGTACTTAGAAGCCCAATAAGTAGCAAAATAGCCCCCCTAGAGTCCACTCTCTGATGCAGGTCTGCTCATATGTGCTAGGTATTCTTCGCAACTTTGCATGCCATGAAAATCATGCAGAAAGCTACGTGTTAGAAAATTTTCCAAGAAGTCTTTGGCGTCTGTGCAGTCCATGGTCAGAGAATACATGAATTGGTTTACTATTGCAGCTCAAATTTCTTTGGTTGTTGAGTTCGTATTTAGCAAGTATTTTATTGTGTCAAATAAGCAGTCACTGGGTGAGTAGGCATAGTCTATAGCACATGCTAAGTTTTTCTCATACAGTATAGCATCTATTAGATCAAGGTCTACCCGTACAGGAGAACATGCAGTTTTGATATCAAGGAGGTAACGGGTCTTGTGTAGATTTTGGATGGCTTGCTTGGATTCTCTATGATAGATGGTGTATCAATGGTTTAAAGTAACCCACGTGTGATGGGCGATCATCATAAAGGATCTGTAAAGGCGTGGCATTGAAATTCATGCAATGTCTTATATAAACTCATTTTTTCTATAGCAATCATACGTCGATTGGTTTTTGTAAGAATGATGATGCCCAGAGAATAGCAAATTGATCCCCCCCAAGTCCCCCTTGTGCTGTTGGCTTGCTCATCCGCTCTAAATATTTATCATAGGTTTGGACATCATGCAAATCACGGAGAAAATCTGTAGAGAGCAAAGTGCGTAAGCACCTCGTAGCTTGCTCCTCTCCATTCTGCAAGCTTGTGAGAAACTGTTGAATTATTACTGCTCGAATTTCGGCAAATGTCAAATCTATATCAACCAAATACTTTATTGTAGCAAATCACTAGAGCTGTATTTGTAATTTCTTTCATGACATAGTTATTGATGTTGCAAAACAGTGTCAATTGAGTGTTGAGTTTCAATATTTGGAGTGAGATCTGCTCTAGTTGTTACTATGAGAACCATGACTTCATCATCATATTGAGTTGCAGCCAGTGTAGCATGTGTTACTACTGCAAGTTTATTCTCATCTTGCATTATAGCAAGGACATGGTTGACTAAACCAATGTTGGTATAGGAGTTGTTTCAATAATTGGCTCAAAGTGGTGTGCAAGACTATGCTCATATAAGATTCATAATGGCATTGACATGTCTCCTTTACCACATTGCATACATATCTTCCTAGTTGTAGATGACCACACTTGTATTGGTCTTTGAAGGAATTTTCAAAGACACACAATAGGAAATCCATCTCTAGAAATACCACTATGTGATACTGGAACACTCATACGTGTAAGGTATCCATCGTGTGTTTCAACTTTGTGCTACTTGTTGAGAGTTCACGCTCAACATCATGTGATCATGTGTGCATAGCACCATCACGTGATCATATGTGCATAGCACTAACCTTATAGAGTGCTATAAAGGAAAGGGTTAGATCCCCTAACCCTAACCCTAAAAGGGTTTGTATATATTCTATTTTTTCAACTAATTCTAGTGTACAGTTAGTCATTTGTGGTGTGCTCTCTAGCTGTGCCCTCTCTCCTCATCTCCACTCTTCTCCTCTCCCCTCTTCATATTTTGTCATGGTATCAGAGCTCCCTTGCCTTCCGCTGAGGCATTGTGATTCTTGAGAGTGTGAGAGAGATTGTGAGATTGAGAGTTCTCTTGAGTGTTCTCCGTGAGAGTCCACTTCTGATGAGAGATCTTCATCTGTCCATTTGAGAGAAAATTTCTGTCATTCCTTAAGAGATTTCCGTTCATTTCTTGAGTTTCCTTGTGAGGATTTCAATTCATTTTGTGAGACAGATCTGTGAGGATTTGTTCTTCTTCTTCTTAGAGCAAGAGATGATGAATTCTTTGAGTTGAAGAGAGACCAGTTTCTTACTAAGGCTTTGAGAGAGAGAGGCAACCAACTCCGTCCACACAGCTCTGGCTGCTGTGTATCTCCAGCCCATCAACGGCTTCTAGCTTACCTCTCCAAGCCACGACTACTCATAGCTCCTCACATGTAACAGATCTGCCAAGCAACGTCCACGAGCCTCTGATCAACAGCACCTGCAATAGCCAAGGCCTCGACTTGCTTCTATCTCCAGCTCTATAAGGCGTTGCTGCTGATTGTTGTCAATTGCTCGACCTTCACGAGCATCGACCTACGCTGCTCCTTCCTTGCTCCATACGCCAACAGCTCCCAATGCCCACGGCCCACAGCTACTACAAGTCTTCAACCAGCGTTGACTAGACGACTCCTACGAACAGTCTTTTGAAGCGCTAGCATTGGCGCGGAGATAGTCCGGGCGTCTGTCGGTTGTGAGGCCACCTCCTGGAGCTGGGTCTTTGTAGGAGTGCTGGCCGCTTGTGGAGAAAATGATGCAGTGGGTCGTGGATGGTGCTCTGCAATAGTGAAGCTATTGGTGATGCAGAACCCGTCACCATTATCGTTGAAGCTGTAAGAGGCCGCTGCGAGAGCCTCATGCACAGTGTGGGCTTTGGAGCGTAGCGCTTCGTCGTCAGAGTTGCTCATTGAAGAGGCGGCTGAGGGTTGGCCGTCGCTGAGGAGCATGCACAGGATGTCTCGTTGTAGGAGGTGCCAGCTCGTTGGTGAGGGAGCTGCTGCTGGAGAGGCCGCGTGAGCCTTGACTGCAGTAGAGCTTGGAGGCGCAGTTCGTTGCATGTTGCTGAGCCAAGGGTCTCTTATGTCCTCTATTGTGCCCGTTTGTAGCTCCGTGCGCCCGTGAAGCGGTGGCTAGAGGCTCGCTATTCTGCCCACCGCACCAGAACTACTAAGCCACGGACACTGGCTCTCTAATGACCGGCATCAAAGTTAGTGCATCTCCAACAAAACCCAGCGGCGGCTCCTCCAACGAACAGTTTTCTCAACAAACCATCGTAGAAGACGACGGAATCTCGAGATTCCGTCGGCATCTTCAAAGATTTCGGCTACCCACGCCCTGACACGTGGAGGATAAGGCACACACTCACCTTGCGACACGTGGCAGATAGGGTTGGTCAGCCTAACCCTAGTCAGTTAACCAGATAAGGTTTGCCCCTAACCGTGGTTGAACAATTGTGGTTAAGTCAAGTGAATCACGGTTAAATCAGTTGGTTAGATTCGTGCCACGTGGCAACCTTATCTCCAAGTGCCACATCACCTGCCACATCAGCACCGGTAGCCATGTCATCACCGACTGCCACGTCACATGACATGTCATCAGTGCCACGTCACCTGTGCCATGTCATCAGTGCCACATCACCTGTGCCACATCATCAGTGCCACGTCACTTGTGTCACGTCATCAGTGCCACGTCATCTCTGCCACATCAGTACTGCCACCTCAGCACTGACCCCTGCAGGCACAGTCTCTTGCCAGGCACACTGTGCACACACTGCATGTGCACACTCCTGCCACCTCAGCACAGAGCTTCACTGGCACACCTCTTGCTAAGCACAGTGCCACATCATCACTGCATGTGACTCACAGTGACACATCATCATTGAGCACCATTTGCACTCCTTTTGCCCCTCCACCTAGATCAAGTCATATCTCTTGATCCAGGAAGAATTTGAGGGTGCTCCAAAAAGGAAAGTCGCTTGATTTTTCGTGCTCTACGCGCTCGTTACATCATGCGCACATTTCGGCGCAAGGTACACTCACATTTGAGCCTCGTTGACAAAACCACTTCCTTCATGCACATTTGCCTCTACATCGACGCATCTGACCCAGCACTTAAAAAGAACAAAGGAAAAGGAATTATTTGCTGCTCTTTCATCGATCGACGGTTGGTTTAGATCTAGATCAGAGTAGACTAGATCGCCATAGAGGGGACGCTTTGAATTCCCCAAGTTGCCAATCTAAGCCATGCCCGAAATTCTCGACTAGTACCTACTCGGAGTCAGTCCATACGCTCACATCCGATTTCACATCATTACATTACCTAAAACCTTACATTCATTAGTTCAGTGAGCAGACTTCAGAGTTCAGACGCATTGCAGATTGGTTCAGTGGGCACATAGCACTTGATTTCACACACACATGCCACCATTGTAAAGCCTATTTGGCTATCTCACGGCATCGTGCACATCATTTTTCAGCCTTGTAAAGCCTCTTGGCTATTCCCGGCATCATTGCCACAAGCCTTGTAACACAGATTAGATCTTATATACTGCAGTTCTATCTTCATCGACGGTACAGAGATTTCACTTGGCATCTTCAGTGTATTTGCAGTTGATTCATATAGAGTTTTTTCAGGACACTTTTGAGTACATTGTTTGCACCATGTCGACTAGCAACCTCAATCTGGAGGCATCTGCTAAGTTAGACAACTCCAATTACAGTACATGGAAATACCGAATGGAGACCATTCTTGTGCTTCAGGACAAATGGGAGTATGTCGATGGATCTATACCTAGACCATTGGCCGATCCAGCCACCAGTAGCTCTACTCCATCTGTTGTCACAGTACCAGCAACGGGATCTAAATTGAGCAAACCCTTTCAGGAATACCCCAAAGTAGATGGAACTGACATGTACTCTTTAATGAATCGTATGGAAAAAAAGAACTACTAGGAAGAGAACATATTGACCAATACCTGCAAATCCCATGTGCCATTTGAGCAAACCTTTGCAAGAATACCCCAAAGCAGATGGAAGGTAGATGTATATTCTTACATGTTATTAAAGGACACATTAGCATGTAAACAAAGGTTCTAAAAACTTGTAGGGATACCCCAAAGCAGATGGAAGATGTAGCAATCATGTTACAAGTTATTCAAGGAGACTTTAGCACAGAAACATAGTTTCAGACATATACCCTAACAAATGAACCGCATGTGCCATTTGAGCAAACCCTTCTGGGAATACCCCAAAGCAGATGGGAGTTACACGCATTCTTCAATGACCCATCTAAAAGAAAGGAATCATAAGAAAGAGAACATGTACATTCATTGGCCACCCGCGAATCCCATGTGCCATTTGAGCAAACCCTTACAGGGATACCCCAAAGCAGATGGTAGGCACAGACATCTTGGCATGTGTTATCTAAGGAGATTTTAGTAAAGAAAGATAGAGAACAAAAAATTACAAGCACACATGCATTCAAGGTCAGCATTTATGGACCAACCTTATCGATCATCATTCTAATGTGCTAACAAACTATCTTTAGAGTGACAATGCTTGCTTAAATTAATCTCGACCCATGTTTCATTAAAAAATCCAAGATGAACGTACTTCAATGTTCACGAATCCATTTTACAACAACAATTAATTGTTAGGCATACTTCAAATGCGAAGGTAAAGAATTAACACGCGAGATAATGAAAGGCGGCATGAAGAGAATCTCTTGAGAGTAAGAGACAAGAGGGAGCAAGGGGAGAAGGGCAAGAGGAAGAGGAAACAAAATGGAAAGCAAGAGCAAGAAAGAGAAGGAGAGCAAGTTGAAGACAAAAGTTAAGAGTGGTTGCAAGAGGGAATTTTGGGACGTATGGAATTTGTATGCGTAGTACATTACAATACCTTTATGCTCGAGGTGTAGGACTCAAATATATAATCCCAAGTGCTATAAGAGACTTTCTTGGGGAGAAAAAAATGGGCACTTTAATAGGAGGCCTTTGCTTACTATGGAGGCATTTGTCACATTCTTGATTGCTTGTTTCCTAAATTTTGAAAATATGTCAAACATAATTCTTCGTACTTTCAAAAATACCAACAGTACAATGTTTCCTATTCAAAACTGAAATTTACATAGCAAGCAAAGTTTACACAGCAAATTTACAAGAAAAGCAACTCTTCTCCAACTCTTATCCATTTTTTTCATGGCATTTTTAACACAAACATTTAGCTACAAAGGGTAGGTTGTATGGAAGTTAACGGAAAAGAGTTTTTGAAGGACAACTAAGGAGTATATCATCTTAAGACAGAAGATGACTCCAAGGAAATTCATCCTCTTCTATAGCAAAGCCTGAAGCAACAGCGCCACAAGAGAAAGGGAAAATGCAAACCAGAAAGCTTGCTTCCGAGAAAGGACTTAGGCTTCAAGCAAGCAAGGCTCCTTACACTGGCTTACTATCACCACAGAGTGATGTTTGAAGCACAAACTACAGTGTGCAGGGGGCTCAGATTCCAAAAACACTGATATCGTTCCCCCCCAATTCAGATGCAAGCAATTGGGCAACGATTGCACAGGTAGAATCATCACAGAGCATCCTAGAGCTTATATGATTGTCGCACCGGCAAGCTTCGTCGTGAATACAACTTGCAGGGTGCTCTACAATCGCGAATAAAAAATTGAGCAACTGGAGCCTAAAATTCATAGGGACAACACAAAACTGAGTATAGGTAATTTAAAGAGACCGAAAGACTATAAGACGACCATTTGCCAGGAGTAGACTACTGAAGATGAGGATCGCATCAGTTTTGGTGGCAAATTCACTAGTGCAGGCCGATGTCGCAAGGTGACTACAAGCAGACGATGTGGCAGGAGTAAATGCAAAGTCAGTGGTAGTAAATGCGCAGTCACAGTGGTGTGCGATGGGTGTGATAGTGGTGTGCGGTAGGTGTGACAGCTAGTGCGGGGTCGCCACATCGCGGATGCGAAAGTCCTAGCAAACTGAGTAAATGTTGAGCTAAGTCAAGGGCATGTAATCGCATACTAACACGTTGACATGCTCTGTCACGCACACTGCCAACACGCCGAGACACTGTTGCCACGGGGCAGAATGTACGCAGAGTCCAAAATTGCAAAGGTGCCATGTAGCAAGATTCGCAAAGTCCAAAGTTGCGAGACTGCCATGTGTCATCACGCACCACGAGACCTACTAACACGCGAGAGACAAAGTAGTAAATGAGAGAGAGAGAGAGAGAGAGAGAGAGAGAGAGAGAGAGAGAGAGGGGGGGGGGGGGAGCGGGGAGAGGGGAGAGAGAGAGAGAGAGAGAGAGAGAGAGAGAGAGAGAGAGAGCGGGGAAGAGAGAGGGGGGGAAGAGAGAGAGAGAGAGAGAGAGAGAGAGAGAGCGAGGAGAGAGAAAGAGGAGAGAGAGGCGAGGGGGGGGAGAGGGAGGGAGGGAGGGAGGGAGGGAGGGAGGGATAGATAGATAGAGAGCGAGAGAGAGAGAGAGAGAGAGAGAGAGAGAGAGAGAGAGAGAGAGAGAGAGAGAGAGAGACCCACGAGAAATTGGCTTTTGGTTGATTGTGCACACTTGGTCTTTTGAAGATCATTTCAAGACAGGCGGAGTGATTTTGATTATATTTATATTTTTCATTTCATGTTTAATTAATGAATTATATATATATATATATATATATATGAGAGAGAGAGAGAGAGAGAGAGAGAGAGAGAAGAGAGAGAGAGAGAGAGAGAGAGAGAGAGAGAGAGAGAGAGAGAGAGAGAGAGAGAGAGAGAGAGAGAGAGAGAGAATATATTTATTTATATTTTTCATTTCATGTTTAATTATATATATATATACGCTTTTTATTTAGTTTTTATTTCTTTACAGGATAGAGGGGGAGAGCGAGTTTCTTCAATTCAAGCCTTTCCTTGATGAATGTGTAAAGGTCTACTTTGAAATGTCGATACCCATGCTGATTCCAAGAAGTAAGAAGGCCAGGCAAGGGGGAGGAAAGGAGGATTAGGGAGGAATAGACCTACTAGCACATGACAATGAGGTCACGAGGAGAGGGTGAGGAGAGGAATCAAGGGAGGGCTTAGGCTCGGTGACAGCCTCCATGGTGAAGGAAGGAGATGAAGCTTGAGATTGCCCTTGAGTTATTATTTTTGCTCCTCCAACTAAAGGTTAGGGGAGAGAACAAACCTAGTAGCGATGTCATTGATCTTGACAATGATATGGCAATGGCGATACTAGAAAGGCAAATGCAAAAGTTTGCAATAAAAGAGATGATTGCTACTCACCTTTGAGAAATAATTATAGCGATGAGGGTAAATAGGTCCACATATCCACGTTGCAAGTTGCTCTAACCATATTCTCAAAGCGAGAAGTCAAATTAGATGTGAGATCATCAAAGATTTAGAGGATTGCAATGGAAAATATATAGAAAGAGCAGGGGTGATTTCTCCTACTCTAGCATAAAAATAAATATCAAAGAAGAGAATGAGGGAAGTAGATGGTATAAAGATAAGTACATAGGGAGAAAGTATGTAATGCAAAATTAGATCATAGTAATGTGGGAGCCACAAATGGGTAAGGCTCACATAGAATTGATGCATTTACGTCACGAATGGATAAGTCTTGATACATGTAAACATGTGTGCAAGCACACACATATACATATGTAAGCACATGTACACACAAATAGACACAAAGGCACATTGATATCACCTGCATATAACATTATACATGCACATGCTCAAATGTTTGTACACAAGCATGTGCACATGTGTGTGTGTGTGTGTGAGCATGTAGAGGTGTTTTAATGTACGTATGCATATAGATGTGAAAGCATGCCTGCACGTGTATCTTGCTTCTCTAGGCATGTGTGAGTGTGTCTCTATGTGATTTGGAGGGCTTAAAAAGCTCCCTTATTCTTTTCCTTGCTCAATTGCTAGAAAGCAAAAGGAGGAACATCCATCGAAGCTCAACCATGGTTGGTTCTCGGTTGGTTCCTCCTCACTTTCGTTAAATGTATCAAATCTTTGTAGGTCTCCCTTCCATCATCCCTTTTTTTTTCTCCCCTTAAACTCCTTCCTATGATATCTTGCTTGCCTTGTCGACACTGTAGAGCTCATGTAGCCTTTTTCCTATTTTCCTACTTAAGGATCTCGAAACAGGTGACAAAAGGCACGGCATGCCATGCACAAGGGCATTAATTGGGTTGGCTACTAAAACGATTTTGTTGTCCTATCCTATATAAGATACAAGGACAAGGCATTGATTAGGAGAATCTTTCTCCAATTCTATGACATGGAGTGGTATCCAAAAGAAAAATTATTAGAATACATCAACAAGGATTATTGTTGCTTCCATCACATCTATATCACAATATGTGGAAAGAGAGATTCCCACTTTGAGATAGAAGTGGAAGATTTGAAGGTAAATGCAATACGCAAAGAAAATAATTTGAAACGTAAGCAAGACATTGTGAATCTTAGTATCATCCAAAAAACAACTCTCCTCTTAAGAGCCTATTCCTAATTAGAATGAAGTGTATTCAAATTTGATCTGTCAAGGTGATGCTTTTGAGGAGGACCGATGTGCAACACTTAAAACTTCGGAGTAGGATTGTGAGGTATATTGGAGAAGATCCTCTAAAAAAATGAGATTTGTAGACAATCCGTGCATCAGCGGGGGAGCTCGGGGAAGAAGAAGAAGAAGATGGCGGGGAAGAAGAAGATGGTAGGGAAGAAGAAGAAAAAGATGGTAGGGAAGAAGAAGCTCCCTTCAGTCAAAACAAATGCATGAGGAGGTGGAGAGGTTACTTGGCAAAGCTGGAGAGCTAAGAGGGGTAGATGGTAGAGGGAGAGATGGAGAGGTTAGAGAAACTAACAAGAAGGGATTGGGGTAGAATATAGAGTAATTTATTTTTAGAAATGTTTCTTGCTATTTTTAGTAAATAGGATAGACTAACAATCAAAGCAATTTGTTTTAAAAAAAGCAAACATAAAGTACTTTAAATCATATTCAAGCACAACACCCCCATTTTCAAAATACGGTAAATAATACTGAAGCACGTCGTAAAATTTGATTTCATGACCAAATTAAAAATAAAAAACACTTAACCATAAGAAAATTGCACATACCTGATGATTCTTTGAACTCTTGGGCATATTTGGAAATAATGAGAAACAAATGTGGGAATCTCATGTTTATAGAGAAAATTTACTATTTTTAGAAATTTCTCTATGCTCAAAACCCTAAACCTAACCTTGACTTTTATGGTCAGGCATATAATTTCCACCTTTCATTGTTGCATGGCACTTTTGTGGCATCCCCTTTGAAGCTTGCCAAAGTTTTGCATGGGAGGTTCGTTTGACACTACGTCTATCTCAATTTCTTCTTCTCATAGTTCCAAGGGCGCTTCCTTTGCTACATTGGATGTATCTTGTACTAGTGGTGGAACCTCTTTTGCCACCTTGGATGTGTCTCCTACTCCTTCACCTAAGCATGATGGTAGACAGTGTTATGAGGTATGTGGTCCATGTCTAAGCTCATTCAATGGCTCTCTTTGTTTTGTTTTTGGAGCTAGAAATTATTTCTTACAAGGGACATCTAATCCAGATGGATCTCAACGGCTATCTCGGCTATCACAAAAGGGGAAGTGGAATTCAATCTCGTCTATTGAGGAGAGACTAAAGGGAAGACCAATGAATGTGGACCTCAAAAAGTCTAGCTACACAAGAGGGAGAGCTCATATAATGCTAGACACCGCACATCTGAAAGAGAACTGCAATACTCTTTGTTGTAGCAGAATGTGCCTGGTCACTTTTGGGGTTGCAAAATTAAGAATCTTACGGCAAAATTATGTTGAAATGAATAAAGATGATCAAAATTTTTATTTAGCATGGTCTGTAAGACCTAGGGAAAACAATATGAACAAAATTGTCTTTGAGTACTTATTCGGTTCAAGGATTGTTTGTCGCAAAGCATATAGACTTGCACATTGTCTTGGCAATGAAAGGCTAAAAAGATTACAGGCCTGCCCCTATAAAGACCCCCGCATTTGTATAGCAGGACAAATGAGAGTGCCTAGACCACATGGCAATATGGTATGCTCGTGGTTGCAAGACTTTGTGCAAAAACATGCCAAGGCTCTTCCAAATAGTGACCAGTTGCACTTATCGACGGATAATTTCTCCAAGCGTGTTATCCATTCCATGTACAAGGATGCCATGGTTACTGTAGGTGACGAGTACGAGACATACCAACATTTTTGTAGGATTTGGAAGAATGAATTCAACAACATGAAGATACCAAAGCTTTGTCGCTTTGGTGTGTGTGCCACATGCACAGACTTGAAGGCCTTGCATAATAGAAGTCAAGGACAAGAGAGAGGTGTGTGTAATGATGCTGTGAAATTTTGCTTCTTTTTGACAAAAATGTTTGCTTGCAACATCTAATTTTCTATATTTGCAAAAGAAGCAACCGCAGAGTTGCAAATGCATTGAGAAATGAAAGCTCTAGAAAGGAAGAAGTTATTGAAGCATCGCAAGAAGAGCTACCAATAGCCTGATAAGTACATAACCATCATCATTGATGGGATGGATCAAAAGAAGACCAATCTTCCACACTTCAAACGAGTGCCCAAGGATTTGAAAGAGGAGAACTTCATCACGTGGTTGGATGCATGATCTACCATGGTGAATTAATCCCCAAGCTTTATCTTACGACACCAAATGTAAGAAATGATCCTAATCTCATAGTTTTCGTTCTTAATGATGCATTGAGGAAACCTCTTCCAAAAGTGTTGTATGTCCAACTTGATAACACATCAAGAGAGAACAAGAATCAAGTTGTGTTGGCATATCTTTGCATGCTTGTCAAGAAAGGCATATTTTTGAAAGTGAAATTAGGATTCCTTATGGTGGGTCACACACACAACCATATTGATTAGATGTTTAGCTGGTTCTCAGTAAAGCTGAGAAGGAAAGAAGCATGGGATGGGGATGTAATGATCCGCGTTTCACAGGATGCATATGTGCCACAACCGATAATTGCAAACATGGAAAAAACAACAGATTTTAGATGCTTTTGGTGACAACGAGCGAATTGATCGATGTATTGAGAAGCTCAACGAGTTAATCTTTCAACTCCAATTTTGAATAAAGAAAGATCAAGAAGGCACAACGTTGTTCTGGGGGAAATTCTTTTCCACATCATCGACTTGGGTTCCAGTCAAAGGATTGAAGTTCTTGAAGTGTATTCCAGAGCGTGAGTTGTATGTGGCACCCTTACAACCTTTACAATAAGTGAGGGAGTTGCAATGAGCCATGAAGGAGGGGAGAGATGCAAACCCTATAAGTTCAGTCAATGAGATTAGAGAAACAATCCAGCATGCTGCAACGTATTTTGAAGATGTGGTGTGGACATGGTGGAATCCATTCTTTGCATCCCAAATACTTATCAATCACCTAGTAAATGACCCTCAAGATGTGTCAGATTTTAGTTGGCCATAATGCATTGAACAAGATTTTGCAAATGCGCGTATGAATGCTTCTTCAAGTGCGCATTTACATGCACCTTCAAAGAAGGACTATCTTGGGGAGGAGAGAGAAATGTACCTTGGAGCAAGAAAGTCCAAAAAAGCCAGGGAAAGGGTTCAAGAAATGTGGAGTGGTAGCATCGAGGACTTGGAAGTGGGTATGATGGTTGCTGTGTTAGCAACCGATGATCCTAGTGGATTCGGATTGCTAAAGTTGTGATAGTCAAAAAGGAAGGTTCAAATACCAAGTCAATCGAGGTGCATTGGTTTTTCACCAAGTCCATGGATGCTTTCACGGGTCGATATAACCCAGAGATGGTGGTAACAAGGAAGCATGACCAAAAAGGGAAGAGGGCGACAAAGAATTGACCAAGAATTGATTCTCTATAGGTGGATGAGGTAGATATTTCGGTATATGCATTTCAATTAACACAAGCTGGGCATTTGCCAAAGGAGACACAATACATAATACCCCAAAAAATTCCAAAGACATTAATCGGATGTAGTGAACAAATGGAAGCCAAGACACGCCATGCAAAAAAGAGGGTGGCAGCTAAACTTACTCAGGTTGACTCGGAGAATGTTCTAGTGGACAGCCTAGAGGAGGAAGGATCTTTAACTTCTACCGCACAAAGCTTAGGCTCTAGTGCATTTGAAGGTGTAGGATCAGAGGATGAGTACTGTTCTTTGTAGGATCAGTGGCATGTATGTTTGTGCAACAAGGTGATTTGCACCTTTTTAGGATTTTAAAATGTGTTATGCCATGGTCCTTTTATGTGCATTGGATGCATAGGACCTTATTGTATTGGTTTTAAAAAATTAATGTATGTTTTCCAATTTTGGTATTCCAAGTGTAGGTGTTTGTGCCCGTTTTCCAAAAAAACATTGTCAGCAAAATTCCATAAAAGCATGGTTTTTATGATTTTTTTCAAAAACCATCGCACAAAAAGGCCATCTTTTTCAAATAAACATAATATTCACATGAAAAAGAGGGAATCTTTCAAAGATTTCCCTAGAGTTCTCTTTTTGAGGTTATAGTTCTCGAATTAGATGTTACACTGTTAAGATTTGAAGGTTAATGCAATGTGCAAAGAGAAGAATTTGAAACATAAGCAAGACATTGCGAATCTTAGTATCATCCAACAAATAAATTTCCTCTTAGGAGACCATGTCTATTTAGAATGAAGTGCATTCAAAATTGATGCGTCAAGGTGAAGCTTACAAGGAGGAGCTATATGCAACACTTAAAACTTCGGAGTAGGATTGTTAGGTATATTGGATAAGATCCTCAGAAAATATGAGATTTCTAGACAGTAAGTGTTGAAAGGTACTTAGACCCCATGTTGAAAGGTATTTAGAAATCACTTGGAACGAGACGACTTCAAGGTATGAGAGCACCTCAATTTCTAATCTACCATCTCAGATCAAAAATAAAAATTGGAACTTCAGAGAAATGGTTAATGATTCAGAACTTGCACCTACAAGCTTGAACAAACCTACGAATAATTTCAAGTCACCTTTGAATGAAGAATCGTCCTAAATTCCCATCTAGCTTCAAACACACACACACATATGTATGTGTGTGTGTGTGTAGATAGATAGATAGATATATATATATATATATATATATATATAGAGAGAGAGAGAGAGAGAGAGAGAGAGAGAGAGAGAGAGAGAGAGAATATATTTATATGAATAAATAAACAAATAATAATAATAATATATATAGACACACACACACACACACACACACACACACACACACACACACACACACACACGCACACACACACACACACACACACACACACACACACACACACACACACACACACACACACACACTCACACACACACACACATAACTTGCATTACTTGGTTGTAGAATGAAGAAAAGTGAGGTCCTTAAGTAGGCACCTCATACATGCTCACTGACATCACTGATGACCTCAGAGCTCCACAATCATCTCCTCAATCTGCTCCTAGATTCTCTCAATCATCCTATGTGGCTCTCCACCACCTAACTATGCTTATGGGCACCTAACTGTGCCTCTAGCACTCACACATAGAAACATAAGGTGTGCCTGAGGCATACACCTTGAGATATCCCAACAAACCCCCCCTCAAGGAAATGCCTCAGGCTATGTCAAGGATACATCTAGTCTCATAGTTTCTCATGCCATCTTATGGTGGTCAAGGATAAATCTATGGCTAGGTTCTCATGCTAGCAAGGGTTCCCTTGGGTGTAAGGTAAACAAAAGGGATACAAAAAGACCTTCCAATGGTTATCTCCCCTGCATGTACATGCACACAATGTCTGCAGGAGGTACCATGGAACAAAACATACACATGGCCTACATCATAAGGTGACCAGAGGTGTTTACAAAACACACAAAACACAATAGTTTATTTTCATTCATTTTAGAGGACTATCCAGGCTGAGTACGTTGACATAAAAAGAGAGATCTGGAGCATACATAGAGATGTGTTTAAAATGCATAATCTTCAAAGGATGCCTCATCTTGTGGAGGCTCATTAACTGTAAGTAGATTTGCATTTTCTGTCTTTGCTTTGGCTCTGCAAAACTTCTCATTATGGTTGTTCTTGCCACAGTGCTTGCATGGATTAACTTTGAAGCAGTCCTTTGAAAGGTGATTTGTCTTTCCACAGTGATTGCAAGGAGTATACTTGCCCTTCTTGACTTTTACAGCATAAGCAGTGTCATTGCCTTTCCTGAGCTCCATATGCCTTTCTTCTTCTTGGAGAGCAGAGATAATGCCTTCAAGGTTAGGATTGGGAAGATTCTTCAAAGTGCTAACAATGTGATCAAATCCTTCAGGCATACTCTTAAGTAACACTGCCATAGCATCATCAGGAGTGATAGGAGAGTTGATAGAAGCTAATTGAGTCATAAGACTCCGCATATAGTTGACATGAGCAGCTAAAGTAGTATCACTTGCCATCTTTAATTCAAAGAAAGAGATTTTAAGTGATAGTTTAGAGATGTGAGAGCTTGCACCAAAAATCATGTCTAGCTTCTGCCAAGCTTCCGAAGGAGACTCTAAGTCTGAGATATGGTGTATATAATCATCGCCTAGAGTAAGAGCAATTATACCATATGCTTTTTCTTCTCTTGTTGGATCCCTTGCCGGTCGTGTCGGAGTTGAGGATTGTCTAGCATTGGAGGCCGTAGAAGAAGCGGTAGGAGTTGGTTTGACAAGTCCCCATAAGTTCTCCCTCATCAATGCAAATTTCACCTTCATTTGCCATGTATGGAAGCCCTTTCCATTGAACTTCTCAAGATTAAATATGGTAGCCATGAGAGGGTCTAACCCAGATATTGGGCAGTGTCTATCTCTCTTACAAGGCAAAAATAACTGAAAGACTTCCAAAATATGAGCACTTGATGTTGCAAATAGTAGTGACTAGATTTCAAACAATGATGCTTCTTTTTACATGCTTCATAGAAGTGGGTGAAATAAACACTTTCCAATCAAAACCAGGTCTAGCAAGTCAAGGAAAAACTGAAGCAACACTTGTACTGAAGTTATTGAAAACTTCAAAAGACCAGAAATGCTAGAGTAGCATTTTATGTAGCATCATTTTCAAAAGCTTGTCAAAACTGTCAAAACTAGAGAGCTGAACTTGGAGGGCTTATAGCTCACTCTTCAAAGCAAAAGAAAGGGGGCTTTCTGAGGCAAAAGAAAGCTGGTATACCACAGTAGAACCTCTGGGAAGAAGAGGCGAAAAAACGAGTCAGGTCGCCTTCTCCTTCTTCAACAAAGTCAACTGGTTTTTCTTTGTTTTCTCCTTCAATATGCAGCCATTGCTGCTCAGATTTCAGCACAAGGTAGCCCAAGGATGGAGAAGCTTGCCCTGAAAGGAATTAGAGAAAGAAGGAGCAGGTACAGAGAAAACGCAGCAAGAATAATTGACAAAATTCGTACAATGGCGACCAGCAGAGGTTGAAATTCTTCAATTCCTTGCAGCCCGAAATTCGCCCCAACAAGATGGATCTCCAGCTGGAAGGGCGTGGGAAATGGGTGAGAACCGGAGGAGAACAAGCTCAAGCAAATTTTTGGAAGAAGAGGGAGAGATGGTGAAGAAGAAGAAGAGGAAGAAGATGGTGATGTGGTAGAAATGGGCTCAAGGAGGATCAAAGGGCTCTGATACCATGTTGGAATACTGAAAGGAAAGAGTAGAGTGGACACAAAATCAGAATACTTGCATTACTTGGTTGTAGAATGAAGAAAAGTGAGGTCCTTAAGTAGGCACCTCATACATGCTCATTGACATCACTGATGACCCAGAGCTCCACAATCATCTCCTCAATCTGCTCCTAGATTCTCTCAATCATCCTATGTGGCTCTCCACCACCTAACTGTGCTTATGGGCACCTAACTGTGCCTCTAGCACTCACACATAGAAACATAAGGTGTGCCTGAGGCATACACCTTGAGATATCCCAACAACATATAGATAGATAGATAGAGAGAGAGAGAGAGAGAGAGAGAGAGAGAGAGAGAGAGAGAGAGAGGGAGAGAGAGAGAGAGAGAGAGAGAGAGAGAGAGAGAGATAAGCTTTGCAATTGGAAAAAAGTTATGAAGGGATGTCACACCAGAGAAGATTGCTATAGAATCTAAAGATATAAGGGAATTCAAGTTGCCATGTGTGGAATTGATGGGGCCTACTTTATGTAGTAAAATGCCACAACAAGTCCATGACAGTAATTCCACAAGACCTGGTATTAAAGTAGTCATAGAGGGCACTGAAATATCCAAATACACGAGACTCTGTGTACTTTTACTAATAAGTAAAGAGTCGCTCACCCACAAAATTTTGCATGGGTATGACATAGAAGCTTCCAATTTGCAATTCGAAAATTGTTGAGGTTGGTGATTGCTGAAACTTTCAGAATGATCGTCAGATTTGCATGGAAATAATGCAATGTATTTAATCAATTGTCTGATTGTGATGTGGTTTCATGGACTATTATGATCTTGGGATATGCCAAGCAAGAAGATGGGATGTTATCTTTGGAATTATATGCACTGATGCACCAAAAGGGTTTCAACCAAATTATTGAGCTTTTGTTGTTGCCTTTAATTCCTACAATAGCATGGTAGCACTATAAGAATGGGATCAAGTGGATGTAAGCTAGGGTGCCTAGCAAAAGGCGCTATGCACTCCCATGTAGTGAATCATGGATGTGAGTCAGATGTATTTGTTGGAACCATTTCATCGGGCATGTATGCATAGCATGTCTTTGGTGCGATGGTTATGGTCAATGCCCACAAGGAAGATGATGTGCAAGCTTTGGAGCTGTAGGTACCAAATTACTCAACGAGTTGCTTTGAGTCCCATTCATTTGTAGGTACCACTTTGGTGGATACTTATGTGAAATGTGGGAGCATAAAGGACTCATGTCATGCCTTTGATGAGTTGCCTCATCATGATGTGGTTTCCTAGACTACTATGATATTGGGTTATGCCCAGAAGGAAGATGATCTGTTGGCTTTGGAACTCTATTTATAGATGCAATAGAGGGCACAATCCCAAATCATTATACTTACGTTGGTATTGAAGGCTTGCTATAGTATGGAAACACTTGATGTGGGGATAGAAATTGATGTTGGAACATTTTGAAAATAGGGCCGTTCGAGAAAGTTAGAGACATACACTCTCAACAAGCAATGAAGGAATGCTCTGAGATATATGTATACACTCTCAAGTAGTGAAGGAATGCTCTAAGATATATGTATACACTTTGGTTGATACTTCTTATATACTTTACAGAGACTAATCCCACACCTATGAGGATGGAGGTTTGCATGAGGCTCAACATGAAGAGAGGAGTTTTGAGGGAGGAGGGGGGAGATTCAAGTCTCTATCTAGGATTCTGACCTTATTCTGTTGAGTTTAGAAAGACCAAAGTTACTCAAGCTCATTTGATAGCAAGATTTGGGAGTTGAGAAAGCCTCTTCTCATAGATATGGGAGCTGTACTAAGCGTGCATCAACCCAGCCATGAGATTCACCATCAGATACAAAAGCATGGGCACAATGAAAGGCCTAAGAGGAGATTTGCTTACTGTCATTTAGCAGCAGACCGACGATCACAAGCCCAATGTTCAACTTTCAGTATGTAGCTCAAGGGAAAGGTCGAAGAATCCTTGGTTTCCCACATAATAAAAGAGTGATGGACCAAGAGTAGCATATGCTCTATCAAAGGTGTATCAAGTTTTCCAAATTTACAAACAACAACAAGGAAACTTTACGACTGAGGTTGACATACATTGGCATGGGAAAGTAGAGATAAACTACTAGGAAACTATGAAATGGAGGAACAATGGGCAATCATGAATAGAAATTTGTTTATGGTAAAGAATGTCAGTGAGGTATAATCTTGGTAGAATGTAGAATGCAAAAGATAAAGATGAACAGTGATGTGGGATTTTGATTTGAACCGATAGGTGCACAAATCATCTTGAAAGAGGATATTGTATTTAAAGCACATTGCCATGGTTGGGTGCCCCCCATTATTGCAATGCTTCAATGTCCCTATCTAAGCAACAACCTAAATTGGGAACAACACTTTAAAGAAAGAAAAAGCCTCTAAGGAGTTCTGGTAGTTGTATATAAAGAGGGAGGGAGAGAGAGAGAGAGAGAGAGAGAGAGAGAGAGAGAGAGAGAGAGAGAGAGAGAGAGAGAGAGAGAGAGAGAGAGAGAGAGAGCACGTGCGCGCGCGCGCGCGCACACACACACACACACACACACACACACACACACACACACAAATATTCAAGAATTTTCAGTTCCATTAAACCAACCGTTTGGTTTAATGGAAGGGCTTTGAATTATTGTACAACTGAAAATTCTTGAATATTTGTATGTGTGTGTGTGTGTATGCATATGTTTTTCACAAATTTTCTTAAAATGAAACCTTAAATTTTATTAAAATGTTATTAAACGTAATCTATGATCTCAACTTAGAGACCCAGTGGAGTAGGTCTCTAACCCGTCGTAGATGGGTCAGGTTACTTGTTTGCTATAACGTTTTAGTCTACGAAAGCTAGGGAGGTTGTTTGAGACTGCTTCTTATATCCCAAATAACCACTATGCTAGTTTTATTAAATTTCTTTTGTAAATCCCAAACGGTAAAACCCATGCTTGTTTTTAGTATATCCCAACAACCACTGTGTTGGTCTCCCATAATGAATCCACACATCCTACAAATCCATTCATCTTATAATAATAGAAGCAAACCATCACGCTGGTGGCTATTCATATCCTAGTGCAAACTAACCACTGCGCTGGCGATAACTTATCCTGCACTACTATTGTGCTATCCCTACACTACTACCATGCTATTTTAAAATTTGTTGCACAATGCTAGACTAAAATAGTGTCCTTTAGACTATTACCGTTTCGTTAACCATCAGATTTCATCCCATGCTTGCTTTTAGTATATCCCAACAACCACTGTGCTAGTTTCCCATAATGAATCTATTCATCTTGTAATAATAGAAGCAAACCACTGCATTGGTGGCTGTTCATATTCTAGTGCAACCAACCACCACGCTCGCAATAACTTATCCTACACTACTGCTATGCTATCCCTACACTACTGCCGTGCTATCCTAAAATTTGTTGTACAGTGCTAGTGCCCTTTAGACTAGGTATAGTTAATAGTCAGATTTCAACCACCGGGCTACTTAAAACATTTAAGTACTAACATGGAAGCAGGTTGATACAAAATCAAGTATTATGAGCACCATGAGAATATCCACAAGTTCAAGAAATGGCTGTAAGATTTTTATTATTTCAAGGAAATTCCAAACTCCCAACTATCTTATCAACCTCTCTATAGCAAGCATATCCCAACTCTGGAGGCCAGCCTGCTTCACTATGGCATGTTGAGATATCGAGCTCCACTCGTGATATGCCAGGGTGACCGTTGTGCATTTATGTCACCGACTTGTTAGCTACAGATGCGGTTGGTACACTACCCATGAATAATAGCTGGATGACAGCTATCCTTATCTACACTAGTTCGTGGCTCAGTTAGTATGCCACCTTAGTTAGTTGAGTTTGGTTTGAGACCCACATATAGGGTTCTATTTCTTTGTACCAGTGTGTTCTTTTGGCTTTCACAACTAAGAAGAGGAAAATTGTTTTCAGCCTCCACCTTTGTGTGTATTCCCCCATTGTGTATGTGAGAAAGCCACAAGTGAGACTCCTTCCCTCTCTCCCACTATCTTCACATGGTATCAGAGCCTTGTTTGTGGTAAGGATCTCAAGAAAGCAAACCAAGTTCGTGGTGTCCTGGTAAGAGGACCAGTGTTGCTTTCCTATTTCGAGTTTGAGAGCAAATCTCTGCAGGTAGCACAGCCAGAAGTGCAAGAGTGCACTGTCTCAGATTGAGACACCTTCGCGGTGTGGCGAGAGGGCAGTATATGCTGCGAGGCCATTTTGGGGCCCGTTTTGAAGGCGGAAGTTCTTCGCAGGAACTCAGAAAAAGGCCCTGTTTTTGCTGTGCGACCACTGCTCGGCTGGTCGGTGAAAAGTTGCCGCAGAAATTGCATCGTATGCCTATGTGCAGAGATATTGGAAGTTGCAGAATCATGCTTGTTGCCTGTTGATGCAAAATCGTCACTAGGAAGTGACTGTGTGGTCAAATACCACTTTCATCAGTTTTGCAGATCTGCCCGTGTGAGGCAAAAGCTGTGTTTTTCGCAGTGACAGAATATTTTGCAGTGTTCTGTAATGGCGTCTGATTCTCTTTCGCAGATTGTCACTGAAAAGCTTGACAAGAACAACTTCCAGGCATGGAAGTTTAGAATGACGAATTTCCTTATGGGAAAAGGCTATTGGGAGTTCATTACAGGAAATGAAGAGGAACCAGTTCTTCCTAATGTTCCCAATCAACAGGAAATGCAGGCATTTAAAGGATGGCATGAGAGAGCCAGAAAAGTTATCTACTGGCTTTCTATCAGTATTTCGGATTCTATGATTGTGCATATTCAGGATGCAAGTACGCCAAAGGAGGCATGGGATACCTTGGCAAAAATGTACAGCACAAATATGCAAGCCAGGAAAATGCAGCTCAAGCAGGAGTTGTACAATGTGCAGAGAGAAAATTTGAGCATCAATGACTACCACATGAAGGTGAAGAAAATTGCAGATGCACTTGCTTCCATTGGGTCGCCAGTGGAAGATGATGATCTAGTTTCTGTGACCTTGAATGGTCTAGGAAAGGATTATGCACAGTTTTGGACATCCATTGCAGTCCGTGAAAAATTTCTTGAATTTGAGGAGTTGTTTGCTCTTCTAATTTCTGAAGAGCAGAGAAATGGGGGTGCATCTTCTTCAGGCGGAACTTCAAAAGAAACTGTCTTCTACTCAAATGCTGGAAGAGGTAGAGGCAAAGGTAGAGGAGGCCGATCTGGAGGCCATGGTAGAAATCAGAATATGCAGCAAACTCAAGAAAACCAGTCCTATGGAGGACGTGGTAACTCTAGAGGCAGGGGGAGCCAAAGAGGCCGTGGTGGATGGCAGAGAGGCCAAAATGCAAACAACAATGTTGAATGCTACTACTGTGGTAAAATGGGTCATATGGCTAAGGACTGCTACAAAAAGCAGAATGACATTATGAATGGAAAATTGCAGCAAGGCAATTATGCATCTTCTAGTAGACAGGGTGATGACAGAAATGAGCATCTATTTATGGTGCAGCACATGACCAATTCTGTGACCAGTGCAAAAGATCGAAATGATGTGTGGTATGTTGACTCAGGTGCATCAAACCACATGATGGGTCATGCAGAATGGATGCAGGATGCAAGGAAAATGGAAAAACCAGGATTTGTGGAGACTGGTGATGATACTGCACATCCTATTGTGCAGATTGGTAAAATTCCTTTGTCTATGCAGGATGGGAAAAAGAAATACCTGTCTGATGTATTTCATGTCTCGAACATCACCAAGAACCTAGTGTCTATTGGTCAAATGGTTGAGCAGGGCTTGCAGGTCAGATTCAATCCTCATGGATGCTTTGTTGAGGATATGAAAGATAATGGTCGCTTGATAGCAAAAGGAAAGAAGAAGGGCAGGATGTTTACGCTGGATGCAGACATGCCTGAATTGAGGCAGCAATGTTTGCACATGGGACCGGTGTAGTTGCAGATATTGATATCTGGCATAAACGCATTGGTCATGTTAATATACAGCGACTTAAATCAATGCAAGCCCAAAATATTGTTGCAGGATTGCCTAAATTCAAGGTTGCAGAAATGCATAAGGTTTGTGAAGCCTATCAATTTAGAAAACAGGCAAGGAAACCATTTCCTAGGCATGTTCAAGAGAGCAAGAAGCCATTAGAGTTAATCCACTCTGATGTGTGGACTACTAAAGCTGCATCTATTGGAGGCTGTCATTATTTTGTCACTTTTATTGATGACTACAACAGAAAAGTTTGGGTGTATTTTATGAAAAAGAAAAGTGAAGTGTTTGGGCACTTCAAAGCTTTTAAAGCTATGGTTGAAAAAGAAACAGGCCTGCAAATAAAATTCCTAAGGTCAGATGGAGGGGGAGAGTACCTCTCAAATGAGTTTGCAAGGTTCCTGCAGGAGCATGGGATAAAGTAGCAATACTCATGCAGTCATACCCCACAGCAAAATGGACTTGCAGAAAGGAAAAATAGGCATATTGGAGAAGTATCTCAGGCCATGCTAAATGAAAAAGATCTACCAAATTATTATTGGGCTGAAGCAGTTGCTACAGTAGTTTACATAATGAACAGGACTCCCACTACAGCAATACATGGCATGATGCCAGAGGAGATGTATACTGGTAGGAAACCAGACATTTCACATCTGAAAATTTTTGGTTGCATTGCCCATGTTCATGTGCCAGATGAGTTGAGGTCCAAGTTGGATCCAAAAGCTGAGAAGTGCATCTTTATTGGTTATTCTCTGCAGCAGAAAGGGTCAGCAGAAAGGGTATAGATGCTATAACCCTTCTACACGTAAGTTCACAGTGAGCAGAGATGTTGTTTTTGATGAGATGAGCAGTTGGTATAAACCAGTAAATGTGATGATTGATGTAGATGCACAAAATGGTAATGCTGCAGAAAATTCACAGCAGCAATCACAAAATATCAGTGGACCTGCAGTGTCCTCTAGCAGTGGTTCATATACTTCACCATGGACAGGCAGATTGAGATCAGGAGAATCTCCTCAAAGCAATGCAGATAGTGGTACGCAGGTATCACCAAAAGGAAAAGAGAAGGTAGATCAGCCCATGTTTGATGTGAATGCAGGTCACTCTTATGTGGATGGTGAATCCAGTGGCTCAGAACAGAGCATTGATGATGAGTTGGGTATTCCTTCTGTCGTTACACCTAGAGTAAGGAAGACCAGGGATGTTTTGAGAGCACCTGCAAGTGAGCCTATTTTGCACAAGTCTACCAGAGCTAGGTATCCTGTGGATAGGCTGAAATATGATGGATTTATAGCCATTCACTATGCCTATATGGTCAAAGTGATACAGGAACCAGAACCCACTTCTTTTGAACAAGCCATGGGAAATGAAAAATGGGAGAAAGCCATGGATGAAGAAATGGATGCCTTGGAAGCAAATGCTACATGGGAATTGGTGCCTTTGCCTAAAGACAAGAATGCAATTGGCTGTAAGTGGGTTTATAAGATCAAGCACAATGCAGATGGTTCTGTGAACAGATACAAGGCAAGATTAGTTGTCAAGGGGTATGCACAAACATACGACATTGATTATGAAGAAACATTCAGTCCGGTTGCAAGGATGGCAACTGTAAGAGCAGTCATTGCTATGGCTACATCAAAGGGATGGTCTTTACATCAAATGGATGTAAAGAATGCCTTCTTGCATGGTGATTTGCAAGAAGAGGTCTTTATGGAGCAGCCAACAGGTTATGTTCATGCTATTCATCCTGAGTTTGTTTGCATGTTGAAGAAAGCCTTGTATGGCTTGAAGCAAGCATCTAGAGCATGGTCTGACAAGATAGGACAGTATCTTGTCACTATTGGCTTTCAGATTTCCAAGGCAGATTTCTCACTCTATGTGAGAAAAACAAAGAAAGGTATTATGCTGCTTGTCATCTATGTTGATGATTTGATCATCACAGGTGATAGTGAAGTAGATATCCTTCATGTGAAAATGCTATTGAAGCAGAAGTTTGAGATGAAGGATTTGGGAGAGCTGCGTTATTTCTTGGGCATTGAGGTGATTAGATCACCAAGTGGGATACAGCTCTTGCAGAGGTAGTATGAATTGGACATGCTATCCAAATATGAGATGACAGGCTGTAAGCCTATTTCAGTTCCTTTGGAGCAGAATGTGAAGCTGAGCACAGATGTAGGTGAGCTTCTGGAAGACCCTACTATGTACAGATGCATAGTAGGAAGTTTGATTTATATGACTATTACCAGGCCAGATTTGAGCTATGCTGTTGGATTGGTAAGTCAGTTTATGCAGGCTCCAAGGAAACCGCATTTGGATGCGGCTAGACGCATACTCAGGTATGTGAAGTCCACATTGCAGTATGGACTATTTTATGAGGCTGGGGTTCAGATACAGTTGCATGGATACACTGATGCTGATTGGGCTAGTAGTATTTCTGATAGACGATCTACCAGTGGGTATATGTTCTCTTTTGGGAGTACTGCAATCACTTGGAGCAGCAAGAAACAGCCTACAGTTGCCTTATCGAGCACAGAGGCTGAGTACAGGGGTGCAGCAATGGCTGCATGTGAGGTAGCTTGGTTGCATAAGCTACTCTATGATATGCATCAGTCTACAGATGGGCCAGTTGTCATTTATTGTGACAACATGAGCAGTATACACTTGGCAAATAACCTAGTTTATCATGCTAGAACAAAGCACATTGAGGTGCATTATCACTATGTGTGGGAGAAGGTTTTACTGGGTCTTATTGATCTAGTTTATGTCAGCATAGAGGATCAGGTAGCTGACATATTCACGAAGGCATTGGATGCAAAGAAGCTGCGCAAGTTCAGAGACATGCTTGGTGTGCAGGAATTGGGATTGAGCTCGAGGGGGAATGTTGAGATATCGAGCTCCACTCGTGATATGCCAGGGTGACCGTTGTGCATTTATGTCACCGACTTGTTAGCTACAGATGCGGTTGGTACACCGCCCATGAATAATAGCTGGAGGATGACAGCTATCCTTATCTACACTAGTTTGTGGCTCAGTTAGTATGCCACCTTAGTTAGTTGAGTTTGGTTTGAGACCCACATATAGGGTTCTTCTATTTCTTTGTACCAGTGTGTTCTTTTGGCTTTCACAACTAAGAAGAGGAAAACTGTTTTTAGCCTCCACCTTTGTGTGTATTCCCCCATTGTGTATGTGAGAAAGCTGCAAGTGAGACTCCTTCCCTCTCTCCCACTATCTTCACATGGCAGACCTCTTCACACACTCGGATCACACACTGCTTGCTTAACTCTACCGACTTATAACACCTATTTCATTAATTTTGGACTAGTGCACTGTCCAAATTCGTTTTGTGAGATAATTTTGGATAAAGCATTTCAAAAAAAGAGGCTCTTATAAAACAAAACTTTGAGTCAAAAAGTAAGATTTTAAAAAAGCAAATTAGAAAAAATGACGTGACATGTTATTAAAACTAGAGTACATTAAAAAAAGAGGACTTCATGTTGTTAAAAGAGACAAAAAGTAAGATTCTAAGAAATCAAATTAGAAAAAAAACAAGAGTACATTTAAAAAACTAGAGTACATTTAAAAAAAAGCATGACACATTTGTACAAGAAGTAGATCATATAACTCAAAGCCATATGGTGTTAAAAAACACCTTCCATTAGCTCAGCCTAGAAGATGTCATCTTTGTCTCTCTTGTCAAAGATGTCATCTTTGTCTCTCTTGTCTATTACAACTTTACATTAGAGAACTAAAAAGTCTTTGTGGAACTGTAGTTTCATTTCTTGTTTATTACAGTTACTTTAGAAAACACAAGACGAATTTTAAGAATTACAAGACGAATTTTAAGAAATAGAACTCAAAAACTTTAACAAGAAACTAATTGAAAAAGAATTGTAAGTAAAGAAAAAGAATTACAAGACGAATGAAAAAGAATGCAAGTACCTAGAAAAAGGGAAAAAAGTACCTTTCTCTTTAGCTCTTGGTTGCTTCAATGAAATGAGGAGAGAGTGAGAATGAATGAATGGAAAGAAGAGTATATATAAGAAAAACTAGCCCACTCCTCCTACGCATAAATTTGAATTTTCAAAAAAGAGAGGGAAATTTGAATTCATTATAAATTTGAATTCAAATTTGTGTTCAACATTCTTCTCATGCTTTCTTCTCGTACGTTCCTTTTGAATTCAAATTTGTGTTCAACATTCTTCTTGATACTTTCTTCTGGTAAGTCCCTTTCATTCTTCTCGTAAGTCAAATCTTATTTGTCGCTCTTGCTCGTGATAGTAATCTTATTTGAGCAAGAATCTTATTTGTCGCTCTTGCTCATGATAGTAAGTCAAATCTTATTTGAGCAAGAATCTTATGTGTCGCTCTTGCTCGTGATAGTTCTACTGCTAGTTGTAAGAATTCAAATTTGTGTTCAACATTCTTCTTGATACTTTCTTCTAGTAAGTCCCTTTCATTCTTTTCCTAAGTCAAATCTTATTTGTCGCTCTTGTAAGAATTCAACCTCTCTCCCTCTACTCCCTTGTTTCTCTCTCCCTCACTCTCTCTCTCTCTCCCATACCTTCCCCCCTCACTCTCTCTCTCTCTCTTTCTCTCTCCCTCCCCTCACTCTCTCTCTCACTCCCCTCCCTCCTCTCCCCTCTCTCTCCTTTGGCTCCCTCCTCTCCTCTCCCTCTCTCTCCCTCCCTCCCTCGACCCCGCCCTCCGCTCCTCCCCTCCTCCCCTCCCCTCCCCTCCCTCTTCTGCTAGAACCCCTCCCCCCCCTCTGCCCCCCCTCCCTCCCGCCCCCCTTCCCCCTTCCCCCTCCACCCCCCATCCCCCCTTCCCCCCCGCCCCCCTTCCCCCTGGAGGGGGCGCCACCCCCCCTCCCCCCTTCCCTCCCTCCACGGGGCTTGGCGGCGACTGCCAGCTGCCCCCCCTCCCCCCTTCCCCCCCGCCAGCTCCCTGCCCCCCTCCCACCCCCTTCCCCCTCAACCTCCCCATCCCCCCTTCCCCCCCTCTAGGGGGTCTGGCAGCCATGGCCGCCAGACCCCCCCCCCTCCCCCCCCTGCCCCCCTTCCCCCTGCCCCCCTTCCCCCTGCTGGCGACCGCGGCCGCCAGCCCCCCCCTTCCCCCTTGCCCCCGGCCGCGGCCCCTTTCCCCCCTTCCCCCCACCCCCCCTTCCCCCTGCTGGCGGTCGTGGCCGCCAGCCCCCCCCCTTCCCCCCCCAGCCCCCCGCCCCCCTCCCCCCTTCCCCTGCTGGCAGTTGTGACTGCCAGCACCCCCTTCCCCCCCTTCCCCCCCGCCCCCCTTCCCCCCCGCCCCCCTTCCCCCCCCCTTTCGCACCGCCGCCAGCCCCCCCTTCCCCCTGCTGGTGGCCGCGGCCGCCAGCCCCCCCCTTCCCCCCTGCCCCCCTTCCCCTGTTGGCGGCCGTGGCCGCCAGCCCCCCCCTTCCCCCCCGCCCCCTTCCTCCCTAGCCCCCCGCCCCCCCTCCCCCCTTCCCCCTTCTAGTGGTCGCGGCCGCCAGCCCCCCTTCCCCCCCTTCCTCCCCCCCCTTCCCCCCCTCCATGGCCGCGGCCGCTTCCCCCCTTTCCCCCACCCCCCCTTCCCCCTGCTGGCGGCCGTGGCCGCCAGCCCCCCCCCTTCCCCCCCCCAGCCCCCCACCCCCCCTCCCCCCTTCCCCCTGCTGGCGGCTATGGTCGCCAGCCCCCCCTTCCCCCCCCCCTCGCCCCCTTCCCCCTGCTGGCGGTCGCAGCTGCCAGCCCCCCCCTTCCCCCCCGCCCCCCTTCCCCCCACCCCCCCTTCCCCCTACTGGCGACCGTGGCTACCAGCCCCCCCCTCGCCCCCCTTCCCCCCCCAGCCCCCCCTCCCCCCTTCCCCCTGTTGGCGGCCGCGGCCGCCAGCCCCCCCTTCCCCCCCCGCCCCCCTTCCCCCTGCTGGCGGCTGCGGTCACCAGCCCCCCCCCTTCCCCCCGCCCCCCTTCCCCCCCGCCAGTCCCCCGCCCCCCCTCCCCCCTTTCCCCTGCTGGCGGCCGTGGCCGCCAGCCCCCCTGCCCCTCCCCCCCCCCCCCCCACCAGCCCCCCTGCCCCCCTTCCCCCCCTCCACCCCCCCATCCCCCCTTCCCCCCGTCTAGGGGGTCTGGCAGCCGCGGTCGCTAGCCCCACCCCCCCTTCCCCCCGCCCCCCTTCCCCCTGCTGGCGGCCGCGGCCGCAAGCCCTCCCCTTCCCCCTTGCCCCCCTTCCCCCCCTCCACGGCTAGCCCCCCCTCCCCCTTTCCGCGGCCGCCAGCCCCCCCCCCTTCCCCCCCTCCCGCCAGCCCCCCCTTTCCCCCTGCTGGCGGCCGCGGCCGCCAGCCCCCCCCTTCCCCTCCGCCCCCCTTCCCCCCCTCCACGGCCAGCCCCCCCCCTTCCCCTCTGCCCCCCTTCCCCCCTTCACGGCCAGCCCCCCCTCCCCCCTTCCCCCTGCTAGCGGCCGCGGCAGGAACCTTTCTCTCTCTAGTTCCTCTCTCTTCAAAATTAAAAAAAAAAATCTAGATAAAGAATTAATCAAAAAAATTTGCAAGTACGAAGTTTGTAAGTTTGCTCTTTCTTGCTCTTCCTTCCTTGCTTTCTTGATCGTCCTTGCTTTCTTGCTTCAATGAATGAAATGAGGGGAGAATGAATGAAGAAGGAAGTCTATATATAAGAAAAATTAGGTTTTTCTCCTCCTCTCCTATTGGCTTTCCATTCCTCACCTCTCTCCTATTGGCTTTTCATTTATCCCCTCTCCCATTGGCTCCCATTACTCCCTCTCTCCCATTGGACCCCCATCCCTCATCCCAATCTTCCATTAGCCCTCCCCCCATCCATTTCTTCTTCCTCCCCCATTGCCACCACTCCCATCCCACATTTCCACCACGTCCCATACTCCTCCCATTTCCCAAAATCCCATATTTCCCCATCTCACCCTCCTCTTTTTCATCCCCTATTAACTCCCCTCACTCATTTCACTCCCTTATTATCCTACTCCCCTATTACCTTCCCCTCTCCCATTCCATTCTTCCCTCCCCACTCTCACTTCCACTTCCCATTACTCACTTGCCATTTGAAAACTATTAATATATTATTATACTATTTTTTATACTTATTATCATACACCCCTATTACTTCCCTCTCCCATTCCACTCCTCCCTCCTCACTCCCACTTCCACTTCCCATTACTCACTTGCTATACACATTTGCAAACTATTAATATATTATTATATGATTTTTTATACTATTTGCAAACTTACATGTGGGTAAAATCACAGGTGTCAAAGCGATCCTATTGTGGTCATACAACAACTGTGCTTTTATTCAAGGGCGTATTTATCCTCATCAACAAGATTATTTACTCAAGGTATGAAGTGCATAATTTGTGCACTAGGTGTTTACTTTGTTGTATCAAAATTGTTTGCCACACACACACACATATACACATACCAAGAATTTTCTAATATTATCGCATCTACATTTCTCCGATGGGCACAAAACTTTGTACACGCCTCAACCTAGGTCGTATTGATTTGCATACAAAGTGGTGCGCCCATCCCATAAGTACTTGTTCGGATAACACACCTCCAAACGTATTTTATGACGATTGTGCATAACACTAGGAACAAAATGGTATATAATGTGAGATCGACTATGCAAAGCATATCCAATGGACACAAGACTTTGCACGTTCCTCAACCTAGGTAGTATTGAATTGTGTGCAAAGTGGCATCCCCATCCGATAAGTACTTGTTTGAAAAATACACCTACGATCGTGTTTTTTGTTGATTGTACATGACACCAAGGCCAAAAACGGTATTTAATACTCAATCTACCATGTAAAGCATATCCGATGGGCACAATACTTTGCACGTGCCTCAAAAGTAGTGGTATGGTATTCCATGCAAAGTGGAATGCCCATTCAATAAGTACTTTTTAGAATATCACACCTAGGACCATGTTTTTTATTGGTTGTTGTCCATGACACTAAGGCAAAAACGCTGATTTATGCTTAATTGATAATGCAATGAATATGCGATCATCACAATACTTTGCACACATCTCAACCTAGATATTATTGACTTACATGCAAAGTGGCGTGCCCATCCCATAAGTGTTTTTTGACGGTTGTGATGACACTAAGGCCAAAACAGTATTTAATGCTTGTTCGACAATGCAAAGCATATCCGATGGGCACAATACTTTGCACACACCTTCAACTAGGTGGAATTGACTTACATGCAAAGTGTCACGCCCATCCCATAAGTGCTTGATCGGATAACATACCTAGCAGCGTGTTTTTTTACGAATGTGCATGACACTAGAGCAAAAATAGTATTTAATGCTCGATCGACCATGCAAAGGATATCCGATGGGCACAACTCTTTTCGTACGCCTCAACCTAGGTGGTATTGAAATGTTCTCAATGAGGCACACCCATCCGATAAGTACTTGGTCAGATAACACACCTAAGGACGTGTTTTTTTGCGGATGTCCATATCACTAGGGAAAAAATGGTGTATAATGCGTGATCGACCATGCAAAGCATATCCGATGGTGACAATACTTTGCACGCACCTTAACGTAGTTGAAACAGACTTGCGTGCAAAGTGGAGCCCCCATCCGATAAGTACTTATTTGAATAACATGCCTACGGTCGTGTTTTTATATGGTTGTGCATGACACAAAGGCAAAAACGGAGTTTTATGCTTAATCGACAATGCAAAGCATATCCGATGGGCACAATACTATGCACACACCTTCAACTAGGTGAAATTGACTTACATGCAAAGTGGCATTCCCATCGCATAAGTACTTGATCGGATAACACACCTAACAGCGTGTTTTTTTACGGATGTGCATGACACCAAGGCAAAAATGGTATTTAATGCTCGATCGACCATGCAAAGCATATCCGATGGGCACAATACTTTTCCTATACCTTAACCTAGGTGATATTGAAATGTTCTCAAAGAGGCACATCCATCCGATAAGTACTTGGTCAGATAACATACCTAAGGGCATGTTTTTTTGCGGATGTGCATATCACTACGGGAAAAACGTTATATAATGCGTAATCGACCATGTAGAGCATATCCGATGGTGACAATACTTTGCACGCATCTCAACCTAGTTGAAACGGACTTGCGTGCAAACTAGAGCCCCCGTCCGATAAGTACTTGTTTGATTAACACACTTAGGACCGTGTTTTTTCATGGTTGTGCATGACACTAAGGCAATGGTGTTTTATGCTTGATCGACAATGCAAAGCATATCCGATGGGCACAATACTTTGCACACACCTTCAACTAGGTGGAATTGACTTACATGCAAAGTGGCACTCCCATCCCATAAGTGCTTGATCGGATAACATACTTAGCAGCGTGTTTTTTTTACGGATGTGTATGACACGAGCAAAAATAGTATTTAATGCTCGATCGACCATGCAAAGGATATCCGATTGGGCACAACACTTTTCCTATACCGCAAGCTAGGTGGTATTGAAATGTTCTCAAAGAGGCACACCCATCCGATAAGTACTTGGTCAGATAACACACCTAAGGGCGTGTTTTTTTGCGGATGTGCATATCACTAGGGAAAAAACGGTGTATAATGCGTGATCGACCATGCAAATCATATCCGATGGTGACAATACTTTGCACGCACCTCAACGTAGTTGAAACGGACTTGCGTGCAAAGTGGAGCCCCCATTCGATAAGTACTATTAACACACTTAGGACCGTGTTTTTTCATGGTTGTGCATGACACTAAGGCAAAAACGGTGTTTTATGCTTGATCGACAATGCAAAGCATATCCGATGGGCACAATACTATGCAAACACCTTCAACTAGGTGGAATTGACTTACATGCAAAGTGGCACTCCCATCCCATAAGTGCTTGATCGGATAACATAACCAGCAGCGTGTTTTTTTACAGATGTGCATGACACTAGAGCAAAAATAGTATTTATTGCTCGATCGATCATGCAAAGGATATCCGATGGGTACAACACTTTTTGTATGCCTCAACCTATGTGGTATTGGAATGTTCTCAAAGAGGCACACCCATCCGATAAGTACTTGGTCAGATAGCACACCTAAGGGCGTGTTTTTTTGCGGATGTGCATATCACTCGGGAAAAAATGGTGAATAATGCATGATCGACCATGCAAGCATATCCGATGGTGACAATACTTTGCACGCACCTCAATGTAGTTGAAACGGACTTGCGTGCAAAGTGGAGCCCCCATCCGATAAGTACTTGTTTAATTAATACACTTAGGACCGTGTTTTTTCATGGTTGTGCATGACACTACGGCAAAAACAGTGTTTTATGCTTGATCGACAATGTAAAGCATATCCGATGGGCACAATACTTTGCACACACCTTCAACTAGGTGGAATTGACTTAAAAGCAAAGTGGCACTCCCATCCCATAAGTGGTTGATCAGATAACATACCTAGCAGCGTGTTTTTTTATGGATGTGCATGATACTAGTATTGCTCGATCGATCATGCAAAGGATATCCGATGGGCACAACACTTTTTGTATGCCTCAACCTAGGTGGTATTGGAATGTTCTCAAAGAGGCACACCCATCCGATAAGTACTTGGTCAAATAACACGCCTAAGGGCGTGTTTTTTTGCGGATGTGCATATCACTCGGGAAAAAATGGTGTATAATGCGTGATCAACCATGCAAAGCATATCCGATGGTGACAATACTTTGCATGCACCTCAACGTAGTTGAAACAGACTTGCGTGCAAAGTGGAGCCCCCATCCGATAAGTACTTGTTTGAATAACACACCTAGGACCGTGTTTTTTCATGGTTGTGCATGACACTAAGGCAAAAACGGTGTTTTATGCTTGATCGACAATGCAAAGCATATCCGATGGGCACAATACATTGCACACACCTTCAACTAGGTGGAATTGAATTACATGCAAAGTGGCACAACCATCCCATAAGTGCTTGATCGGATAACATACCTAGCAGCGTGTTTTTTTACGGATGTGCATGACACTAGAGCAAAAAAAGTATTTAATGCTCGATCGACCATGCAAAGGATATCCGATGGGCACAACACTTTTCTTACACCTCAACCTAGGTGGTATTGAAATGTTTTCAATGAGGCACACCCATCCGATAAGTACTTGGTCAGATAACACACCTAATGGCGTGTTTTTTTGCGGATGTCCATATCACTAGGGAAAAAATGATGTATAATGCGTGATCGACCATGCAAAGCATATTCGATGGTGACAATACTTTGCACCACCTCTACATAGTTGAAACGGACTTGCTTGCAAAGTGGAGCCCCCATCCGATAAGTACTTATTTGAATAACACACCTACGGCCGTGTTTTTATATGGTTGTGCATGACACAAAGGCAAAAACGGTGTTTTATGCTTGATCGACAATGCAAAGCATATCCGATGGGCACAATACTTTGCACACACCTTCAATTAGGTGGAATTGACTTACATCCAAAGTGGCATTCCCATTGCATAAGTACTTGATCGGATAACACACCTAGCAGTGTGTTTTTTAACGGATGTGCATGACACTAAGGCAAAAATGGTATTTAATGCTCGATCAACCATGCAAAGCACATCCGATGGGCACAATACTTTTCCTATAGCTTAACCTAGGTGGTATTGAAATGTTCTCAAAGAGGCACACCCATCCAATAAGTACTTGGTCAGATAACATACCTAAGGGCATGTTTTTTTGCGGATGTGCATATCACTATGGGAAAAACATTGTATAATGCATAATCGACCATGCAGAGCATCTTCGATGGTGACAATACTTTGCACGCATCTCAACCTAGTTGAAACAGACTTGCGTGCAAATTGGAGCCCCCATTCGATAGTACTTGTTTGATTAACACACTTAGGATCGTGTTTTTTCATGGTTGTATATGACACTAAGGCAAAAACAGAGTTTTATGCTTGATCGACAATGCAAAGCATATCCGATGGGCACAATACTTTGCACACACCTTCAAATAGGTGGAATTGACTTACATGCAAAGTGGCACTCCCATCCCATAAGTGCTTGATCGGATAACATACCTAGCAGCGTATTTTTTTAGGGATGTGCATGATACTAGAGCAAAAATAGTATTTAATGCTCGATCGACCATGCAAAGGATATCCGATGGGCACAACACTTTTCGTATGCCTCAACCTAGGTGGTATTGAAATGTTCGCAAAGAGGCACACCCATCCGATAAGTACTTGGTCAGATAACACACCTAAGGGTGTGTTTTTTTGCGGATGTGCATATCACTAGAGAAAAAATGGTGTATAAGGCGTGATCGACCATGCAAAGCATATATGATGGTGACAATACTTTGCACGCACCTCAACGTAGTTGAAACAAACTTGCGTGCAAAGTGGAGCCCCCATCCGATAAGTACTTGTTTGAATAACATACCTAGGACCGTGTTTTTTCATGGTTGTGCATGACACTAAGGCAAAAACAGTGTTTTATGCTTGATCGACAATGCAAAGCATATCCGATGGGCACAATACTTTGCACACACCTTCAACTAGGTGGAATTGACTTACATGCAAAGTGTCATGCCCATCCCATAAGTGCTTGATCGGATAACATACCTAGCAGCGTGTTTTTTTACGGATGTGCATGACACTAGAGCAAAAATAGTAT
Source organism: Dipteris shenzhenensis (assembly GCF_047967505.1). Classification (NCBI taxonomy): domain Eukaryota; kingdom Viridiplantae; phylum Streptophyta; class Polypodiopsida; order Gleicheniales; family Dipteridaceae; genus Dipteris; species Dipteris shenzhenensis. The sequence continues at coordinate 10,523,055 of NC_141624.1, forward strand.
TTAATGCTCGATCGACCATGCAAAGGATATCCGATGGGCACAACACTTTTCATAGTTGAAACAGACTTGCGTGCAAAGTGGAGCCCCCATCGGATAAGTACTTGTTTGATTAACAGGAAGTAGCAAGCTAAGGGTGTGCACTTTTTGTTCACTCCCCAATCCTTAGGAGGTGGAAAAACAAGCTTTTTATCACACAAAAATGCAAATCTCACCTACTTCCCTATGGATCTAGTCTTTGAAGTCTCCTGACACAACATCACACTTGCTATTGTGCACACAATCATATAGTCTAATCGAAAATTTGATGCACACACAAAAAATTTCTTTGTGTCACACGCATGGTTCCAGGGTGGTCACACGTTTGTCACGAACAGAGAGTGTCATATGAGATTCTAAATTTCTCACTCATTTTCGATTAAATGTTATTGAAACTTTGTAAGTGGTCTCTTTGCATTATGTAGAGCTTAACTTGATTTATTGGTAATTTTTTGAATGATTTATCTAATTATAAATAATTATTTATAATAAATAAAGTCATAAAATACATGCATTTTAGTAGCACACCACATTTTTTTAGTATTTTGAATAATTAAGCAAATCCAATTCGGTGGAAGGTTAGTAGGCACAAAGGGTGTGTGGTTGAATCATCAAATCCCAAATCCAACAGTTAGATTTAGGAAGATTGAAGTTTAATTTTTACTTTTACTCCTTAGAGGATCAACAAAGAATATTAAAAATAAATCTAGTAATTCTCAAACATGACCAAACATTTCAAAAATGTCAATAATTTTAGTCCTCTGCATGATGAATAAGAGGAAAAAATTTTGGTTAAATTTGAGTAAGGGAAACATACGATATGGCCTCCAAGAGTGAAATCTCCCTTTTGTGGGGGAAAAAGGGCCACCCAAGCCTAATACCAAGACAAGGTAGGCTTGGTATTAGGCTTGGTGAGGTAGGCTAGGAGCATCACCGACCCTAGTGGCAAGCCTTTGGAGTGTGCATGGTACGGCGAGTGCTTTCTCCCTTCCAGCCTTGGGAGGAGGTACATGATGATCAGGATGCGGGATTCAGTTCCTCTAAAGATTATGACCAGCTTACAGATATTTTGCATATTGGTGATATCTTCGCGGTTATTGCTTCGGAGGGCAATGAGGAGGGTGTGGATTATTACTTGTTGCGATGCTCTATGCTGAAGAGTGTGCTGAATGAGGATACAGTGGATGGGCATGGGATGCACTTCAATGCTCATAGCATGATCATAGGTGGCCACTATTTTCAGCAGATACAGAGGCGTGGTCGCTGTATTGAGTTCCAGGAGTACATGGCGGCGGATCAGGAGGCATACATGTATTCTCATCTTGTTGTTGGGATCAAGATTACTTTGAGTCGTGTTCGCACTCGCAAGACGACGTCCACTCCATGATGGCGCCTTGCAGTGGCAGATCACGAGAGCATACTTGCAACCATTAGCATGAGAGCTAATCCTAAGGAGTAGCACATTACATATCATATTTTTTGGGATCATCAGTTGATCAGATTGATTTTTATTGGGTATCACTAGTTGATTACACATGGCGCACGTACTAATGAAATACGCACGTGGACTTATCTATTGGGAATGAAACTTCACATGGCTCTTAGACTCCCTAGACGTACATCCACACAAGATTTGGTCTCGAACTGATTTGGTATGTGCCACATGGAAGGTATAATGCGTACATTTTTACAATCCCTACTAGCATGACTACGTGTGAAAAATGACGCACGTACTAATGAAATATGCATGTGGACTTATCTGTTGGAGATTAAACTTTGCACGGCTCTTAGGCTATTGTAGATGTACATCCACGCAAGATTTGGTGCCCAACTGATTTGGTATGTGCCACGTGGAAGGACAAATGCGTACATTTTTACAATCCCTACTAGCACGACTACATATGAAAAATGGTGCACGTACTAATGAAATACGCACGTGGACTTATCTATTGGGGATGAAACTTCACACAGCTCTTAGACTACCCTAGACGTACATCCACGCAAGATTTGGTCTCGAACTGATTTGGTATGCGCCACATGGAAGGTATAATGCGTACATTTTTACAATCCCTACTAGCACGACTATGTGTAAAAAATGGCACACATACTAACGAAATATGCATGTGGACTTATCTGTTGGAGATTAAACTTTGCACGGCTCTTAGGCTACCATAGACGTACATCCACGCAAGATTTGGTGCCCAACTGATTTGGTATGTGCCACGTGGAAGGACAAATGCATACATTTTTACAATCCCTACTAGCACGACTACGTATGAAAAATGGCGCACGTACTAATGAAATATGCACGTGGACTTATCTGTTGGGGATGAAACTTCACACGGCTCTTAGGCTACCCTAGACGTACATCCATGCAAGATTTGGTCTCCAACTGATTTGGTTTGTGCCACGTAGAAGGTATAATGCGTACATTTTTACAATCCCTACTAGCACGACTAAACCCTAAACCCTAAACCCTGAACCCTAAATCCTAAACCCTGTTGGGGATGAAACTTTACACGGCTCTTAGGCTCCCTAGATGTACATCCATGCAAGATTTGGTCTCCAACTGATTTGGTTTGCGCCATGTAGAAGGTATAATGCGTACATTTTTACAATCCCTACTAGCACGACTAAACCCTAAACCCTAAAACCTGAACCCTAAATCCTAAACCCTGTTGGGGATGAAACTTCACACGGCTCTTAGGCTACCCTAGACGTACATCCACGCAAGATTTGGTCTCCAACTGATTTGGTTTGCGCCACGTAGAAGGTATAATGCATACATTTTTACAATGCCTACTAGCACGACTAAACCCTAAACCCTAAACCATGAACCCTAAATCCTAAACCCTGTTGGGGATGAAACTTCACACGGCTCTTAGGCTACCCTAGACGTACATCCATGCAAGATTTGGTCTCCAACTGATTTGGTTTACGCCATGTAGAAGGTATAATGCGTACATTTTTACAATCCCTATTAGCACGACTAAACCCTAGACCCTAAACCCTGAACCCTAAATCCTAAACCCTGTTGGGGATGAAACTTCACATGGCTCTTAGGCTACCCTAGACGTACATCCACGCAAGATTTGGTCTCCAACTGATTTGGTTTGCGCCACGTAGAAGGTATAATGCGTACATTTTTACAATCCCTACTAGCACGACTAAACCCTAAACCCTAAACCCTGAACCCTAAATCCTAAACCCTGTTGGGGATGAAACTTCACACGACTCTTAGGCTACCCTAGACGTACATCCATGCAAGATTTGGTCTCCAACTGATTTGGTTTGCGCCACGTAGAAGGTATAATGCGTACATTTTTACAATGCCTACTAGCACGACTAAACCCTAAACCCTAAACCCTGAACCCTAAATCCTAAACCCTGTTGGGGATGAAACTTCACACGGCTCTTAGGCTACCCTAGACGTACATCCACGCAAGATTTGGTCTCCAACTGATTTGGTTTGCGCCACGTAGAAGGTATAATGCGTACATTTTTACAATCCCTACTAGCACGACTAAACCCTAAACCCTAAACCCTGAACCCTAAATCCTAAACCCTATTGGGGATGAAACTTCACATGGCTGTTAGGCTACCCTAGAGGTACATCCACGCAAGATTTGGTCTCTAACTGATTTGGTTTGTGCCACGTAGAAGGTATAATGCGTACATTTTTACAATCCCTACTAGCTCGACTAAACCCTAAACCCTAAACCCTGAACCCTAAATCCTAAACCCTGTTGGGGATGAAACTTCACATGGCTCTTAGGCTACCCTAGACGTACATCCATGCAAGATTTGGTCTCCAACTGATTTGGTTTGTGCCATGTAGAAGGTATAATGCATACATTTTTACAATCCCTACTAGCACGACTAAACCCAAAACCCTAAACCTTGAACACTAAATCCTAAACCCTGTTGGGGATGAAACTTCACACGGCTCTTAGGCTACCCTAGATGTACATCCACGCAGGATTTGGTCTCCAACTGATTTGGTATGTGCCACGTGGAAGGTATAATGCATACATTTTTGCAAGCACCTTTTCAATGCTTAATGTTTACAATTACGACACACGGCATTATTTTTAAAATACATTATGTATTAGATGTGTGAATTGAGATATCTGAAATTCAAAATCATACTCTTAATTTTAAATACGCACATGGGGATGAAACTTCGCATGGCTCTTAGGTTTAGTGTAATAATTGCAAGCATTGATATATACGAAATTCAATATGATATTCAAAATGATAAAGTTGGAACTTGAACACTTTTTCAATGCTTAATGTTTACAATTACTTTACATGGCATTCTTTTTTAAGTACCTTATGTATTAGATGTGTGAATTGAGATATTCAAAATTCAAAATCATACTCCTAATTTTAAATGTTTATGTTAGATTTGAACAAACTATAAACTGAGATAAACAAAGTGTGAAGAACATCATGAAAGTACAAAAAAAGGTCGACTGGGGGTCGGTCCCAAAATAGGCCACCGACCACACCATAGGACCGGTGTGCAAAATAGAGCAACTGACCTACGATTACCGTTCGGCCCACAGCCATCCGGGATCATTTGGGACTCTAAACGGGCCTCGCAACTCGAGAGTGGGCTGCCCCGAGAAATGCTCCATCCACCCTCAATGTGGTCAATCATGGGATGCCTTCCCGCACTTGCATGTAGCCTAGTTGGCAGTGTGCCAACTCCGTCCAGCCATCAGGCCACACATGGCCCCCATCTAGTGTCCAAACCAAGACCTACCGGATAATTGAGCTACTCAAATGCTTTCTCCTCATATGGGGGGCTTACAAGTAGAGTTAGATGGTTCTCGCATAGTTACATGAGAGTGGAGCATTGATATCTAACACTTATGTGGACCCTTGGCCGATCCCTTCATGACTATCCAATCATACAAACTGTAGGTGCAAGGGATCCACTCACCCAATTCATTTTTGGTGTTGTGGAACACACAAGAAGTCACAATGTTGTATGGTCTTGCAACCCTACTCCTCACCATGCTTGAAGAGCTTGCAATACTCTAAATAGTGGTCTCAACAGTAAGAATGAAAATCCAACACAGGGCGGCACAACTTCGAGGCTCCAAAAAAGATAGAGGAGAGGGGGGGGAGAATGGAGAGGATAGCAAGGCATGCATAGGAGGTGCCAAACCAAGATAGAGTACAGAGAGAGAGAGAGAAAGAGAGAGAGAGAGAGGGGGGGGGCAGAGAAAAAGGGGCCACAAGGGAGGGAAACCCAAATATTGAAAGTTAGATAGAGAAAGTAGCAAAAAAGGTGCAACGAACCAGAGCTAGAAGGGGGAGAGAATCAAAAGTTTCCTCAAAGGGCCCACCATCTCTTGAGACTCATTTGGGGAAGGCACACATGGCATGACGGTTAAGCTTGGGTTAAAGGGGGGGATGGCTTGGGTGGTCCCTAGTGTAAGAGGGACAACCAATAGGGCCTCTCCTCATGCATGCCCACCCTCCACCTCAACATGCCATTGTCCCACACATTTTAGCACTCTCATTGGTACACCTCAAATCCCTCTCTCATCCCTTGAAATCAGGAAAACTAATTGGAGGATCTTAAGTCTCCCCTAATGGACTATAGTAGGTTCATCACAATATTATGAAGTCCCATAAATGATGACATGTCTAGAACTTTCTTTTGACTAGATCACAAAACTTATGTGCCTTTGATTCTTTGGCATCTCCTTTGAAGACAACTGTGATTTATTTTGCATCAAGTTTGTTCCTAATGTGCATAAGAGAGAGAGAGAGAGAGAGAGAGAGAGAGAGAGAGAGAATTTCTCTAGTGACTGACTAAGGGCTTAGTTCCTATTAATATCTCTTCTAGTGTCATGTACTACAAGATAGATGTGGAACTAATATTCATCAAATAGATTGTTGTGTTATTGGCGTCTACTCAATATTGTGTTGGAACTTCTTCCCACCAAGCATACATCGTGTCGATTCTACAATGACTATTTTTTTCCTCTAATACTCATTCTGCTCTCGAGTGTATCTGCATGTGAAGTTTTGATCCCATAGTGTCTAAAATGCATTGAGCTCAATTTGATTTTATATTTATCTCCATTATCACAATGTTGGAGGACCTTGATGTATTTACCAGACTGTTTTTCAACCCAAGCTTTCAAATTCTCAAAAACACTGGTGTGTCATTATGTTGTTTCAAGAAGTATATCTAGGTCTTCTTGTGTTGAGAATAGTGAGAAAAGCTTCATGGGACAAACGCTTAACCCCAATCCTAAGGGGTGAACATGTATGTATTTCAATTTCTTTGGACTTAGTGTACAATTAGTCCTCTTTCGTGATCTTCTCTCTCTCTCTCTCTCTCTCTCTCTCTCTCTCTCTCTTCCCCCCCCCCAAAATCCTCCAACATGGTGTCAGAGCCTATGGTGTTCATACTACTTTCATAAGTGATAACCCCTTGTTTCTATCAAGGTACAATTCCTCCCCTTGATGCATCTTCCACAATCTTCAAGCTAACCACATAGCTTAGGTTTCCATCTTCATTTTTCTTTGAAGATAAGATAAGCAGAGAGAGTTGTGCTTACTTGAATCTTCATGTCGAGATTGTTATGGCTTCTTTGTAAGAGCTTTTTATGTTTGAGTTTTCTTCAAATGATTGTGAGATGCCTTCTATTTGTGAAAATTTCTTTGTAAGAGTTTGTGAAGTTCTAAGACTAAAAAGAGAGACAGAAGAGGCTTTTGAGGGTTTGGTACGATTTGTTCTTTATATGCAACTTCCCCTTCAAAGGTGTATCCTCAATCAACACACAATAGTATTCATTGGTAGTTGGAGGGATTCCACTTATCTTGCCTTGACTACTATCAAGACTTAGTCAACTCTAACAACAGAGCAACGACACTCAACACACAAACACAAAATAGTGTAACATCTGATTAAGGTATGTAACATTGGTACCTGTTTTAAGATTCCCTCATAAATTTATTAAAATTATAACTTTTTCAAAAAAAGGTCATATTTTGCATAGTGAGTTTTTCAAAACTTTTAAAATCTTATCAATCTTGGTACATAATGCCCGCAAATTATGAAGGACCTCGACTACAGAACACAATATCAATGTATTTAGAAAAATCAAGAAGTCTGTAATTTTTTCCTTGCTTTGACCTTTTATTTTCAATAGCATTTCATCCAAAGAGAGATCCCCAGACACCACTTTGCCAAGCACAGACTTAATTAGAATCTTATCTTTAATTCCCTACATGCTCTTCCATGCTGTGGCTCGAATCTCTTCAGGTAATGCCTTCAAGGTCTAGGTTTCTTTCTTGACTCCTTTAGGTATGAGTTTTTTCTGCCCTTTGATTTCAAAATTCTCCCACTTTGAAAAAATTGCATTTATCTGATCCCAAACTTCTCCACTACGAAATGCAATTTGAAACATGATATGAAGCTATCACTTGGCCTTAACGGATCTTTAATTGTTGTGGAAATCCCAATCGCCTTCAACAAAGACAAGCGGAACTATGGAGTGATCAAAGATTGATCCTCTTTGAGTTTCGTAATGAACTCATTGTGATAGAAACAAACCCATTCTATCCAAGACATGGACTTCCTATAGTCATTGTCGTTATTGTGATCAAAAGCCAGTAAGTTTGCCTTCGAATCAATCAAACTAGCATAAACTGTACAATTACATGTCTTGTAATGAGAGTTACATGGAAACTCAGTATTCAACTTCCTTTTTGCCTCTTCTGAATGGGAGCCTCCAAGAACAAAGTAGTTATAATCATTTGCTTTCTGACGATCAAAATATGCATTGTCTGGACAATCTTTTGGATCCATGAGCACAATGTATTTCACAAGTTATGCATGCAGATTGTCCTTCATTCGTGACTTGAAATTCTCAATATGGAAAGGATGTATTGCACGCACCTCAAATGGCCGAAGGCCAATGCTAGGATCAATAGGAGGTTTGATAACATGATCAATGTGCAAGAAGAAAGTCTATTGATCCACAAGGTTATCTCGTTGTACCTTTGCTCGGAGTCTATTTTGATGTGTATCTGAGGTGCCATCTCCAATGTCAGCTCTTGGTACTTGTAGCTCACCGTTGGTTGGGATTTCAATGATATCCAATGGATATACTCTCCTTGGAGCCTTTGATCCCGGTTCACTCGATTTTTTCCCTTGTGCAATAGATGGAGTCTCCTCAACAACATCCTCATAAGACTCCAAAGGAAACCCACTTGTAGCCAATTGAGGTCATTTTTTCGAGAGCAGTGCGCTCAAACCATGTCCACTTGGGGGTGTACTCAATCCATGATGGCCTGAAAGAGAAGGTGCTCTCAATCCATGTGAACGCGAGGGAGTTCTTAATCCTTTTGTACTAGAGTCAAATTTTTCAGCTTCAACACGGGAAGATCCCTTTCCTTTTGACTTTGAAGAACATATTGGTTTGATTGGTGATGTTGTGGTATCTTCTTCATAACCCTCCTTTGTATGCTCCTCAGAATCACTATTGGAAGTTGATACCTCCATCTCCTTGATTATTTCATCAACCTCCACAATTTGATTTGTCAAGTGATAAATAAGATCCTCGACACACAAAACAAAAATGAATCTCTCATAGTATTCAAAAGAAAATTACATAAACATAGAAAATTAGAAATTACTTATGGATAGTAAGTAACCTTCCCTTCCTCTTTGATTTGTTTTAATTGTTCCGCTACAGCGGGCGGAGTAATAGCTTTCAAAGAGAACTTCTCCTCCATAACAATACAAACAATAGGTTTCTTATAGTTATCAATCCCAAGCATTTCAACACTTTCCTCATTGGACTCACTTCTTGCGATATCTTTAATCTTTATTATTGGCTTAAAAATTGATCTTCCAGGGGGAAGTGTCTTTGGAAGCAACAAAGTCATCTCATCCGTATCACTGTCAACTTTGATGGTCTATTTTGAATCAATGTTATTGTGTACTTCTACTATGTCCCATAATTTTCAAATTTGCAACGAACCTTCATCAAACGGAGCAGGAACATCATAAATCTGTTGAAGTTGTTGCACCTCAAGACTTGGATCCTTGGCACTTTTCTTTGGTTCCTTGGTGCCTTTCTTTTTCACCCTTATCTTTTGGATCCTAGTGGAAGTATCCTCTGATGTGGCCTTTCCAAAGACACAGATTTCTCTGAAAGTTTGTTTGTTCGACATGATACGTACAAAAGACATAAACAATGTCAAAATATTATGATATCATGGAGAGAATATCTCAAGTTGAAAAAAACAAAAACTAGTACAACAAGCTTGATGGTTTCTAAAAGGACTTTGAGCTTCTAACATATACATTCTTCATGGAAAAGGATGTCGACATGCTTATTATTGGAACATGATTTTGGACTAGAGAATAAAAAACAAAAAAGCATGAAAAGTAACAACACTACAATGCAAAAACTACAAAATTATGGCCAAAATGCCTCTCCCTCTCAAATTTAATTTAAAAACACTAAAAAACAACTTCATAATTCGAAGAGAAAACTCTGCTTTTTAATAAAAATCGTTCAAAAAATAAAAAATTTTCACCAAAAAACCATCTCCCTCTCTCCCTCTCCCTAATTCTCTCTCTCTCTGCCTCCCTCCCTCTCTCTCTCCCTCCCTCACCATCTCTCTCTCTATCTATCTCTCTCCCTCAAACCCTCTCTCTCTCTCTCTCTCTCTCTCTCTCTCTCTCTCTCTCTCTCTCTCCCCCTAATTCTCTCCCTCTCCCTCTCCCTCTCTCCCTAACTCTCTCTCTCCTTCTCTCCCTCTCTCCCTATCTCTCCCTCTCCCTCTCTCCCTAACTCTCTCTCTCTCCTTCTCTCCCTCTCCCTCTCCCTATCCCTCTCCACTCACTAAAACTCTCTCCTCTCTCTCAGCTAGAGCTCGTCGATGATATCATCGACCGGGCAAGCTCCCAGTCAATGATATCATCGACTAGGAAAAACAACCCGTCGATGATATCATCGATCAAGCAATGCGCCCATCGATGATATCATCGATGGGCTGCTTGCATGTCGATTTGGGTAGCATGTGAGAGGGATGGCGAGGTGAATCAACGGGGAGTGCGCGGGAAAGATGAAGAAGCCGTCGATGATATCATCGACCGGGTGAGATCCCGTCAACGATATCATCGATTGGGAAAAAAGTCAGCTCCCTTCAGTCCAAAAAACTTAAATGAATGCATGAGGAGATGGAGAGCTTACCTGGAAAAGCTGGAGAGCTGAGAGGGGTAGATGGTAGAGGGAGAGATGAAGAGGTTAGAGGATTAAACAAGAAGGGATTGAATGCTTAGAGGGTAGAATATAGAGTAATTCATTTTAGAAATGTTTCTTGCTATTTTTAGTAAATAGGATAGACTAGTAATCAAAGCAATGCGTTTTCCAAAAAGCAAACATAAAGTAGTTTAAATCATATTCAAGCACACCACCCCCATTTTCAAAAAACAGTAAATTATATTGAAGCACGCCATAAAATTTGATTCTATGATTGAATTTAAAATTAAAAACACTTAACCATAAGAAAATTGCACATACCTGGTGATTCTTTGAACTCTTGGGCGTATTCTAGAAATAATGAGAAACAAATATGGGAATCTCATGTTTATAGAGAAAATTTTCTATTTTTAGAATTGTCTCTATGCTCAAAACCCTAAACCTAACCTTGACTTTTATGGTCAAGCATATAATTTCCACCTTTCATTGTTGCATGGCACTTTTCCGGCATCCCCTTTGAAGCTTGCCAAAGTTCTGTACGGGAGGTTCGTTCGACACTACGTCTATCTCAATTTCTTCTTCTCATAGTTCCGAGAGCGCTTCCTTTGCTACATTAGATGTATCTTGTACTAGTGGTGGAACCTCTTTTGCCACCTTAGATGTGTCTCCTACTCCTTCACCTAAGCATGATGGTGGACATAGAAGCCCAGGTACTCAAATCCATGGACCTAATATTCCCATTGAAGAGAATGAAATAATAGATGTCACTGCAAGCACGAGAGGTCAACAAGTTTTATCAAGTATGTGGTCCATGTCTAATTTCATTCAATGGCTCTCTTTGTTTTGTTTTTGAAGCTAGAAATTATTTCTTACAAGGCACATCTAATCTAGATGGTTCTCATCGACTGTCTAGGCTATCACAAAAGGGGAGGCGGAATTCAATCTCGTCTAGTGAGGAGAGACTAAAGGGAAGACCAATGAATGTGGACCTGAAAAAGTCTAGCTACACAAGAGGGGGATGGATCAAAAGAAGACCAATCTTCCACACTTTAAACGAGTGCCCAAGGATTTGAAAGAGAAGAACTTCATCACATATCACGTGGTTGGATGCATGATCTACCATGGTGAATTAATCCCCAAGGTTTATCTAACGACCCCAAATGTAAGAAATGATCCTAATCTCACAGTTTTCATTCTCAATGATGCATTGAGGAATCTTACACAACCTCTTCCAAAAGTGTTGTATGTCCAACTCGATAACACATCGAGAGAGAATAAGAATCAAGTTGTGTTGGCATACCTTTGCATGCTTGTGGAGAAAGGCATATTTCTGAAAGTGAAATTAGGATTCCTTATGGTGGGCCACACACATGACCATATTGATCACATGTTTAGCCGGTTCTTAGTAAAGGGAAGAAGGAAAGAAGCATGGGATGGGGATGCAATGATCCGCATTTTACACGATGCACATGTGCCAAAACCGATAATTGCAAACATGGAAAAAACAATAGATTTCAGACGCTTTGTGTTTGGTGACAACGAGCGAATTGATCGATGTATTGAGAAGCTCAACAAGTTAAGCTTTCAACACCAATTTCGAATGAAGAAAGATCAAGAAGGCACGACATTGTTGTGGGGGAAGTTCTATTCCACATCATCGACTTGGGTTCCAGTCAAAACATTGAAGTTCTTGAAGTGTGTTCCAAAGCGTGAGTTGTATGTGGCACCCTTACAACCTTTACAATCAGTGAGAAAGGTGCAACGAGCCATGAAGGAGGGGAGAGATGTAAACCCTATAAGTTCAATCAATGAGATTAGAGAAACAATCCAGCATGCTGCAACGTATTTTGAAGATGTGGTGTGGACATGGTGAAATCCATTCTTTACATCCCAAATACTTATCAATCACCAACTAAATGACCCCCAAGATGTGTCAGATTTTAGTTGGCCACAATGCATTGAACAAGATTTTGTAAATGCGCGTATGAATGCTTCTTCAAGTGCGCATTTACATGCACCTTCAAAGAAGAACTATCTTGGGAAGGAGAGAGAAATGTACCTTGGAGCAAGAAAGTCCAAAAAAGCCAGGGAAAGGATTCAAGAAATGCGGAGTGGTAGCATCGAGGACTTGGCAGTGGGTATGATGGTTGCTATGTTAGCAACAGATGATCCTAGTGGATTTTCTTTTTGGATTTCTAAAGTTGTAAAAGTCAAAAAGTAAGGTTCAGACACCAAGTCAATAGAGGTTTTTCACCAAGTCCATGGATGCTTGCACGGGTCGATCCAGAGATGGTGATAACAATTAAGCATGGCCAAAAAGGGAAGAGGGTGACAAAGAATTGTCCAAGAATTGATACTCTACAATTGGATAAGGTAGATATTTTGGTATATGCATTTCAATTAACACAAGCCGAGCATTTGCCAAAGGAGACACAATACATAATATCCCAAAAAATTCCCAAGACATTAATAGGATGCACTGAACAAATGGAAGCCAAGACACGCCATGCAAAAAAGAGGGTGGCAGCTAAACTTGCCAAGGTTGTCTCAAAGAATGTTCTAGTGGACAGTCTAGAGGAGGAAGGATCTTCAACTTCTACCGCACAAAGCTTAGGCTCTAGTGCATTTGAAGGTGTAGGATCAGAGGATGAGTACTCTTCTTTGTACGATCAGTGGCATGTATGTTTGTGCAACAATGTGATTTGTACCTTTTTAGGATTTTGAAATGTTTGTGCATTTGATGCATAGGCCCTTATTGTATTGGTTTTAAAAAATTTATGATTCCAAGTGTAGGTGTTTGTGCCCGTTTTCCAAAAACACTTTGTCAACAAAATTTCAAAAAAGCATGGTTTTTATGTACTTTTTCAAAAGCCGTCATGCAAAAAGGCCATCTTTTTCAAATAAACGTAACATTCACATGAAAAAGAGGGAATCTTTCAAAGATTTCCCTAGAGTTCTCTTTTTGAGGTTACAGTTCTTGAATTAGATGTTGCACTGTTACAAGCACAACAAAGCATTCAACAACTATAGTAGCAGCACAAAAATGACCAACCCAACACGACAATAACCACTTGACTTAGCAAACTCATAGCACATGAAAATGACAACTATTATCAGAGATGCACAACACCAAAGCATAGCAAAACACAACATGCAAGAAGCAATAGCATTGGATATCCTCACTCTACTTCAACCTCTTCCAATTGCACCTCTGTAGGACTCCTTCACCCGACCATTCAAGCTCCTTTATTGCTACTCTAGGTTCAAGGAATAGCATCTCCATTCACCTCAAATTCACATCAAGCTACTCAACTTGTGTCCCCATAGCTGTGTTGAACCAAGCTCTAGCTACCTTGCATCTCCCTAGGGCTTGCTACCCTGGCCGAGTGCAACTACATCTCATATCTACCCAACTTCAACTATGATAGCCTCTATAAATCCTCTTGCGCCTCTACCAAGCATGTTCACATCCTTCTAACTTCTCTGTAGACTTACCCCATCGTCTTGGAAAACATTCACATGTGGTAGGATAGGTAGAACATTCAACACAACTAACACATTACACATGGCCATTAGTGCCACATCATCAATAAGACACATGGTGCCCCATCATCATTGCCATGTAGGTTGTGCCATGTCATCATTACCATGTAAGTTGAGCCAAGTCATTAATGTCATATCAATACAACCAGCTTGTAGGCCGTCTCAATAAGCTACCTCATCAATGCCACCTAGCATCAACACCTCAACTATTGCATCAATAGCCACATGGCACGCTCATCCACATGTACACACAATGCCACATCACCTATGCATGCCACCATCATTTTTAGCACTCTTTTTGGACAAAGATTGGCAAACCCTCAAAGTGCCATAATAAAGAATTTTAAGATGTAAAAGAAAAAATGCATAGCAAAGAACTCATCACTTCATATTTGAGCCTTGACCTACCCATAGTGTAGTATTATTACAAAAAGACTCCTTGATTCATTGCATCTCTTTAAATCTGCACATGAAACGAACAAATATAAGAAAATCTTATGTTGCATTTCTTGTATCCACATGTAGTCTAGTAGACTAGAAAAGTTTTAGAGAAGATGGAACTCCACAAAGCCACCAGTGTCAATCCAAACAAGACATTCATACATCTAACACCACCTTAGTACTTTTGGCAATGAATAGTTTACCACATTAGTGGTTCACTTGCAAAGTGCTCGCTTGTTGATTCAAGATAGATGCATTTATTTGCATTAGACATGCCACCCTTGTAAAGTCACACCGTTAACGACTTCCAACATTGGTTTCTACACATCCATCAACCTTATGAGAGCCTCATAAAGTCTCTTGGCTATCTCAAATCTTAGTGCAAGTTTGATCTATTTCATTCAATTGTACTAGCATGGCTAAATAATAACATGATCTTATTTTCCTAGATCAAAATAACAAGCTGGAGGACAGTAATATGGAGATTAGAAATTCAAAATGATGAATATCTTTAAATTAAAGATGTGGGATAGTCAGAGAAAGAGAAGAGACTTGAGCCTCCTACAACTTCTATAACTCAACTCATACCTGAATCAACTTCAAAGAGTTGCAAAGCAACAGATAAATTGGGATGAGAAAACACAATCACCATTGAATATCAACTTCCATGTGTAAGATGTTATGATGCCTATCCTTAACAATCAGACATAGCCATTAATGCATGAAGAGCTCTTGAGAGCCAATTCAATGCAAATAATATGTCGAGAATCATTCCACTAGGCAATTAGTTAAACAATGAATCAAAATTAGATCTAAAATAGGAGCACATTCCCTAACCAAACTAAAAGGTATTGGAGATCAATTAACTTCCACTGATCCAAGAGATCGAATCAGAAAGGCTAGTACAAATTGACATCAATGGTCTAGGGAAAGACTATAACCAATTTTACGAAAACAATGGCCACTAAAGATGCACTTGCCTTGCTTAAAGATCGTGTCAAATATGCTTATGCAAGAGCACGAGAAGAGATGTACTCATTGAAAGTTGTGATCATGCAATTTTCGCTAGACACTGAGGTAGAGGTAGAAATTCTAGTAGATTCAATAACCATGCCAGAAGAAACTTTCTATACAACCTTAGCAAACATTCTCCGTCTTTCATCGGGTAACCACAATCACTACCATGGTCCTTTCATGGAATCCCAAAGGTAGACAAAACCCTAGAAGAGAAGGTAATCAATACAATACTCCTAAAAGAACAAGCAACTATAATTACAGGGGTATCTTAAGGCATTCAAAACCTAGCTATAGGAAGAAACGAAGAGACGTAAACAAGGGTTAGAAGAATAGAGCTGAATATCAACATCAACATCAATATCAAGGCAATCAGCGTAGACAATATGCACATTATGTTTATGATCAAGATCATTCTCAAAATTATCATCAACCCCCCAGCATACCTCTCCTGAGAGCACAAAACGGTTTACACTCCTCCCTTGTCAACACTTATTACAACATTCCCTCGTGGAAGTCAAATAGGACATGTCAAGCATTAATAGAAGGTTCCTTTCTTGGGAAAAAAAAAAAAAAAAAAGTCAAATAGAACATAGTGCTGAGAAACAAATCCCATTTCGGCTTCTCTGAAATAGTATATTGATAGATGATAACTTGGGGACCTACAATCATTGAATGTGGGCGGGCAGATTAGACCAAGCCCTGTGGAACCTTGGTGAGTTGCCAAAAAAAATTGTACTGCTTGATGGTCTATTGAGCTTGTTGGTGTCCCAGCTTGTCCCTCGTGAGTCACTACATGACAGTGATCAGGCTGCTCAGCATGAGCATGTGCCTACCACAGTGGGAGCATCCACTGGTGGTACAGAAGTTCCTATCACTATGTTCTGTTAGATTTTCTTATCTATAACCGCTCAAGGTGTCCCTTGACTGCAAAAATCTCCTTCTTGAGGCTGGCTGCTTTCTCATCTGCACTGCTTTTCAAGGCCTCTTGCTCTGCCTTTAGAGCCAAGACAGCGTTCTTGTTGATTCAGTCGTTTCTCCTTTGCTTGTTATTCCTGATGTGGACCAAATGTTTTTGTTTTGCAGGCATACATATACTGGGTGTGGGTGCGTGTGCATCCTCAAGTTAATAATGGCAAGTGCGACCCTACCATTACGACACAAACAAACACTCGTTCACATACAAGCACATAGAATCCTAATTTCGTAAAGCATGTAATTGTACATTTAAAACCCTTGATAGAAGCTTATGCAGGGCTGCTGAAACACCTTTGTCGCATTAAGTTAAGACAGGCCTTACCAACTAGAGCAACGTGTCCTGCTGCCTGAATAGCTGAAGTCTGAAAGAGTGGTTGTTTCAATGTAAGATACATGGAATATGTATACCACATTAAATGCCGAATTACAAATAATTTGTTTAAGCATGTATCATGCGAGTCCGCAATTCATGCTTCCAAAAGACAGAAACAAGGCATCTTGTCACCCAATCAGATTGGATCCCTGTTTCAATAACTTTTTTGGTATGCTCAAGGCAACAGCACTCACAATGCCTAATTGCAAATTAGGCGTTTCAAGCATGTTGGGATCATGCGAGTCGTCCATTCATGCTCAAAATACAGAAACAAAGTGTCTTGTTATCCAATGGGATGGGATCTTTCCGTTGATAACTTAATCTTGAATCACAAAGAAGCCATCTTACTTTACCTGGTTGTAGAATAGAGAACCTTGTGCATGAAACTTCTGACAATAGAAATATTAACCACCATTATGTCAGTTGCTCTTGTTAAGACAGCTTGCAGAAGGTTTGCAGTTTCAATCCACAGGATGTGTTTGGAACAGCATTAGAGCACCCTCCTACAAAATCCACTTTAAAGATCTTGTTCAAATTGATCTTCTGTGCACTTTTTCCCCCATTCCTTCAGAACGCCACCAGACATTCGTGAAAGTAATAAGCGAGCAACATTATCAGCTGCCACAGCTCCAGTTTCCATTGTACTGGCAGCATTTTCAAAAGCATTGATGTAGTAGAGGTGTCTATCATCAAGTATAAAAGGAGCAAACTTTTCTGGTGCTTCATAATGAGGATAGGCTGCCCAATCTAAGTGAACTGTACTGCTCCGGACACTGCACTAGTATCAAAGTTCAAAAGTTAGATATGAAATAAGGTGTGGTTTACATTCAATACAGATTTAAAATTATACAATAACACAAGTCGATAGGACACTGCAAAGACAAAAGAGAATCTCAAAAAGTTTGAACCTGAACAGCTGATTCAGGAGTTCATCTGACAATGCTTCCCTTGAAAAAATTTTATATGCCTTATCTTCAGTGCTATATTCCTTAAGAACGTTGATAGAGGAAAAGGGCACTGTTGGTATTTCCAGAGTGCCTATCAGACTTGGCATGCTCTCCACAGAAGGCATCCCAAAGTAATCCTGCAGTACAATTTATCAATCCTCAGGCCATAAGTAAACCCTCTAACAAGAAAGATTTAAGGGCCAGAACTGCTGAAAAACTCACACCACGCTGTACCATGCAGGATGGAATTCACATTGCTGTGACATTGACTTACAACTTCCCAAAAGAGACGCCTGTATATCCCACAGCCTAAAATGTGTGTTTCTGATGTGAGTTTCTCTTTACCCATGCATGTCTGTGTGCATGAAAAGAAGAAGGAACCAAAGAAAAGATATAATCGAGTTTAAGAACCCTGTTGTACATTAGGTTAACACCTAGGTTTGAATATCATGGTCCCTTGGAGCCATCACCTAAAAGAAAGGCCACTAAGCATATCAAAGGATGACAGCCTACAGGTGACTCAGAGCTAAAAGCTACACATCGCAAGGCATACAACACTGGCTATTGTACAATTGTGTAAAAGTGGACCTTTAAAACGACAACTCACAGGATTGATCAAACCACGAACAAAGGTTGTGAATGTATGGTGCATATGCCGTTGTGGAATTGTGACAGAGGGGCTAAAATCAATATGATCCTCAGATAATGAGGTTGCCAAGACGACAGCATCGCAAGATCTGCTGTGCCCTGAAGCCATGCCCAGTTCATACCCATTATCCACTGCCAATATTGAGCTGACTGTCTGGTTGAGAAAAACAGATGCATTTGAATATGAGACCAATCCTGCTGCCATCTGCCAATTGCCTCCTTTAACTGCCCAAAGGTTTCCACCTGAGCCACAAAGTGAGACAGCTCCAGCCATGCCACTTATGCTGGTGTTTTGCCCATAATTTATCCGCATGATCACCTAAGATAACAAGAGGGCACATAAAACCCAGTAGTGAATTGTTATTTACGGCACCCTTTTTTAATTTTCCAAATAAGGATTTCAATGGTCCACCACATTAAAGGCAATAAGATGCTGAAACTATTGTGGATTGGACTTAAAAAAACATGCAATTCACAAAGCTTACAGTTACAAGTTCTTCAATAAGTTGTTTTGATACGCCATACTCAAGAAGCTCTCTCTCTGAGGTGCCTTGGGTCAGCTCATAAAGATTTGACCACTTCAGCATCTCCTCCACTGTATGAAAGATAGGTCTCGGCTCGTCATAATAATGCAAAAACTTCTCAAGCACTGTCTGCAACAAAAGTTTAAACATACCCGATAAGGAGAATTACCGGAGGGAGAATAAAAAGGGAAAGTCGACTCTGTATGTGATAAGAAGCAGCAGCACTTTGATGCCTATTTGAAAGAATTCTACTTCAGAGTTCAAATTTAAGGACTGCAAAAGAACATGGCTTCAATAGTGTCAGCAGCACCACAATTAAACCACATTCATGTCAACTAAAGCATTTCATCAACAGGACAGTATTCACTACATATTTTTATCGGCAGAATGAATATATACCTTTGTAAGACTAGAATATGTCCAATCATACAAATTTAGATTTTTTGTTGTTCTAAAGACCAAAAATCTACACAGAAAATAAAAGAGAAAATGAAAGAGAAGAAAAAAGAGGTAATCAAAAACTTTTATGAAAAACAAAAGGAAGACATACTTAGCAAGCAAAGCAACACTTATGTCGTCATCAGTGCCCAAGCATAAGCAGCTATACTCTGGTACTTTGATACGTGATTGGAAAAGGAGGACCCACCACCTTTTCCCAGAGATCACAGCATTCCCAAGCATCAGTCTCTCTTATAACTACAGATGTTGAGTCTGAAGTGTTGAAAATAAGACACACATGAATGAAGCACACAAAATGAAAACAAATGTATTGCAAAAGGTTTTGGTCACACGTTTCACAGGTATCCCCTTGGATGCAGGGGACATGCTACCAAAGGCTGGGAGAATCCAGAGCTATGATTTGCTATATCGTTCCATCTCCGTAATTCTGTGATTGGGGTCCCAGGGGGAATCCAGAGGTATACTATATCGTTCCAGGGGTTCCCTAGGGTAATCTAGAGCTATATCATTCTGGGAGAATCCAGAGCTATATCGTTCCGTGAGTCCCCTAGGGGGCACCCTTCTTTTCTCACTTCCTGTGTTGGGCCCAAAGGCTGGATTCGTGGTAGGGGAGGCGGAATTCATGAAGAAATCTGTTAGCTTCTTTTCTTGTGCGCGTGCGTGTAGAGTAATCCGGTATCTTTGGGAATCAGTTTCCCACTTTGGAAATAGGGCATTGTTTTAGATTAGCGTAAATTTCAGATACAAGGGTTACCCTTCATTTGAGCCAGCCTCTGTACATGCAGTGGGGGCCAGCCTCTACAATTTCTCATGGCTATGTTTGGAATAACCCATGGCCTATCGTAGGCGTTTTCTAAAAACCCACTAGAAGGCCGCATAACAAGGTCAGATAGCAGCCAACCAGGCCACATTTGATCAAATACCTGATTCATTGTTAACAAGTGCAGAAAGGGGTAAGGGCAGATTTCGAGAAACAGGTAGAATGAGCGGAAGGGAGAGAGAGAAAGGGGGAAAGGGAATGGGACTGAAGGAATGGGGTAGGAGAGAGAGAGAGGTGAGGGGGAGTGAGAGGGAGACAGAGAGTAGGCAAGTAGGAGGAAGGAATGTCATGTGCATGGTGTACCTAGGGTTGGATAGCAGGTGAACATGGGTTACGGGATAGCATAGGGCTGGATGGCTATTTTTAGCCGAGATTGCTATATATAGAGATTGATTCATATATAGTGCTCGCTTTATATGGAGGGAGATATTCATAGCATTGTGCTATCTATAGCGGGTTTCCTTCTATATAGAGGGAGGGCCAGTGCTATTGTGTAGATCGGTTGAGCGCTCCTCAACTGATGGATGGGACTTGGACCTAGGCCGGGACTCTGGCCATTTACATGGCGGATCACAAGTGGTGTATCGAAGGTCCTCTGGACGGGCTCAGGTGGTATGGGACGCCTGGGTTAGATACGGGCCTATGGATGAGTCGAGCTGTAGCCCACGTCCTCGGGGGTGGTCGGGAGGATCGAGGCACCTGCGCAATGATTCTGGTTGTATTGAGGACGAGATTCTAGGTCAGTGATAGGGTCAAATCCTGCGGGGTCGTGTCATTTTTGGTATCAGAGCCGTCCTATCACAATTGAATTCGACGCGAGGTATGCAGAAAAGATGTCTTCCACGTATGCTTTTTAAGATTGCTCTTGCAAACCTGAATTTCCGCTCATGTATGGGCTGAATTGTTGGCTGATGATGTGCACTCATGATTGAGAGATTTGTGGAAGAAATAGAAGTCCATAGGCTGTGTGCTCTCTCGGTTGCTACGTGTTTGGAAATCGTGATTCCTTGAGAAGGGTAGGCGATGAGAAGACTTGATGCTTTCAGCAAGAGATATGAGGATGAATCGTTTCTGACCTATAACTTCCCACGCTTGGGTTGTTGATGTGATTGGCTGTGTGGGGACGCGTGAGAGTGGGCTGGTTAGGGAATGAATTCGCTCTAGGTTCTCAAGGATGAGATTCCTACCCTAGAGACCTAGATTTGCTGCAGTTGAGAAGTAGGAGGAAAGAGAGGGCATTCATAAGCCAGAGAAGGGCTTGTGTAGGAGATTCGGGCATCAAAGACAGGGCGATATGATCAGGCCATACACTCCTTCCCAAAGAAGCACCTGCCCCAATCATATCGCCCCTATCTCTGATGCCCGAATCTCCTACACAAGCCGTTCTTTGGCTTATGAACGCCCTCTCTTTCCTCCTACTTCTCAACTGCAACAAATCTAAGTCTCTAGGGTAGGAATCTCATCCTTGAGAACCTAGAGCGAATTCATTCCCTAACCAGCCCACTCTCACGCGTCCCCACAGCATGGGAAGTTATAGGTCAGAAATGATCCATCCTCATATCTCTTCTCATCGCCTACCCTTCTCAGGGAATCACGATTTCCAAACACGTAGCAACCGAGAGAGCACACAGCCTATGGACTTCTATTTCTTCCACAAATCTCTCAATCATGAGCGCACATCATCAGCCAACAATTCAGCCCATACATGAGCGAAAATTCAGATTTTCAAGAGCAATCTTAAAAAGCATAGCTGGAAGACATCTACACACACACACTCTCTCTCTCTCTCTCTCTCTCTCTCTCTCACTCTCTCTCACACACACACACAAGGGCCTAGGACAATCCTCGGACTAGGCTTCCCCAAAGGTCTTTATTCATTCAGAAAATTCTGAGTACAGATTACAATTCAGCTCACGGCTGCATAGTTGAAAACAACAAAAGAGCTCTCAGCTCATTTCTTTTTGCAACATGCCAAGTGTCAAAATATCTAACTAAATTTTTGTCCTCAAAGGGCAAAATTCTAGGGTCTTCGTAGCCCTCGATCACTTGGACACCCCCTGGTTGTCCTATGGGCTCCATAGTGCTTGGGTAATCATCCTTAGAACCTGCAACCATTAATTGAAGCGCACATAACCATGGCACCCATTAAGCGTAAGCACTTTTGCATGCAAATAAATTCTAGACTAATCCTAGTCTCTATGGGCATCCCCACCAAGCAAACATGTGAACATAAAAGTAACTAACTCTGTGGTTGACTAAAGCCAACCCTTCTAGCCATAATTAAGGACTTTGACCAAGGGTCAAGGCGCCTTAATTAATGCTAGAACGCTCCAACCAGAGTCGGTAATGATCTAGGTTGACCGGAGTCGGCTTGCTTTGGCTGAAGCTAAGTCTTGTTGATCGAGGTCAACTCTTTTTTACCAGAGTCGGAGGTTCCTTGGTTAACAACAATTAACCCTCTTGGCATACACCAAGTCTTCCTAATTGGGGTTAGGCTTACTTGATCGAGGTTAAGTATCTTTGACAAAAGTCAATACTTTGACCAATTAAAATATGACTTTTTGAACATAATTAAATAAATGAAATAAACAATTGAAACTTTGACTTTGGAGTATTTATAACTTGGTGACATCCCCTCGGCTTCTATTCAGTTGACCTCAACTGAAAAGCTTCTTTGTAGATATCCAAAAGCTATGGATGATCAGACAACATGTCTTCATCGATCCACTTGGCATCCAGTGACGAATTTTTTTAAATACCCGTAAAGTTCCTTGCCTTGGGGTCCTTAGTGTACAATACAATACACAATTTGTTTTGACCGAGGGACCTCCTCCGGCTCGTCCACTTCTGGTGGATCCTCTGTTACTAGTTCTATAGGCTCCGGTCCTTGAAATTTCTTAAGGAGACTCGCATGAAAAGCGGCATGCCTGTGTGGATGTGGCTAAGCTGGAGCTGAGGATTGAAATCGTAGTTGTATGCAACCTCTTCTGTAACCCTGAAAGAGCCATAGTATCTGGGAGATAACTTTGCATACACTTTTTGCTTGCCCTTTACCTTGCGGAGCCTAGCTTTCTCAAACTTTAAAAGCACCCAATCCCATTCCTTGAGATGTAACCGTCTCCTATGCTTATTTGCAGCTTTCTTATGCTTTTCTTGAGACCTTTCTATTGCTGTTCGGACTTGACTAAAAGCTGTCTGAAGGTCTTTGACAAATTGATCAGCTGCAAATATTTCATCTTTGGTCCTCAGGATAGGTGGCAGAATCACCTTCCCATAGATGACCTCAAAGGGGGCTTTCCCTGTGGAGCTGTGAATTGTATTATTATATGCAAACTCCACCAGTGGTAGGTACTTTTCCTAGTCTGAACTTTGGTTAGCCATGTAGCATTTCAATAAGTCCAACACTGAAGAATTTGCTACCTCGCTTTGACCATCTGTCTAGGGATGAAAAGAAGAAGAAAAATTCAGGTTCGTCCCCATATTATCAAAAAGGGCTCTCCAAAATAGACTGGTCATTCTTGGGTCTCGATCATTGACAATGGACTTGGGCATACCATGGTGCTGAAAGATCTGTGCCATGAAAAGCTTAGCCATATGATCTGCCTTTATAGTTTTGCATACCGAAATGAAGTGAACTTGCTTGCTGAATCTGTCAATGATAGTCCAAATCCCATCATTCCCTGACGTTGATCTTGGCAGATAAAAAATAAAGTCCATTGCGATACTTTCCCATAGTGCCTGGGGCACGGGAAGAGGCATAAGTAGGCCAGGTGCCTTTCCTCCGTCATATTTAACCTTCTGACAGGTGTAACAAACGGATGTATATCTTTCCGCATCGCTGGCCAAAAGAAATACCTCTCTAATCCTTGAGTTGCTGCTTTAATTTCTCTATGCCCAGCATAGGGAGGTGCATGGCATTCCTCCAAAATCTTTTTCCTCATCTCTTGGGTGATGCATAGGCAGTCATCTTTCATTAGATATCCATCTTTCAGGGAATAGTGACTGGTGGACTGCCCGTCTTGCACTTGCTGCAAAATCTCACCAAAATCTGCATCATTAGCATATTGCTCCCTCATGTCCTCTAGATCCCTATGATAAGCAATAGTTACATTGTTCACCTGGGGTCTTCGCGACAAGGCATCTGCTACTCTGTTCAGAGCTCCCGGAGTATGGACAATCTTAAAATGATACAATTTCCAGCATGTTTGCCCATTTCATGTGCTTCTTGGAGAGCTTAGCCTAAGTCAAGAAATACCTCAGACTTTGGTTTTTTTTTTAAACTGTAAAGTTTGCACCCAGAAGATAATGCTTCCATGTATAGGAAATGAGCTCTATTGGTTGCATTGATGGAGATAATGTCCTTTGAACTCCCAAAATCTATTACGAAGAGGACTTTTTGACTACTGATCTGTCCATGAAACATCAACAAAGTGGGGAACTTCTGAGTTTCCCCCTTTTGCTAATCCCCAATCTCCTTGATGATGGCCAAAGTGGGTTTTTCTGGAGTTGAGGCTGAACTGATTGTGAGTGTGACCAATTCTTGTGGCCATCTCTTGGAATGTGTGCAATATTGTTTCTTGTGTCGTAGAACCTGATAATAAAAGCAATTGTGCTTGACTCATGTCTTGGCATCCATTTTTCTCCGATGACCGTTGTTGTGTGTTGCTGTCCACCAGTTCTTATAGTCAGACTGCTGGCCCGTCCTGTTCCCTTCATAGTTGGATCTGTATGCGTATGGTTGGCTGAACCATATCTGAAATCATCATTTCCGTATGCGTATGGTACGGCCAATCATACGTGGCATATTTTGGGGCAAATCCTTTTTTTGATTATTCCGTACGCTTTTCGGAGCAGCATACAGCATTGGGAGTCCTGACCTGCTTTAGGCTGAGTGACCCGTCAATGTTTCCAAGCTGTGGTTCCGTACAGCACCGTATATTGTTCGAATTTGGAGCTTGGAGTCTTCAAGCGTCATCAACAGGCTGTGTTTGTAGCAGGGACTGCAGAAGACTTGTTGAGCGGAGAGCCCTCAGCCTGAGAGCCCTTGAAGGAGGTCGACCCCTCCCCTTATCTCCCCCGTGTCCCTCTCTCCCTCTCTATTGAAGTTGTCTTCTCTCTCCCATTCTCTTGGCTCTAGAGCCTGCACTTTCTGAGTTCTAAATCTCAGATTCTCATCTCTCTGTCTCTCTCTCCCACCCAATGTAGGGAAAAGAGGACAGCAAGGCATGAAGAGGTGTGCAAAAGGAGGTGCCACAACATCCAGGGCAAAGCAGTATCCTACTTTTCCTTTTGACCCTGGTGGCATGCATGTTGGAGTATGTTTATTTTAAAGCAAAGAGAAGCAAAGAGTTTTGGAGTTTAACCATCACTTGCAATTTTGAGGACAAATTATATTGAGCAGAGTTGGTTGTAATGAAGGTCAAAAGGTGTCAATTTAGTGGCGGTTAGGATAATTAGTTCTTGGGGGTATTCTTTATAGAGAGGTCAAAAGGGATAAGGAGGTACCATGTAAGTACTGCCCTCTCGTGTGCAATGCATCATTGATGTGACTCCTTTTTAATCTATACTCAGCCCTCTCCTCCTTCCTTGTCATGTGCATGGTGTACCTAGGGTTGGATAGCAGGTGAACATGGGTGGGAACGCGTGAGAGTGGGTTGGTTAGGGAATGAATTCGCTCTAGGTTCTCAAGGATGAGATTCCTACCCTAGAGACCTAGATTTGCTGCAATTGAGAAGTAGGAGGAAAGAGAGGGCGTTCATAAGCTAGAGAACGGCTTGTGTAGGAAATTCGGGCATCGGCGATATGATTGGGGCAGGCGCTTGGCTTTGGGAAGGAGCGTATAGGACGAGGCTGCATCGGAGATTATTCCTCGTAGACCTCATGACCTACTACGAGAGATGGATTCCTTGATGGATGAACTCTGGGCAGCTCTTCACTACTATAAAACCCCTCAGTACCAAAAATATATTGAAGAAGGCTCATGCTGTTCTAAATGTAGACAGCTTGTTTTAGAGTCTTTATACCACTTCCGAGTTATTGAGAAGCGATGAAGAGGTTGAAATCCTCAGTTTTGACCGACACCCAATTATTTTTTGGCTCGACTGGATCTTTTGAACCACGTTTGGTTCAAGATGTTCCCCAATTTTGTATGAATTGTAAACTGTCTTGTTATTAAATTGACCAGGTTTTGGTTAATTTGGGTTTGATTTGTAACTAGTGGCATCTATAATTTGATGGTTTTTTTCAAATTATTATAGGGCAGACTCGTCGGATAGTCAATGACGATTGTTGAACCTGGTCTGCTGGTCAACTCCTACAATTGATCAGGTCGGTCAAAATTGCACGTTAACCAAAAAGTCAACACAATGACTTCTGGGTCAAAAAGTCAACTCTGTGTTTTTTGACCTGCATTGTCTTCTGCTGGTATCCTTTAGCACCTTTTCTGACCCTAAATCTTTGCCAAAAAGGTCCTAGAATATGCTGTGAAATGCAAAGTGTCAATGCCACCTCTGCCCTGTACTGGTGCATGTTACACCCCGGCACAGGCCCTGGTTTAGGGCTGAGATGGAGGCTAGCGTAGGCCCTGCAATGGGCAGTAAAATGCACCAGCAGAAGGCCTATGTATTGGAACCCTCGTCAGGTTTGCCAAAATAGGGCTCTGTGTACAGACCTGGTCGGCAAGCAACTACACATCTGCACGGTCGGCCAGACAGGTCAGTTGGCAGACTTTATGCCACCGCTGCCACCACAGCCTCATACACAGCCGGGCTCCCTCTTAGGCTTGAGCCTTCCGCCAGCTTGTGGATGATCATCACAGTGCTGCCACATCACACCTTCCATCCTCTCCATGGGCTCACAGATTTCCTCTTATGTACAGGTTTTTCTATGATTAGTGGTATGTTGTATTCATTTTGGTGTTGATGCTCACTTAGAGGCTCCACCCTTTCGGCTCATTGTATCAGGTTCTTCAGTCTCATCGACCCTCCGCTCTTTCAAATACTTTAATGTACTTTCTTTCTTTCTCCCTCTCTCCATCCCTGGTCTGCAGACTTAGTTGGGAGTTTGAGGGAGGCCAATTGCCTCCTTATATAGGCCTGGGAAGGGCTAGTGCTGGCTGACCAGTAGGGAATATGGCTGTCCTGAATCAGGCCAATTAGACAGATCTGGCTGGCCTTCCAAGTGCCAACCAGATCTGATCAGATCTGGTTCATATGCTTCATATGCAGTCCCCCTGTTATGTCTATATGTAGGCACCTACCTGGCCCAAAATCAGGCTCTAAACAGCAGCCTCTGGTAGTTCCAGAACATCCCAAATATGGGCTGTCCTAACCTTGCACTCACCATTCCATCCTATCAAAGATACTAACCTAGTCTACTGCTCTGTCCTCATACGCGGGCTCCCACAGGTGAGGTAGTGGCTTCTAACAGTTCTTATGTGTACCTTGATAGGAGGATGCAAAGTTACAGTTTTCTTTGATGGGGATGGCTCAGAAGATTTGACTAACAAACATCTTATGCATGTGCATGGGGTTTAGCATCCACTCTTCCACACCCAATAAATAGCAAGGCAAGCTTGTGAGAGTCTTAGTGCTCATGCCCGTTACACAATCCTAAACATTTTACCTAGCCAAGAGTGAACCAATGAACTAAATCCATAGTTCCATCGCTTGCTTTTCCAACATTTACAAAAAGCATATTGCCACACTCCTATAGTTCCAATGAGCTTTGTTATACAAATACATGGCCCTTGCTAATCAACAAGCACACGAATGCATCATGTGAGACATTGTCCTTCAAGTTTAGGATCATGTTAGCATAACGTAATGATCAGCTCATAACCACAGGCATCACGAGGATTAAAAGGCAAAGTGGTTCTTTTGTTCATTGCCCCTCAATACAACAAGATTGTCAAGGCAATGTTTCCACCGCTGGGCCAAGATATTATGGACCATTCGGTATCCTTAGTAAATGCTCACAATTAAGTTACAGTTGAGCTTGCGTCCCTTAAGAAAGATCCCCCTACTTTTCACGTTTGTGGTTGCAGTAATTTGTTCCAAAATGAAGACCTTCATGCTCCTAGTCATACGTTCTGGAGATCAAAGATGATTGTGTTTTTTTAATTTCTAGGAGCTCCCTAAAAAGAGACTCAACACTGTCTCATCATAGAGTTCTTCGTACAGAAGAGGAACCTGACAAGTACAACTTGACTTGGCCAATACATGAGGACATGCGTTACTGCTGGACCTTCCACTGCAGTACTCCCAACAGCACGACTATTGATTCTAATTTCAGACACTTGTGAAAGGGTATGTGGTTTCAAGAACACCCTCATCACTCCTTTATGGAACGAGACACTCTTCGTAGAGAGATATACCTTTGTAAGACTAGAATAAGTCCAATCATGCAAATTTAGAATTTTTTGTTGTTCTAAAGATCAAAAATCTACAAAGAAAATAAAAGAGAAAATGAAAGAGAAGAAAAAAGAGGTAAACAAAAACTTTTATGAAAAGCAAAAGGAAGACATACTTAGCAAGCAAGCAAAAGGAAGACACTCTTCGTAGAGAGACACTCTTTGTAGAGAGACGCTTCGTAGAGAGACACTTCTTATTTTAGCTTATATGTACACCCTCTTGTAACGAATTGAGAGTAGCTATGGAGGGTTGAAGATAAACATAGCTGAAAGGGATGAAGTGATGAACACGAAATGCAATTGATACTCTCATTCAGAAAGAGAAGCCTCTAAATAGGCTCAATACAAAGGTAGATGACATCACACATGAGCTCAAGAGAGCATCTCGTGATCCATAAATCACTCCTAGATTATCTCCATCATAACTACCAAATGAGTCGAGCTCAATCCACTCCAAACACACATCTAACAGTGCTTATGGGCACCTAGCTGTGCCTCTAGCACACACACATAGAACCTAAGGTGTGCCTGGGGCATACACCTTGAGATATCCCAACAAACCCTCCCTCAATGGAATGCCTCAAGCTATGTCAAGGATACAGCTAGCACAAGGTGTCTCATGCCATCTCATGGTGGTCATGGATCTATCAATGGCTAGGATCTCAAGCTAGCAAGGGTTCCCATGGGTGTAAGGTAAACAAAAGGGATACAAAAGACCTTCCAATGGTTATCTCCCCTGCATGTACATGCACACAATATCTGCAGGAGGTACCATGGAGCATAAACACATACACATGGCCTACATCATAAGGTGACCAGAGGTGTTTACAAAACACACAAAACACAATAGTTTATTTCATTCATTTTGGAGGACTATCCAGGCTGAGTACCTTGACTCAACATATTATTTCATTCGTTTTTTTTGGGAAACAACCCAAGGCAAAGGAACCTACTCTTTAAACAAATGTTCTAGTTTCTCCCACGTTTCTCTTGCTGGCTTGTCAAAAGCAACACGGTGAATAAGGTTATCAGCCAAGTATAGTCCGATAATAGCCAAGGCTTTGTCATTGGACTTCTCCCATAAGAGAATCTCACTTTCATCTAAGTCTGGCTTTTGATCTCTTCCATTTACAAGGTTCCAGAGCCCTTTATGCATTAAGAGTCTCATATTTGTTTGCCATATTGGGAAGCCTTCCCCCATGAACTTCTCTGCGAGCATCGATCTAAAAGATGTCGAAGTCATGATGAATACAAAACTCAGAAGAAACGTGATGCTGAGAGTCTGAGAAAGGAGAGATGCTTTAGCTCTCACGTGGTGATCAGCTATAGGACCTCGAGTAAAAAATCTATCATAGATAGGCTTGACAATGCTCCAGTTACAACTGTTGCGAATTGGAGATATACCTCAGAAACATGGACATCTAGGTGATTACACAAGCAAGAACCACGAGCACCGCATTGCCCAAACAAATGTGAATTTCAGCAGCAGCTGCTCCTTCGTGTATGCTCACAGGTTGGAGCCTCAGGTCCACAAGCAAGCATTCACGTACCGGATGAAGATAGGCTGCATAAAATGATAGCTCATAACCATAAAAAGAGCTGTAAACCTTCATGGATCAGATCGCCATCGCAACACAGAATCAAATCTCAGAAATAGGCTGACAGAAGAAGCTCCACTTATTGAAACGCGATGGCATTAGCCGCGCTCTTTAGCTGATGATTAAGATCAATTGACCAAAGACATTCGCCAGTATGCTCCGCAAGACATGTTCAAATTGTCGAGTGACTCCTCATCAAGCCCTCCTATGACTTCTATGTGAAGGAGAGCTAGTGGGTTTAGTGCCTTCCTGAGCCAGAAGCGCTTGACCAACTTGTAGCAGGAAGAGCTCACCGTACTGAGCCGTGGGAAGATTACGGAAGGAACTCAATCGTTCTCGATGGATATGTAACTCTAGCTGGTCGTCGTGCAACTCACAAGCAGAGAGATGGAGTGACACTGCTATACCCACAAGTCATCTTGATGAAAAAGTGGCACAAGTGTTCGGGCTTGTGGAATGCATCCAGTAGCAGCAGCGCAACAGCTCCTTCAGCAAAAGGTAACGCCTCCAGCTTACCACGTTCAGAAAAATACGCAGCTCCATGAGAAATCACAAAGTGGAAGAACAACGAGCTTCCTAAGCTCAACTAGGAAAGATATATCAGGAAATCGTGCAGCTCTGATACCAAATGTAATGAATTGAGAGTAGCTATGGAGGGTTGAAGATAAACATAGCTGAAAGGGATGAAGTGATGAACACGAAATGCAATTGATACTCTCATTCAGAAAGAGAAGCCTCTAAATAGGCTCAATACAAAGGTAGATGACATCACACATGAGCTCAAGAGAGCATCTCATGATCCATAAATCACTCCTAGATTATCTCCATCATACCTACCAAATGAGTCGAGCTCAATCCACTCCAAACACACATCTAGCAGTGCTTATGGGCACCTAACTGTGCCTCTAGCACACACACATAGAACCTAAGGTGTGCCTGGGGCATACACCTTGAGATATCCCAACACCTCTCACAAAGGTCACACACTAACAATGAGTACACACCTTTTCGTGCACACACCTCTTGCTGCACATGCTACTTAGTACCCCTTGATTCTGTGTAAAGAGAGGCAGTTCATGGGATAAACATTCAGTATGTTCAGTGAATCTAATCGCTCTGTTCTTATCAGCTTGCTCCAGCCTTCTTCCACTCGTTACTAGTTAAACTCTTATTTATCTGTTGATGATAATATATTAGCTAGGATTTCTTATACTTTGAGTGAATGCCAAAAATCAAATCATGCACAAAGTTCATATCAAATAATAAGCCCGGTTATTAATTTTGAGTACTCTGCATCGAATGCCTTGAGTAATGTAAACTGTCCCCTACGCTTATACATGCATTATGTGTCACTAAGTACCTTCGGGTAAGGTTCAGATGCCATAAGACCATGTACTGAGATGAAACGAGTAAGCCCAAGAGGGTTTCATGCAAGGTTTGCAGGGAAGAAGAGTGAGGTTCAAGGGCTTGTAGGGAGCACGAAAGCCCTCAAGACGACTCTGTGCAAGGCTTTCAAGGAAAACCGAGGAGCCAGGCTTGCACAACCAAAGACGGAGGTGCACCACCCACAAATTGGCAGTTTCGATACATTGGTTGTGATAACTCAAGACTACAGTATCATCTGTATAACAGCGCTTGGTTGAATAACCTCCCTTTCCTTGCTTTGACCGACTCATGCTTCTAGATGGTTCATCTTTCTAGAATGGCCTCACGTGGACCTCATTTTGCGCGATGGAGCTTCCCATGTGGATCAGACATTCGTAATCACAATCAGCTTGACAAATCATCACTAACATAGATCTCTTGATTGACAAACAAAATTCATGGACATTGGGTTTGGAGTCAAAGGCAGACTCTATCTATATTTGACCCTTCAGCATGTAGTGAAAGCTGAGGACGATCTGTTTCAAATTGGATCTGCACCACCTCAGATTTGGAATGGATTCCAAGACAGGAAATTACAAGGTTGGGCCTTTTTTTATGGTGAATCTCTACGGGCAGCTTCATGGTGACTGACAGGAACCAATAGTAGAACTTTCAAGATCCTCATGGACTAGAAGGTTTGATATCAAGAAGAGGAGAAGCCAAAGGTATGCTAAACCACACTACCTCTATACTAATAGATAAGAGGTCCTCGCCTCTTGTGATGATAATGAAATTCTAATAGAGAGGTAGGCACGTTAGAATGTTGGCCAAGGGTGGCTAACGTGGCCCGCTAAAATGCGATTTGGCCACACTCTCTTCCTCATTCAGAACGCAGCCTCCTTACGTTCTCTTAAATCTTCTGTACAATTGTTTAAATGATCGTTACACATTTCAAAAAAGCAGAAGGCATCCACCAAAGAGCTGGGGGTTTTAGCTATCGAACGCATACTGTGACGTAAGTATTCATTCTGAAGAGACTCCCTCCGTAGCGCCACAAAAAGGTGAGGGAATTGAGAAAACTCGTCAATTTGCGGGAGACATAAGAATTGCCCGGCTTCCTTGTTTGCAGAATAAACCCCTTCCCATTCCAGATGCCAAAATCGTCATTGTCGTCATCGTCGGTGCGGCGAGTCAACCCGAGAAGCTCAGCGAAGTGGGCAGTGTGGTGATTCTTGGGGTGCAAGATGGAAGCGCCAGCTTCAAAAGTGTCACCGGCGAGGTCGACGAGAGCCATGCGACCACCGAGGAAAGGATTCTTTTCAAAGATGTCGATGAGGAGGGGATCATGGGAGTAAGTTGTGAGGAAGTAAGCGAGGGATGAGCCAGAGATGCCACCTCCAACGATGCAGATGCGAGGGGGAGAAGAAGAAGAAGAAGAAGAGGTGGGAAGGCAAAGACTGATGATGATGAGCAAGAGCTTGATGAGGGACAAGGCTTCCATAGTGTTAATAAGGCCTTTGAACATCCAAAGAAGGACATCCAACATTCATATTGAGCTCTCTCTATATAGGCATGTCCCGTCTACGAGTAGCATGACTCATCTACCACGGCTTTCTCACGTTCCTTTCAAGGTAAACAATTTAAGATATCTTTAACCTATTAACCATGGACAAAGGAAAAAAAAAAGCAAGGACACTTGGTAGCTTGGAAGAGAAGAGCTTGCCACGTGTCACAAGGGAGAGGGGAGGAGGTGGAAAGACAGGAGGCAGGCTTTGAGTGGGGAGGAGGTGGAAAGACAAGAGGCAACTTTGGGAGGAAGGAGGAGATAGAAGGTCAATGGAATGGAGGAGATGGAAGTTCACCTTTGGGAGGGAGGAGTAGATGGAAGGTCAATGGAATTAAAGAAGGAGATAAAGCCATGGGTTAAGACTTAGCCAAAATTTCAAAATCCAATCCAAGTATGCAAGGTTAATTGATTAGTAATTTAAGAACCGATCAATGCATGTGCCAAAAGGAGCTCTCTCTCTCTCTATCTCTCTCTCTCTCTCTCTCACCCGTAGCAATGCGAGGGTTGCATACTAGTTACTTATAAATCTCAATATCTAAATGCTTCCCAAGGATTTTTAAAGTTGGATCTATGTTAAGCCCTTTCATTACTTTCAGTTGTACAAAAAATTTTTTCATAGGATCTCTCTCTCTCTCTCTCTCTCTCTCTCTCTCTCTCTCTCTCTCTCTATATATATATATATATCTCGCAACGCGCACACACACATGTGCCTGTCTGCATGTGTGTGTGTGTGTCTCAAAACTATTTCTTATATTTTTACTATTTAGAAGAAAAGGGGCTTGAAGAAGGAGACAAAGACTTGGAAGGGGCTTCCCCCACGTTGGAACAACTTATCATGATCTAACATTAGAAATCTTTGAATATAGTTCTTTAAAGTCTTTAATATGCCTCCTTGAAAGCCTTTTGTAATATCAAACACTACATGATCAATGCTCGTAATCACATGATGAAAAAGCTTCCCTTATTGAGGTGCTCAAGGGAACTTGGAGCATTGTCCTAGGCCACTATGACTATTGAAAAAGTGGCTAAACACTTATTCACTTTGTAAATGTTTTTACTCACAAACTAATACATCTAGATATATACATGTGTGTATGTGTGTGTGTGTGTGTGTGTGTGTGTGTGTGTGTGTGTGTGTGTGTGTGTGTTCAGATTTAATAGTCCCATCAGTAAATGATATATATATATATATAAAGAAAAAGAGAAAAAGGCCTAATGACATCAATACTAGCATTTAATTACTTGCAGAAAAAAAGTAGACTGATTTTAGTTAAAGTAAAACTAAAAAGTAAAAGTAATAGGAAAAGTTTTATATATAAACAAATATATATATATATATATAGATAAGGTTAACAGATCCATGCAAAGCAAACAATACTCTTTATCAAGGTCAAAGGCACACGATTAGCAAAACAAAATGGTTTTAGTCAAAGAGTACTCTTCATATCTTAGGAGTAAAGAAGAAACTGGATGTTACATCAACTGTAATACCGTGACATCGGTATAACGAGGAAACTATGAGGGCTTGACAATACTTACCTGTGTGGCTAATGAGGGCTAGGGTCTAGGGGGAAATCCTAGGCCTAGGCAATTAATGGAAGGGTGCATTAGTTGAACCTAAAGAGGGGTTTAATGGTAAGGTCCACTTGGAGACATGGCACCATGAGGGTTGGCCACTTGGGAGGTCCAAAGTTCAATAAATTTTCCAATTTAAAAAGGAAGGGGCACTTTAAGAAGGAGGTTCATCAGGCACCACCTAAGAAACCTCAAACACAAAATTATCCTCTCTTGAAGAAAGAGGATTATGAAAGGGCCACGCAAAAAAATCTTTGCTTCAAATGTATGGGCAAAAACCATGTTGCTTGGAACTATCCTAAAAATAAACCAGTGGGAGCTAAAGCCCCAAATAGACTTCCACAAAAACAAGTGCATGTGATGCAAGTGTTGCTGCTTAATGGTACTAAAAAGTACACTGAGATAGAGGTCTATCATGAGGATAGCACCCACATGTGCTGTCTATCATCGGCAATGTGGCAGCCCACCTTTGGTCCTCATGATTTAATGAGGATGCATGGAAAAATTAAGGGGCAAAAAGTAAGAGTGATGGTGGATGATAGTGCAACACAGAATTTCTTAAACTACTCATTAGTTAAGAAATTAAAATTGCCTGAGAGTCCCAGTGCCAATAAATATGTGGTCTCTTTGGCAAAGGGCAGTGATAAAAAAGTTTGGGACACCATGATATATGGTGTAGAGATGGATATTCAAGGCTATCAGTATGCCTTAGATTTCCAAATCATGCATCTCGATCGAACAGATGTAGTGCTTGGTCAAGAATGGCTGTATAGTCTTGGGCATAGCTTACAGAGGAGTTATCTTAATAACTCCATTATGTTTGAAAAAGAGGGTAAAGTCTTCCAGATTTAAGGAGAACATGATGTGCCTAACTCTCCTCTTATTTGTTTGATGGAATTGGAACGACTACTACACCAAGAAGAATGCGAGGTATATCTTTGTGAACTTACTTTTATTGGTGATTTTATGTCTTCTGTATCGGAAAGAAGTAATGTTGTTTTTGATAATGTTAAAAAGTACAAAGCTTCTTTCAATGATTTAATGTTTGAATTTAAAGATGTTTTTCCGTCTGATTTACTTGATGGTTTACCTCCTGAGAGAGTAGATCATAAAATAGATTTAATTCCTAGATCTACCCCTGTTTGTAAACCGCCCATATAGGCTTAGTCAAATGGAGGAACGGGAAGTCGAAAGACAGTTAACGGAATATCTTAGGAAGAACCAAATCCAAACAAGTAGCTCACCTTGGTCTGCACCAGTTTTACTGGTAAAGAAAAAGGATGGTACTATGCGTTTATGCATAGATTACCAAGCACTAAATAAAATCACCATAAAAAATAAGTATCCTATGCCTCGCATTGATGAGCTCTTTGATCAATTGCAAGGGGCAAAATACTTTACTAAAACTGATTTAAGATCAGGATATCACCAAGTACGAATTAGGGAAGAGGATGTCCCTAAGACATCATTTCGTACTAGATATGGGCATTATCAATTTAAAGTAATGCCATTTGGATTAATAAATGCTCCAGCAACTTTCATGACACTTATGAATAGTGTCTTAAGGCCATATCTAGGGAAATTTGCTGTAGTATTTCTAGACGATATCCTTATTTATAGTAAAACTAGAAAAAAACATTTGGAACATTTGCAAAAAGTGTTCCAACTGCTTAGAGATAATTCACTCTTTGCAAAAGAATCCAAATGTGAATTCTTTGCAAAAGAAGTGAAATACTTGGGACATAATATCCCAAGAAGGGGTTCGTATGGACCCTGACAAAGTAAGGGCCATATTGGAATGGCCACATCCTACAAATCTAGAAGAATTATAGATATTCTTAGGTTTGTTAGGATTCTATAGGAGATTCATCCAAGATTATGCTAAGATTACTGTTCCGATGATGGACCAGCTTAAGGGGAAGGGAAGCACCTTCATATGGGATGAACCTCAAAAGAGAAGTTTTGAAAAATTAAAGGTAGCTATAGCGGCAGCTCGTGTCTTAAAAGTAGTGGATCCTAATGAACCATTCGTGGTTGAGACAGATGCTAGTGATTTTGTTGTTGGGGCAGTACTTATACAAAAAGGTCGACCAGTGGCGTTTGAAAGCAAAAAGCTAGATCGTGCCCAACGGAATTACTCGGCATATGAGAAGGAACTATATGCTATAGTCTATGCTTTAAAGAAGTGGAGGCACTATTTATATGGTGCAAAATTTGAGATCATCTTTGATCAGGAAAGCATTAAATGGATTTGTAATCAGCCAGAGCTTAAAGGTAGAAAAGCTAGATGGGCTGA
Organism: Dipteris shenzhenensis; assembly: GCF_047967505.1. Classification (NCBI taxonomy): domain Eukaryota; kingdom Viridiplantae; phylum Streptophyta; class Polypodiopsida; order Gleicheniales; family Dipteridaceae; genus Dipteris; species Dipteris shenzhenensis. The sequence continues at coordinate 10,559,893 of NC_141624.1, forward strand.
GTTAATGCAAGAGTTTGATATACAATTGACATATAGGAAAGGAAAGTTTAATGTGGTAGCAAACTCTCTTAGCCGAATGCCAATTGTTAATGAATTGAGTTTTACTCAATTTCAGAATGATTAAAAGGGAAATGTGAGTTTGATCCTCACTTCTCTGAAATATGGAAAGCAATTAAAAACAGGGATCCAACTAATCAAGAGGCTTTCACTGAGGAGTCGCATGGAAATGGCGACACTCCACAGGTTGGTGATAAAGGACTCAAGTGGAGAAAATATACTATTGAAGATAGCTACCTACTCTACAAGGGTAGAGTATGTGTCCCGGATGATAATGACATTAGGCACCAAATCCTTTTTGAATGTCATGATAGTCCGAGCGCTAGACACCCGGGAATTCAGAAGACATATGTGCTTCTGAAAAGACAATTCTTTTGGCCTGGAATAGGTAAGGATGTCCAAGATTATGTATTGAAGTGCCCAAAAATGCCAGGTCAATAAGGCTAAACGCCTTAAGGTAGGAGGTCTCCTACACCCATTGGAGATTCCATCTGGCAAATGGGGAAGTATCTCCATGGATTTCATTGTGGGACTACCTAGAACACAGAGGGGACACAACTCTGTGTGGGTAATTGTGGATCGGTTGACCAAGATGACTCATTTTATTCCTGTCAGTGAAGATGTTAAAACTCCAAAATTAGCTAGGCTATTTTTGGAGCATATCTATAGATTGTATGGGTTACCAGCTGGTATTGTTAGTGACTGGGATAGCAAATTTAACAGCCATTTTTGGAGGGCTGTGTTTAAGAGACTAGAAACTTCATTGAATATGAGCACCGCGGATCATCCACAGAGTGATGGTCAAACTGAAAGGGTCGATCAGATCATTGAGGATATGCTTCAAGCATATGTAAGTAAACGGCAAATTAATTGAGAACAGTATTTGCCCATATTAGAATTTGCATATAACAGTGCTAAACATTCAGCTATAGGTTTTAGTCCATTCATGATGATGTATGGATTTCAACCAAGAGCCCCAATGACAGTGGGACTTGAAAAAGAGAAGGTTCAAGCGGCCAAAGAGTTTCTTAAGGATATGAATCAAATGCTTAAGTTAGCTAAAGATAGTATAAGAAGAGCTCAAGATAGAGCACGAAGTTATGCAAACCCCCACCGTAGAAAGTTGGAGTTTGAAGTAAATGAGAAAGTCTACCTTAAGGTACCTGAATCTTCAGAATCTCTAAAAATAGGTAAATGTCCGAAGTTGTCTCCTAGGTATTGTGGACCATTCACAATACTTAAGAGGATTGGAGAACTTGCTTACAAATTAACCTTACCTGAGGGATGTAGAGTACATCCAGTTTTTCATGTTAGTAGGCTAAAAAGAAAATTAGGAGATGATGATAATCTCATTGGAAATGAAGTCCTAGTTGAACTTATTGAACCCGCATCTTTACCACATGAACCAGAAAAAATTTTAGATACACAAGAAAAAAGAACACAACATACTATATGGAAAGAATGTCTAGTTAAGTGGAAAGATAGATCTGAAGAGAGTTTAACATTGGAAAAGGTAAGTAGTCTCCAGAGGAGGTTTCCCAATTTTGTTTTCGAGGATGTAAACAATTCTTAAGGGGGAGGGAATGTTACGTCAATTGTAATACCGTGACATCGGTATAATGGGGAAACCATGAGGGCTTGACAATACTTACCTGTGTGGCTAATGAGGGCTAGAGTCTAGGGGGAAATCCTAGGCCTAGGCAATTAATGGAAGGGTGCATTAGTTAAACCTAAAGAGGGGTTTAATGGTAAGGTCCACTTGGACACATGGCACCATGAGGGTTGGCCACTTGGGAGGTATTGGGCTATGTGGGAGGATCTAGATGGGAAGCTGGCTAGAAGGGGCTTGAGAGAGAAAACCCACGTACTATTTTTGGTGAGCTAGCAACTGGAGGTCTAGACAGTGGCTGGGTGGAAAAAACACTGCAAAAGCCCTCGAGGAGGTACATAGAGAGGCAGTAGCAAAAGGCAAGGCCAAGAGTGACACACACTATCTCTATAAGTGGTTGAGGAAGGAAAGAAAGTGAAGTTTGTAGGAGCACACATAGTAGGAAGCGCCGACAAGTCCTTGGCTACAAAGATGGACTTGGAGGCACAGAGGGAGCACCTGTGTTGTAAACGGGGAGCAACAGATCCCGTAAGCTCAGGTACCATCAAAGGCAACACTCGTTGAGCCAATTACAGCTAAGGGATGATAGTACGGTGAGGAGCCAATGACGTGAATGAACAAAGTAGGTCGCGGCACAGAGCAGAGAGCTCTTAAAAAAGAGAGAGCAGTGGAGATACATAACAAGGGAGAAGTCGAGAAGTGATCTTTAGGGAGACGTGTCTCCATGAGAAAAAGACGATGGAAGGTGACCTAGTAGCAGAGAGAACGAGAGGACTCAGAGCTTACGGTAAGCTTGCAAGGAGAAGGTAAGCATAAGGAGAAGGTAAGTGTAGGGCGTAAGCAAGGAAACAAAAAGGGAGACAAGCAAACCTGTGAGGTGGACAAGGCGTAGACTAAAGCACACAGAGTATTTATGAAAAGGGTAGCAAAAGAGAGGAGGAGTTAAGTAGCCAAGTAGAAGTGTTACAAGATGCCCTTACACCACGACGTGCATGGATGTGGGGGAAACTAATGATTAGGAACGACCCAATTTAGTTTTGAAGGTGGTGTAGGTTAAGCTAGGGATTGCTTACGTAGAAAAATGTTAGGGGGCCAAGTGGAAAAGGGTGGTAAAAGTTAGGAAGTATGTGCACCCATCATGGGTGCATGTCAGTAAGAAAAAAGATAAATGTGTGAGTGTGTGTACAGAGGTAATAACCACATTTAAAAGAGGTTAAGAGGATGGTATGAGTGCAAGGGGGTATTACTTAAAACATAATAAGAGAATTAAACCACCCTAAACTAATTAGAGGGGTGTGAAAATTTAAATGCATGTCAAAGAGGTCAAAAACAACATGTTCAAACTAGACAAGAAAATAAATTGCCAAGGTGGACACAAGAGCTAACATCAAAAAATTACGGAAGGTATCATGATATAATTGAAGTCCATGAAGTAGTTAAAGTTGACATAGTTGTGTCATTGGGGGGAAGGGGGAGTTTTAGCTTCATAGTGCAAGTGTGTAACATGGAAGTGTATGTGTGTGTGGGGGGGAAAAGGTAGGGGATTCACAAGGATGTTTTTATCAAAGCTATATTGATATATTAATATAAAATCTCGGTGAAAGTTTATTGAGGTAATTTTTTTAGTTTCACAATATTAATATAACATAGTATGCTTTTATATATTTTCTTTTCAATTTTGAGGTAAAAGATGCAAATCCTGGCGAAACTTCATATTTTTTTGTATAAAAGTTTCAAATCTTGGCGAATGTTTCAAACATTTATTTTTATTAGGACATACAAGCTTTCGACACCAATATAAATGTTTTGCTACTTAACGAAACTAGCACGAAAAAATTCACCCATGCAAGGGAAGAATGTGTACATGTGAAAAATGTTTTTGAGAAAATGTGTGTGTGTGTGTGTGTTTTCTATGCACGTCCCCCTCCCCATTCTCCTTCCAACCTTGTGCTTCCATCTCTCCTAGATCCCCCCCAAACCCATAAACTACAAAACACCTCTCTCTTCCCCCTAGGGTAGTGTCTGTGTGTTTTCTATGCACGTCCCCTTCCCCATTCTCTTCCCAACCTTGTGCTTCCCTCTCTCGTAGATCTCCCCTCAAACCCTTAAAATACAATACACACCTTTCTTCCCCCCTAGGGTAGTGTGTGTGGTTGTATGTGCATGTGTGTATTTGGGTGTGTGTGTGTCGCTCTTGTCCCCCTGGCCTATGTCTTTGTATCTCTGTGTGTGTGCACAATATTAGTTAATAGAATAATAACAAAAAAAACGTATGTCACTTTTGGAGTTGTCTCATCCATGAGATCCCCTTTTGCCCAACCAATTATCTGCCCCCTTGGGTAGTGTGAGTGCATGTGCATCCCCCCCTCCCCTCCCCTTTTGCCTAGCTCTCTTCCTCATCATGTAGTGGGATTTTGTGTGTCTTCTGTCCCTCCTATTCCCCCCCTTGGTGTGTATTTGTGTGTGCAAGAGCCCCTCTCTCTTCCTAGCTTTGTGTGTCCCTTTTTCCTAAATCCCCATCATGTGTATTTGTGTGTGGAAAGTCTCTCTCTCTCTCTCTCTCTCTCTCTCTCTCTCTCTAAGTGGGTGGATTCTTGCTATGTTTTAGTAGACAATGAACCAATGAAGACAAAATCTTGGTATGATGTTTGATGCAAAATGCTTTTACACAACCACCACCCAAGCTCAATAGACTTGAATGCCTCTATTTCTAGAGTAATAGGTGAACAAGGGATATCTCTATAACCTTGGGAAGCTAGTTGCAAGGCGGCTTCATCTCAACTTGAATTAGCTCTCCAAAGCAATTCAATATGATCTTGTTATGATGAAAAAAGTGTGGTGGCTTGCTCTTAATGGAAATAAGTATTTAACGGGTGATGTATCAACTCCATTGGCTAGTTATTTAGCTCTACAACATATTGATCTACCCATGCATCATCTCTCCAGTAACATCACATCTTAGCTCAACATGTTGAATAGTCCTGAATGAGTTTCCTTGTCAACCAGCAAATTTATGGGTAATTCCTAACAACTTTGACAAATAAGACGGCTTTGCAATACCTTGATCTTAACTCCATTAGAATCACTGATAGTCGTCAAGTTCTCGATGAATTTCCAAACATCTTTAGATAGTTGTATCCTCTGCTCTTAGGCCATTGTAGAGAAGTAGATAAAGTTTTGGCTACTTGGATTTTTAAATTACTTCTAGCACTCTGTCCCCTTTTTGAAATTTTATTATATCCATGAGATCCATCTTAGAATTTTTGGACATTCTTATGATTTATTATAATGATGAAACTTTTTACTTGCCATTGAATGTCCCCATGAAACCTACACCCCCCCTATTCTTGCTTTAGTGCATGCACTATGCCAGTGAATCTTTTTCTTTCCCTTGAGAATCAATATTCTAGCTACTCCCCCCAGCTCTTCCCATCATGCATACATGTGTGTGTGTGCGCGCGCGTGTGTGTACATACATATGTCATACATACATAAATATGTACATATATGCATATATGTATGTCGATATGTGTGCACGCATGCACGCATATGTGGGGGTGTGTGTGTGCGCTATATATATATATATATATAAAATTCTCCCTCTTGGCCCGCTTGTAGTCCCATCTTTTACCCCATCCCTAACATTATCATTGGTTGAGCTATAGTCTATAGCTTGGTGGTGCTTTTACCGTTGTTGTGTGCCGATGGACTATGCTTATTGCTAGTAGCTTGTTGTAGATGTGCATGGCACTATTGTTTGTGCATTGTTTCTTTCCTACTCTAGTTGTTGATATATTCTGTGTTGCGAGGTCATTGTTGTTGCTGCCTTTTACAATCTTTTTGTTGTCTTTGCTTGTTCCACACTTTTTGCTTGCTAGGGGGACATATTTCTATCTACAACATACACATGGCATTATGATGCGTACAATGATTTTACCACTTGAGTGGGGATAAGGGACGTGATTGCAATGAAGTCGGGTGTCAAAGATATGGATTCAATAACAAGCACTATAGAATCTATTATGGGCAACCCACGTTGACAAAAGGAGCTTGCCTAGTCAACCAAGACAAGTCTCACTACTCCACAACGATTGACGGGTACCCAAATAAGTGTGTCTTGAAGATCGCCATATCTATGGAAGATTAAGGTGGAGAAAGCTTAGTTCGTCGTGTAGAAAGCTTAGTTCGATGGGTGAGGTACATGGAACGGTACCAAACATTGTCTCTCTATGGAAACAAGTGGGGTTTTCTCGGCACCTCCTTGGAGGTCCCTGGCCTCCACTGTTGGCCCAGCTGATTCATTAAATTTGAGGCCAGCTCACTCATATCAAAGCCCTTGGGCTTGTTGATCTCCTTCTTGGTCGTCTCCACACTCGAAGACCTGACCGATGGTGATACTTCTAATGGGGTCAGGGTTTTATCCGAGTTAGAGCCTTGTCCATAAAATCAATAACCTCATATGGGTAAGCCAGAAGGATGACCCTTGTGCCAAGGTATTGTGTTTTTCCCTCCAACCATAGTACCACTCTCCTTTCTCTCCAACTATCACATAAACTAATGCAATCATAATCCTCAAGCATCTCCTCACATTGAATTAGTGTCCCACCATCATTGCATAGGTCAATTCTACCATTTTCAAGGTCCAAAGCATTGTGTTTTCCTCCTTCCTCATTTTGTATCACCTTCATTACATTTTTACTAGTCCACTTAACAAAACTACTAACAGCATCACAAACTTTGCATGCATCATTAGTTGGGAATGGCAAAAGTGCACTACTATTGAGACATTTCTCCACTAACACCTAGCACCGAGAAGTTTCACATGGCATGTGTCAAATGGATTTATTGCATGTACCTTCCCCATAGCCACAACTTCATGGTTAACCATCAAGTTTACCATATCTTTGCACTGGATTTCTACACCCATGACTCCTAAAAGATAAAATGAGAGCTCATAGTTAGTAAATTAATTTTGAAGTAACAAACTCTACCACATGATAGTATCTCTCTCGCTCCCCCATACCAATCTCTCTCTCTCTCTCTCTCTCTCTCTCTCTCTCTCTCTCATATACACACTCACAAAGCTTAGAAACGTTTTGACCATATGGAGAAGTAGTCATGATGAGTAGAAGGTGTAAACATATTCATAAAGCATTAGAGAAGTTTTGACCTTATGAGCGATACTCTTCATGAGCTTGTTTCCCTTGAAAATATTTGGCCACAAGGTCTAAACTTTCACACATCTGGTTTAAGATGTCATCGCCTAGGGGCAGTTTGGAAGACCTCACAAAGTTTTCGCCTTATGGCCAAATCTTATTCTAGAGTGTTGTTCTTAACCAGATTTGGAAAAGTTTTGACTTGTGGCCAAATCTAATACACCGAGTCTCTATGGAGAATGAGGAAAATGTTTATCTACTGCCTCATAAACAAATTATGGAAAAGTTTTGACCTTGCAGCCAAAACTTTTCAAGTGTCTACATATGTATATATGCACGTGTGTGTGAGTGTATGGGGGAAAGTTTTGACCTTAATATGGCCAAATCTTATGAACAAGATGAGGAAAATCTTTGACCTTGTGGCAAAATCATCATGGATCATAAGTTTTGCTTGTGAGATACTCTTCATGAGCTTGTTTCCATTGAAGGTTTTGGCCACAAGGTTTAAACATTCACACATTTGGTTCAAGATGTCATCCCACAAGGATGGTTTGGAAGGCCTCACAAAGTTTTTACCTTGTGGCGAAATCTTTTCAAGTGTCTACATATGTATATATATGTGTGTGTGTGTAAGTGTGTGAATGTATGTGGGAATGTTTTGACCTTATGGCCAACTCTTATGAACCAGATGAGGAAAAGCTCGTGAGATACTCTTCATGATCTTGTTTCCCTTTATAAGATTTGGCCACAAGGTCTAAACTTTCACACATCTGGTTCAAGATCTCTCTCTCTCTCTCTCTCTCTCTCTCTCTCTCAATATGGTATCTAATCCTATCAAAGTTTTGACCATATGGACAAATATGACTAGAAGGTGTAAACATAACCATAAAGCATTAGAGAAACTTTGACAATGTGGATAAAACTTTTTGAAAGCAAGATGGTGTCCAAAAGAAACTGTCATGGAGCAAGGGGAAGTTTTGGCCTTCTTGCCAAGTTTGTATGAGGGAACAATGGTGTCCACACAAAGATTTGACCTTGTGTCCAAATCTTTATGATTGCAAGATGGTGTCCACACAAACCAAAATCCAAGAGAAGTTTTGACCTTGTGGTCAAATCAAGAGAGTGTCCAAACAAAACATTGAGAAGAGTGCCTACACCCATAGGCAAACTAGGCTTGTCTATATAATAAAAAAGCATATGGAAGTTTTGACCAGGCAGTCAAATCTATTTGAGTGTCTATGAATGTATTTATATGTGTGAGTGTGAGTGCATGTGGAAAAGTTTGACCTTATGGTCAAATCTTATGAACAAGTTGAGAAAAATATTTGATCGCGTGACAAAATCTTCATTAGACAAAAGTCTTTCTAGTGAGATAATCTTTGTGAGTTTGTTTCCCTTTGAAGTTTTGGCCCCACAGGGTCTAAACTTTTTCAACATCTTGTTTTTGAGGTCATCCCCCAACAACGGTTTGGAAACCCTCACAAAGTTTTGACCTTGTGGCCAAGTCTTTTTGAGTTGTCAAAACCTAAACGTTAGTGGTGTTCTAAACAAAAATTGGAATTGTTTTGACCTTGTGGCCAAAGCTTATGAGCCAAATCTCTATGGAGAATTAGTTCTGACCTTCATGAGGTCAAGAGTCTTGTCTACACAATCAAAAAGGATATGGAAGTTTTGACCAAGCGGTCAAATATTTTTGAGTGTCAATGTATGTATTTATATGTGTGCATGTGAGAGCATGTGGAAAAGTTTTGACCTTATGGCCAAATCTCATAAACAAGTTGAGGAAAAGCTTTGACCCTGTGGCAAAATCTTCATGAGACAAAACCTTTTCTAATGAGATAATCTTTGTGAGTTTGTGGAAAGTTTGGGCCACAAGGTTTGAACTTTTTCAACACCTTATTCTTGAGGGCATCCCCCAAGGACAAACCCTCACATAGTTTTTACCTTGTAGCCAAATCTTTGTGAGTTGTCCAAACTTAATCTTGAGTGGCATTCTAAACAAGAATTGGAAACGTTTTGACCTTATGGCCAAATCTAATGAGCCTACACAATCAAAAAGCATGTAGAAGTTTTGATCAAGCAGTCAAATCTTTTTGAGTGTCTATGTATGTATGTAATATAATTTTTACATGTAAGTATATACTCTATTTTATATCCAACTAAATTATATATATATGTTTAGATTTATGGATTCTATTTGTATGTTTATATGTTTATATTTATAGATTCTATTTGATTATATATGTTAAAAGGCATATGTCTTTGTACTTAGATGAGTTTCTTTATGTATTCATTAATGTATATCTAAATGCATATAATGAATTATATACATATTTTTGACATGTTCTCCATTTTTATCCAAACATCTAACTACTTATGTTTATTTTATTTAAAAAAATTAATAAATAAAGAAAATAATCTTTCTAAAAAATCTTATATAAGAAAAGCATGTAGTGGGTTCCTCATGATGAAATAAAACATATATTAAAAATCAAAAGGCTCAGTCCTAATAGACCCAATACAAGCCTTTTGATTTTTAATACATGTTTGATTTCATCCTGAAAGATTTTCGTATAACCTGCCCTCTATTAATAATAATTGGCATGTTTTATTAAAAAGAAAAAAAGTTGAACCACATTCAAGTGGCCTACCGTGAAGGGATTTTTTGCTTTAAAAAGAGAATTCGCAATAGGAAAGAGGAGAAGAAGGAGAAAAAGTTGGAATGACACTCCCAAAAAGATTTTGTCAAATGGGAAATTTTTTGTCATTTTTATATATGCACATACGAATTTTGGGCCAATGACATGAGGGTAGACCCTGCCTACCCTAAAAATGAGGTGGTTAAAATTTTGACTTTGCATACCTAAAGGGAAAGCAATTAAAAATTAGGAAAACCCTAGTAAAAAATTAGGGAACCATAGTTACCCTACCTTTGCCATTTTGTAGCCTGCCTGTCATGAGTACCTACGTAGCTGCTCATTGGCACCGTCGCCCTTGCTCGTTGTCATTGCAAATCATTGCTCATTGCTTGGCTCCTTGCCTCAATTGTCGCAAAAAATGAGTCCTCATATGTGCAACCAGGATCATCCACACGTCACCCTCACTCATCCACGAGTCACCACCCATCTGCAGTAGATCATCCTCGCCAAGGCCTCAGTTTGGAGTCAATCACATCTGCAGCCAAGCACTAGCAACATCAGTAGCAGCAGTAGCACATCATTTCCCATCCCATCTCATAAGGAATGGAGGTGCAACATCACGTTTTCGATATCCGGCACAATCCTACTTCCATTTTGGCAATTTCCTATTGCCCTCGACATCGAACATTGGAAAGAGAGCTTCAGGATCGGCTGTGCCCTGAAGGTAGCTTCTAGAGTCAATCTTGCAAGGATTGCTGACCCTGACTGCTAGTTTCCAAAGAGATCTTGCATGCATTGCAATTCGCAATCTCAACCCTCTGTGACTTGACTTCACGCAGTCTGCAATATTGCAAATTGCAATCCACAAGCACGTCGTCTCACCCCAAGCCCTTTGAAAGTTGCCTGTGACTTGTTGTGTAGCAAAGGCACGGAGAGGTGGAAGGCTCATCGTAACTCATCGGGGCAGTCTCTTGGAAGAGGCTCTCATGGAGGTGGTCTCCTGGCAGAGGTTCAAAATCCCCTTCATTTCTCTCTCTCTCTCTCTCTCTCTCTCTCTCTCTCTCCCTCTCATCGAATCCCTCCCTCCCTCAGCTCATTGAAGAGATCTCTCTTTTTCTCACTCGCTCTCTGTCCCTCCCTCTCTCCCTCACCTTATGTCTCCTAAGCTCCAAGGTCCCCCCCCCCCCCCCTCTCTCTCTCTCTCTCTCTCTCTCTCTCTCTCTCTCTCTCTCTCCCCCTCGCTCCCTCTTATAGTATCAAATTCAACTTGAGATTGAAATTGAAATTAACATTCATGTTCCCACTAAAATGAGACTAAAACTCCAACTCCTTTACCCATTTGTTTACCCTTTTGAAATCAAATTTTGAAATTTGCACTTCTTGCCTAAAATAAAACTTGAAATTAAAATTGACATTCATGTTCCCAACTAAAATGAAACTAAAACTCCCACTCCTTTTCCCATTTGAAATCAATATTTGAAATTTGAACTTCCCACCTAAAATCAATTTACTGCTCAGATTTTATTAGGGCTTTTTTTCACATGAGAGTTTTGGCCATAAGGTAAAACTTTTTGACTATTAGGTAATTCCTCAAGAACACCTTCACAAAGATTTGACCTTATGGCAAGTTGTATGTCTCTTTCCTCAGCAAGATCCCATAACCATATGACCAAATGGCCAAAGATTTAACCATACAGCTAAAAAATTTGTGCCAAATCCTTTTAGGAATTTACACCATATGGATGATGAACAAGAGAAAACCGGAGCAAAGTCAAATTTTAGGCTTTTCTCATTTCATATATTTGAGCTTCGAACAAGGACACAAAGAGAGAGAGAGAGAGAGAGAGAGAGAGAGAGAGAGAGAGAGAGAGAGAGAGAGAGAGAAGCCCTGTAGCCATCATCAACTCTACCAAAAGATTCGGGCCAATGAGAAATTGATGATTTTTATGGGCCAGTCAACCACTCAAGTCCTAAGTGAAGCCACCAATATAAATGTTTCGCTTCTTAAACGAAACTAATATGACCCATCTCCATTAGGACCAAACATTGTCTACTAAGAACCCATTTAAGTGGTGCATGTTATACATGGAACCAATGTGTTTCACATCAAGCACTAGTGTGGTGGTTGTAAAAGAATAATTAGAGCTTCTATGAGGCACAATGGATCTGATGATAATAGTAACTGGGAAGTTAAGGACTCAGGAGTGTAGAGAGAAATGGTGGCTCAAGGTAGTCAAAAATCAAGGCCCTCTAATGTGGATCATCATGCCGATACACACATTTTATGAGCATGTGGGCTTTGACATGTCATTGTGAGCCTACTACTTGATTTCATAACCCAATCTATTAATGCCCATTGAGATTCACCACTACCATTAGCTCCTTTTACGACACTTTTTTTTAACGCACATTACTTGGTTTTTTGTCCAAGAAGCTTTCTATCATGCTACTATTTTAGTTGAACAAGCCTCTAGAAAAACACAGTGTGTCAAAAAAAGCATCAATATTTATCTGTTCTAAACCTTGCAAATTCAAATCAAATTGAAATGTTTTCACACTGCAACATATATTGGATGAATGTTGTTCTCCATTTCTTACTCAATTGAAGCGACAGTGGAATCTTCATTGTGAGATTGATAATCTTCTTCTTGATGATCTGGGGCCAATTCTTACACACCTTTAGCATGTAGATTGAGGTCTCCCAAATCAATATCTCAGAAACCCTCTATGGAGCTCAAACTATCTTCACTTTCCAAAACTCTGGTAGAAGAGGTACTAGAAGGGCTAGCTTCCAACCTATCTATTCTTGCTCCTTCATTTCATTCTCTACTTCCACATCTTTAAATACATGCCGGTTTCTAGGTGTAACTTGAATAAAAAACCACCACTTGTTGTCGCCATTATGATCTTGGGAATCCTCGATCTTCTTGAAAACGTGTGTGTTTAAATAGAATGCATTCTAGTAAAGTTTAAATAAAATCTCTTTGACATTTTAAATAACTCTCCCAATTCATTTTGTGAAGGATGCCGAGTAGAGGATTGGTGGAAAGAGTAAAAAGTGAGCCCCTCCTCTGATAGTACTACCTTTGGTAGTTTTCGTGAAGGATGCTAAGTAGAGGATCAAATGGAAATGGTAAAAAGAAACCCTCCTTTGATAGTACTACCTCGGGTAGTAGTACAGAGAAGGCTAGCAAATTACTCACGAAGCTAGATCCCAATACTAGGCAAAGAATCCTGTGCGAGTGGGAGGAGGAGAGACAACAACCATCAGGTCCGCTGGCCTCCGTAGAGATCTCCCAAGGCACCACCAAAGGTGTACCTAGGGAGAGAGAGAGCCATCATCAATGTAGACGATTGAGATCTGGTACAAGTACATTGGGGGGAGTCAAGCCAACTCCCAAACTTCCAGCACCCTCCCCTATGAGGTTAATAGGGAGTTTGAATACTAATGGATTCTAGAGGTATTTGGGTTATAAGCCAAATGCACGGCATGTATCCTCTGAATTCAAGAGGGTGGTGATGGATTTCTACAAGCAACCACAAAACAAAAGTATTATATCCTTAATACATTAAAGCAGAGTTCCCTATGCCATCTGAGGAGATTGAGTTCGACAACCGAATAAAATGTCCCAAGTGCTGAAGTCGCGAAAAGATCAAGTCTACAGAAAGTCTAAGGCTAGGGAATCCAAGCCTGCATGGGTCCACCCAGAAGATTGAATTAAAAAAACAAAGGAATTAAAGGACTTGCAAAAGTATGCTCAACAAAAGAAGGCAGTGGCGGTCAGGAAGAGTAAAGTGGGCCAATCCCAATTGGGCTCTAGTAGGCAGGCCACCTTTGAAAAGTTTTTTGTAAGTATCTCTTCTTTCACTCTTTCAGTTTGGGATTTTGGGTAGCATGTCAATCATTAAAACAAACGTGTATTCTTATGATGCTAGTTTGGGAAAATGGGCTAGGAATGTATGGATGAGGAGTATAGTATGCATACAATAACAATACTGAAGCTCTAATGAACCTAGTCATAAAGAGAGGATAATTTGTATCATTCCTCAATGTAAGCCCTTATTATATTTATTTTTTAAGAAATGCTCTCAAATATATATCCTGGGGCGCCAACTCAATATGTAATATGTTACTACCCTCATCCACAATTTAGGGTATGGGGGGACAAGACCCATAAATAATATGCAAAGATTTCCTTTAAAATTTCAAATATGCAAGGGAAAAATATGAAAATTTCATGTCCCCCCTCCCACAAAATATAAGGTATATACCTTGAAAAATATTCATGATTTTAAGATTTATACATATTTTTCATAATATGTGAGGCCCAAGGGGGGGGGTCTTTTGGATGGGGCCCTTTGTGCATTGTTTCTTTGCTACTCTAGTTGTTGATATAGTCTATCTTACTATCTTTTTGTTGTCTTTGCTTGTTCCACACTTTTTGCTTGCTAGGGGGACATATTTATGTCTACAACATACACATGGCAGAACGATGCTTACGATGATTTATATGTGGTGGACACCATCCATTGACTATTTGCATGCCTTGTTGGGTGCCGTATGAGTGTGTATAAAGAGAGATGGAAAAAAATTATCACGAATTTTTGAAGGATGGGTTTGCTTTTGTTCTCTATTTAGTAGATTCTACTTTTGCTCCATTAGAATAATGTTTGAACTTTATAGATGATGACTTTTTCATGAATAGGTATAGGCCAAACCTCAAGACTCTCTCGTTATCTATTCAAAACCTTCTCTCCCAAATTCTCAACGTTTTTTTCTAAATTCAACAAAATTCAAACCTTTGGTTTTTGGTGAACACTAGGCCGCTACGTGAAGCAGGTTTGATTTATTTTTTAGCAAAACGTGTGATGGAACCATGGTG